>NC_090753.1:75612014-75632014 GCF_036898095.1 Palaemon carinicauda
TCAAGAACCCATGTGCTGACATGTTTTTGCCGACGTTCCCCACTTGATCAAATTAGTCAGAAATAACTTCATTGATTCAGGCTTTTATGTAGGCAGTGATTTAATTAATAATCACAAGTATCCGTGAAATGTTGTCAAAATCTAATACAGAATATGGACTGGCTTATAAAATTAATGAACTTCATTTATCTATTAATGGACAGCACAGGCAGCGTGTCAAGTATGCTGTGCAGTTATTATCCTCATCTTGTGCTAGTGCTTTAAGGTATTTGGGAAGTAGAGGTCTGTTGAACTCCAATAACTGGCAAGCTACCTCTGATTTTCTCTCACTGATCAACGACTGGTTTGATATAATGAATTCAAGCAACATGTATGGCGATATACCAGCGAGAAATGGCTTTGGGATCAATAAAGATTTTCAAATAAATACTTTGGAAAAGGTTATAATGGTAATGACTTCTTTAATAGTAAAATCTCAAAAAATAAGGTGTCTATACAAATTTCAGAAGGGCATAATTCTTTCAAGTAAATCTGTTATTGGTCTTTCTAATATGGTTAAAGATGTTTTTAATGTAGATTATATCATGACTCAAAAGCTGAATCAAGACTGTGTAGAACATCTGTTTGGTTGCATAAGGCAAATGAAGGGCACATACCATCACCCCAATGCTGTTGAATTTAAGTTTAGACTGAGGTCATTGATTCTGGGGAAAGATGTAAAAATAATTAGTGAAAAGGGCAACAATTATGATATGTTGATAAATGAATCTGCATACAATTCCAAATACAGTGATGATAGAGAATTAGCATTAGAACTGTACTTGACCAGCTCATTGTTCAAAGATTTAGATTTTGAATGCCCCTCAGAAGATATAAACAATCAAATTCTAGATAAAGAAAACGAAAAAACGGCTGCCACTGTAATTGAAGATGAAGCTCTTAAATATATAGGTGGTTATATTGTAAAAAAGTTTTCTTCAAAATATCCACAATTAGGAAGACAGATGAAAGAGTGTAAAAATTCAAATGAATCGTGGATTGGGATAGTAAACAGAGGTGAATTGTACATGCCATCAGATGAATTTTATTCTCAATTAATTGTGCTACGAGAAGTTTTCAACACAATCCACGGTTCATCACTTTTAGAAGGGAAATCGTGCAAAAAATCTCTTGTTGCTGAATTGCAACGATCAGGAGTAAAGGTCCCAGACGACATTATTGATTTTTTTGCAAAGATATCTATATATTTTAGACTAAGGTACTTAAATAATGCTATCAAAATTAAGAAAAGAAAGACAAAAATTGAAAATGATCGGGGAGATGCCAGAAAGAAATTAAAGTTAAATATTTAGATATGTTTAAATAGTTTTTACATTTCAGGATGTTCAAGCAATGAATTTTTATATTTAAAGTTAAATATTTAGATGTGTAAATAGTTTTTATTTATGATTATATTTAAGTGTGTACATATTATTTTCATTAATAAAAGTTACAACTACAACCGAGTTTCCTTCAATTCTCACTGATGAATTCACACTGCTGTACTGTCTACAGTAATATTATTTTATCAATAAAATTGTTTAGGCATTCTCAGAATTTTCTGATAACGGAAGTATCAAATTAAGTAGTCAAGAGGAAGAATAATTCAAAGGAAATAACAATAATGCCTTAATATACAAAGCCACGGCCTAACAGAGAATCACCAGTTGGAGCCGGAGTGACGTCACAGTCGGCCAGTGGCGGGAAGATGACAGTTCTGTCCGACCGACCTCATTCTAACTAACTTGGCAAGTGCTTCCGATAAAGTGCTTTGAAGTGTCATGGAATGGTCGTCCTGATATCTATTTTCTTACATACATAGGCTACATGCATATACCAAGGCACTTCCCCCAATTTTTTTTTTTGGGGGGGGAGTAGCCGACATCAACAAATTAAACAAAACAAAAAAGGGGACCTCTACTCTCTACGTTCCTTTTGAAGTTCCACTGCTTTAACTACCCGATTAGGAAGATCATTCCACAACTTAGTCACAGCTGGAATAAAACTTCTAGAATACTGTGTAGTATTGAGCCTCATGATGGAGAAGGCCTGGCTATTAGAATTAACTGCCTGCCTAGTATTACGAACAGGATAGAATTGTCCGGGAAGATCTGAATGTAGAGGATGGTCAGAGTTATGAAAAATCTTAAGTAACATTTATAATGAAATAATTGAACGACGGTGCCAGAGATTAATATCTAGATCATGAATAAGAAATTCTATCTTCTTACCCAGACTAAAAGAGATTGAAAAGCGGAGAGCGAACGAGTAAAGGAAGACCAAGAAAAGTAAAATAGATAACAGAGACTAAGACGAATTAACCGAATGGGATGATAAGCCCATTTGCCTTACGTAGAACATAACCTTGTTATGCAGTGACCTTTTCTAATTGGCTGTTCACAACGATGACGTATCATGACGTCACTGACACACGCGCGGGGTAAGGATGAATCACACCTGAATTGTCGTCAAGAAGACTTAGAAAATAGTTTCTTTATTTCAACTACCATATTATTATTATTATTATTATTATTATTATTATTATTATTATTATTATTAGCCAAGCTACATCTACTATTAAACATCAGGGACAGGCTGCTCAGTCTTCACTACTAATGAAATCAAGGCATGATCAGATGTCCCGACTGGAGAACCAACCTTACTAGTTATAACGCCAGCGGAGTCGGTGTATGCGAGGTCCAAGCAGTTTCCAGACCTATGAGTAACTTCACTTATGATTTGCTCACAGCCTGATTCAGAGGCAAAGTCTAAAGCTCTTAAGCCATGGCGATTGGTAGGAGAAACAGAACTTGACCACTCCCTATGGCGAGCATTAAAATCACCAACAAAGACAAAAGAAGCCTTTCTATCATCTTCTTGTATCTTAGCCATAATGGTAAGAAGACAATTGAAGATAAAATCATCCATGTCTGGATTCCAGTAGATCGAATACAAATTGAAGTTGTTATGCCTTCCACAAACTTTTATTGCCTGATTCTCATGACATCCACATTCGTAGCAGGACTCACGAGAAGCCGGGTACTCAGTCCTAATATACACGGCCATTCCCCTGGCCCTAGGAATGGCATCACGTTTCAACATTATTGGCTTCTTAAAACCAGTTATAAGGAGCTCAGATGAGTGCCTCATATTAGAAACCAAAGTTTCTGAGCACAAATGAATATCATACTGACTGGACGCAACTGTAAGGTCTTGAATATTTGCATGAAGACCACGAATATTGCAATACAGTAGACGACATTGACGAAATCTAGGACGTATCAGTCCTGGATTTTGCTCAATGTCTCCAGAGAGCATAAGTATTAATGGTAATAAAAAAGATACATCATACTTAACAACTAAATTAACAAAAATGAAAACAAAAACAATCTGTTTTAAGGAAATATAAATAAAATGATTGATCAAACCCATAGACTATAGAAAAAAACTCGTAAAAACTGATCTACATGGAGAAGCCGATACACCATGCAAGGCTAAATACCCTCCAGGATAGCCACTTCAACTGAAGGGAGGACAGTAAGGATGGTTTTGAGAAGAAATAGAATCAGAAAAAGGAAAAGACAACCTCTTGATAAACCACCAGGCATCCATGGCCCTTCTATTAAGCCTGCCTAACACACCGTTTAAAAAACAAGAGGAAGAAAAAATAAGATAGAATAGTGTGCTCGAGTATACCCTCAAGCAAGAGAATTCTAACCCAAGACAGTGGAAGACCATGGTGCAGAGGCTATGGCACTACCAAAGACTAGAGAACAATGGTTTGATTTTGGAGTGTCCTTCTCCTAGAAGAGCTGCTTATCATAGCTAAAGAGTCTCTTCTACCCTTAGTCCCTTACCAAGAGGAAAGTAGCCACTGAACTATCACAGCACAATAATTAGCCCCTTGAGCGAAGAAGTGTTTGGTAATTTCAGTGTTGTCAGGGATCCAATGCATTACTGTCTGGCCAGTCAAAGATCCAATAACTGTCTAGCGGTAGTATCTCAACGGGTGGCTGGTGCCCTTGCCAACCTTTTAGTCTAACATTAGATTGATTGTGCGCGAATTGTGGTAAGATGTTAACGAGGAATAAAAGGCCGGTGAGGGTCTTTGGTCTCGTCCCAACCACCGGAGACCATCAGCAGATCAATGAAATGAATAGAAGAGGGTCATAGCGAGCTAGCATACGTTCCGAAGTTCCACTTATGCCACGGGAGCTTAATTATTATTATTATTATTATTATTATTGCTTGAGATGCTTAAAAAAAAGAAAAAAAAACTAATACTAGTTTGAGTTATTTACCTGATTGCAACGACAACAGTAACAATATAGATAATAACGCTGGCAGCAATAAAAACAACAATAGTTGAGACCAACAATAAAAAACTACAATAAAACAACAACATTATAGTCTACAACTCAGTGACGAACCAACAGGTGAACTCGGTGTTCATTAACAAATGCTTGACCGCATGGCTTTGCTGGCGCTGCGCAAGGGAAGGGCAGAATAACAGGAGAAACCATATGGTATGAATGAACCGTGAATATCAAGGACAATAGAGAGAGAGAGAGAGAGAGAGAGAGAGAGAGAGAGAGAGAGAGAGAGAGAGAAAGCTATCGTCCAAGCTTTTGCAAGGTTTCCTAAAAGCTGCCTTTGGCTTCAGCAGATCTGGGAGCCACGTGGGAAAGATAAGTTCCCCCACATTCTTTTGCTTGTTCATAAATGGCGTCGTGTGGCTTAGAGCTGAATAGCGCTTTTGATCTCATTAGTCTTCCGAGGATAAATGTATATATACATTAGCCTCTGCGAATCTCTCTCACATTCGTCAGCCTGCAGTCGACATACCCTTGCAAGCTCTAGACCTATTTTTCCTCCCGGTTTCCTTTGCCTATAGTGCTTTGCATACACCTGAGAGTATTCTTTACTGTACACAGATAACTAACTGCTTTCAAAGCTTCCTTTCCTGTGATTGAAAATCTCCTGGGGGTGCTATAGTTTTTCCTATTGCAAAACAGAAAGCGAAACTTACTCCTTCCAAAATGGTGGTTCAATTCAAAGTCTTCAAGAAGGCTGCCCCTAATGGCAAACTGACCATCTACTTGGGGCGTCGTGATTTCGTCGATCATGTGTCGTCTGTTGATCCTGTTGGTGAGTACTCTCTTTAGGATCCCTCTGACTTTGTCCATTTAAGTGAATTATGGTGGACGGTTAGGCAGAGTTTCATTTGCATGTTTCTGAAATTGCTGCAAGTAGGGATTTTACCAAAGTCCCCTTGACAGATTATATGTAGGCAGTCCTTTTGGTTCCCAAGCAGGTGTTTAGGGATGAAATTGCTAGCTCCACACCTTATTTATTGACACTATTTCCAACACCATCCTTGTCTGTCTTTACAGCTGTGTTTGTTCATGTATTGAATTTACTTAAGTAAATCTTTATCAATTTTTTACTAATCTGGTTTCCTCTTCTTCTCCTCAAGATGGCGTCCTGGTTGTCGACCAGAGCTACCTGCAGGGGAGGAAAGTCTTCGGCCAGCTGGTGTGCAGCTTCCGTTATGGGCGAGAGGAGGATGAAGTGATGGGCCTCAACTTCCAGAAGGACTTGTACCTGGACACCGAACAGATCTATCCTCCCAAGGACGACGTTCAGGCTACCAAGCTTCAGGAGCGTCTCGTCAAAAAGTTGGGAGGCGAAGCTTATCCTTTCACCTTCAAAATGCCCCAGCAGGCACCCCCGTCCATCACCATCCAGCCTGGCAAGGAAGACGAGGGTCAACCTTGTGGTGTGGAGTATTACGTCAAGGTATTCGTTGGGGAGACTGAGGAAGATCGGAATCATAAGAGGTTTGAGTTTTTCTTTGGTATGTTTTCATATTGTAGGGAAGGAGTAGGAAGGGTTGATTCCTAATGGGTAGTGGGTGTGGTTAGATAATTTGTTTTAGTCTCCCTATCTAACTCCTTTCTCAATTGGAATTTTCTTATCTTTATGTAATTTTAGGTTTGCTGTTCTTCCCGCATAGATATCTTCAAGTGTTATAACATAGGATTCGTCTAATCTTTGTCTTTGAAGGGCTTTCTTTACTGCTAACTCTTGACGGAATCAAAAGCTTTTTCATAGTCCATAAATGCCATACATAGTTATTTGTCATACCTTGTTGATTTTTCCATTAGCTGGTTAATTATCATAAATATGGATAGTTGTTGATTACCTGCTTCTAAAGTCTGCCTGCTCTCTTGGTTTATTAAAATCTAACTGGCTTATTTCCCCCTCCTCTCTCCTAGCTAGGTATTGGTCAAAAGGATTAGCCCTTAGCTAATAAAAAAGACTTAAAGCTGGATAAGAATACACAAGTTAGGGCAAGTTACAGAAAGATTATCACAACTAGATATCCTACAATAATGTGCATCCTACTCAGCTCATGAAACATCAAATCCTTGAGATGATGTAATGACATTTTATCCACCTTTTCCTGTAAAGGATATCTAATCCTCCTCTCACATATCCTTTTCTCATCCTGCAGATCTACAATTCAGCTCAACATCCGTCGCATTCAGTTCGCCCCAAGCAAGACCGGTCGCCAGCCCTGCACCGTCGTGAGGAAGGACTTCATGCTGAGTCCTGGGGAACTGGAACTGGAGGTCACCCTCGACAAGCAGCTCTACTACCATACCGAGAAGATCGACATAAGCATAGCCATCAGGAACCACAGCAACAAGACCGTCAAGAAAATCAAGGCCGCTGTCCAGCAAACCGTTGATATTTGCCTGTTCAGTGGCGGCCAATATCGCAGTACGGTCTCCAGCGTTGAGACGCAGTAAGTCTTCTGAAAGGCTTTTACCACTTTCTTTTTCATCTTCTGGTTGCTAATTTTTTGTCTTCTGGATTTTTTGAGTGAATGAGGCTGGGAAGAGAACAGGTTCCCACAACACCATTCGAATATTACCCAAATCACTCCTCCTAATATCCGTTGCATTCCGCCCATTTCATTTTTCTCTCTCCGTCTGGCCAACAGGGATGGATGCCCCGTTGCCCCAGGATCATCTCTTGAGAAGGTGCTGCAATTGACCCCGACGCTGTCAGCCAACATGGACCGTAGGGGCATTGCCCTAGATGGGCACTTGAAGAATATTCACACCAATCTGGCTTCTTCTACGCTGTAAGGGAATTTACATTGTTGTTAATAATGAGGATAATAATAATAATAATAATAATAATAATAATAATAAAATCTTTTCAGTATATAACATATACAAGGGAAGTCCTGGTGAGCATCTATTCTGATAAAACTAGAACTGAAACCAGACACCTATACATTTAAAGTGCAAATGAAAGGGATAACTTTATAGTTTTTCTTCTTTAATAGCACCAATGAAAGGGAGAACTTTATTGTTTTTCTTCTTCTCTTCTTTTCTAGTCTCGCGAATCCAGAGAACCGTGATATCTTCGGAATGGTTATTTCTTACACAGTCAAGGTGAAACTTTACCTCGGTGCTATGGGTGGTGAGGTTACGGCCGAACTGCCCTTCGTCCTCATGCATCCTAAGGTGGGTCATTTTGAAGGGTCGTAGGGAGTTATCCCCATTCTTTGGATGAATTTCAGATCAAAGCATCAAAAGATAATCTCAATTCAAAGTATTTGCTTGAAAGAAAGATGATTTTTCCGATTGGTTTTAAATTAGATTAAAAGTTAAATAAATACTGTTGATTTCCTTATGTTAACATATCTAGTAGTTGCAGCTAATTCATTTGTATATTTTGAGAGTGATGATTTGTTTTAAAGGAAGCTGTATGTGATCTTTGAAAGGGTTTCAAGTAAAACTTCCAATTTTAAAATGAGTACAATTGGATTTTGAGTAAGCTGCAGATCAAAGCTAGCACTAGAAGAGCCCCATCTGGACCCAAGCTTGGTTTTGCGTCAGTGCACTGGATAAACAAGTGTACCTGAACTCTGAATTGTATCCTGAGTAAATCAGTAGGTAGACAATTGAAGCAGTTGATCTCCAACTGACGAATAGAAATAGAAATAATAACATTGTTCTCTCGTGTTCCAGCCTGACTTGCGCCGAATGATGCGAGCCGACAGCCAAGCACAGATTGAGGCCTTCCGCTCAGAGAGCATGGGCTACTCTGTTGACCAAGACTAAAAGAAAAGATAATTGAGGTAGACCACCGTTCCCGTCAAGCAACTAAAGAAGAAGATTTTTAATGAAGCACCGCATCACAAATTGGGTATTGGAGAAATATCTTGACATGGTAACTCTTATGCTTCTGGAAGAAAAATAATTCCTGAAAGATATTAGATATGTCCAATGTTAAGTCCGATAAATGAAGTGACCTATCTTTTATTAATTGGTGTCGTCTACAGTTGAAAGAATAAGTGATAAAGGATAACTATAAAAGTTATGGTTATTGTGCTAGTACCCCTTTGCAGATGACAATTACTTTCAGCTAGTTTTCGACTGGGTGCTCAGTCCTGTTCTGTCGTGACTGAAACTTCAGTGATAGCCATTTCTTTAATATCTTCTTCCTTATTCTTCTTGAGGCTAAACGAAACTAATTTATTTTCCCAGATGAATTTTATAAGCAAATGAATGGTCACAGCTAGAAATCTGTACAAAATAATTCATTTCCCAAATTGTGCCTGAAAAAAAGTCTACCGATTTACAAGTAAAAATCACTGAAATCCTGTCCTCAGTCTCATAACTTTTATGCTACTTTATTCTCAGCCTTTACTGGGTCTTCACAGGCCGCAAATAAACTAGTATTAGCCTACAAAAATTCCTTCAGAGCACCCAGTCTCAGTCATTAGTTTGCCTCTAGCTAAAAGATCACCCTTGTTCTCTGCCGTCTGTTAACCCCAAGGTAAAGCATTCAAGCTAGTTGAAAGTATATGCCCAGCCCACCTTCCCCTCTCCTTGGCATGTTCTTCTAGAAATAGTGATCCAAGGGCCAATGAATGTTTTTGTTTTAAGAACAAAACAATAAAAAAAAAAGTGCAGCCAATAGGACTATTGTGGAAACGAAATAAGAAAGATACTGGAAGTGGAGTCCAGGGTCTTTCCGGATGAATGGACCATTGAATTTGTGAAACCGAGTTTAAAATGTGTAATTTTTCAGGGACCAGTGATGCCAGTATTATGCAGAAAATCCAGCCAACCAAATTCTGAGTTCAATTGAAAAAGATGTTCTTGTGAAAAGTGTCAGTGTAATTTATCTGATAATGATTTTTTATGTAAGCGCTTCTAAATTTCAGAAACCATGTGTACAGAAGGTCTATGCTAGTTTTTTTAGCTAATTCCTGTGCAGTTGTAAATCTCAGCTAACAAGCATCAATGTTCTATTTCTATGCTTGTTTTTGCCTTACTACATTTATATATGCATAATCATTGGTTAGCTTATTAATAATCATTTATTGAATTTTGCAGAATTACTAGGCAATAAATTAGTTTGAATTAATCTTGTTTTTATATGTATACCCTTAGAGCCTAAATTTGATAAACAACATTGTCTATCGACTTGATACATAATAAATAGCTCTATCAAGTATTACTTTTTCTTGTTTGTCTACCCTGTTCTCCTCAGCTGAAAAGAGTAATGGCCATTGTCCCTCAATCAAAATATCAACAACTATACTGGGATATCTGGTGCAGATGCCTGAACATAACCTGGCACAGATAGCTGTATACTCTATCTATGGTTCCTTTAGCTGGAATCAAGGCTGGAACCACCTAGGACAGTTAGAGAGTAAAACCACCATGGCCCCTGCTAGAACAGTTGGAATTCTCTGAAGTATACACAACTGTGCCGTTTCCCGCAGGGTGAGGTTCCTTGGCCTTGACTAAACAATCTTCCGCAAGGTAACGACTTGCTCCAAGACAGTGGATGTGTGACGTCTATCAAGTAGTACTCTTTCTTGTGTAACTACTCTGGTCTCCTCAGTTGAATAGAATGATGGTAGAAAAAATCCACAACTACACTGGGATATCTGGTGCAGACGCCTGTACGAACACCAGTGGTTGGATACACTATATATGGTTCCTTTAGCTGGAATCAAGGCAGGAACCACCTGGGGCAGTTAGATAGTAGAATCACCATGGTTCCTGCTAGAACATTTAGATTTCTCTGAAGTATACACAACTGTGCCGTTTCCTGCAGGGTGAGGTTCCTTGTCTTTTACTAAACAATCTTCCAGTAGGTAACGACTTGCTCTCAGACCGAGGATGTCTGACGTCTATAAGATGTACATTTTGCCTAAATGTGACCTTGTGTGACGAAGAGTTGGCTACAACTCAAGGTAAGCTGTTACTATGCTTGTGGATGATTACGGGCTGCCTTAGGCAAAAGCTTGTGGCTTACACCATCTGTGCAAGTCGTTTTAGAATGTGAATAATCTTACCAAATAGATACAGCTCATCTTCATGGGCTGGTACATGGTAGTACAAGAAATTAATATGAATATGAAAAATAATTCACAATAAATAACAGAGGTCTATCTAATCCTATGAGTTATTATCATTATCCTTATTATTAGCTAAGCTACAACCCTAGTTGAAAAAGCAGGATGCTATAAGCCCAAGGCCTCCAACAGGGAAAATAGCCTAGTGAGGACAGGAAATTAGGAAATGAATAAACTATATGAGAAGGAAGGATTAATGAATATGAAATATTTCAAGATCAATGACAATGTTAAAATAGATCTGTCATATATAAACTATGAAGAGAAACTTATGTCAGCCTGTTCAACATGAAACATTCGCTGCAAGTCTGAACCTCTGAAGTTTAACCGATTCAACAGCCTTATTTAGAAGATCATTCCACAATCTGGTCACAGCTGGAATAAGACTTCTAGAATATTGTGAAGTATTGAACCTTGTGAAGAAGAAGGCATGACTCTTAGCATTAACTGCATACCTAGTATTACGTACAAGATGGTGCAGTCTGGGAAGATCTGAATGCAAAGGATGGCCAGAATTATGAAAAATCTTATGCAATATGCATAAAGAATTCATAAAATGATGGTCCCAGAGATTAATATATACCTCAGGAATAAGAAATTATATAGGCCATAAGTTTTTGTTCAAAATATTAAGATGAGATTCAGCAGCTGAAGACCAGATAGGAGGACAATAACCGAAACAGGGTAGAATGAAAGAATTAAGAAAATTCTTCAGAATAGATTGATCACCAAAAATTTTAAAAGACTTTCTCAATTTTTGTTGCAATTGAATAAGAAACAGACAGAATGTGTTTTTCATAATCAAATTTGCAATCAAGAATTACACTTATGATTTTAAGAGTCGAATAAAGTTAAAGAAATATTATCAATGCTGAGATCTGGATGCTGAGGAGCCGCTGTCCACGGCCAACTTACTTTGAATTATGTTAGGATTCTACTCATGCCCCATAATTTGCACTATGCACTAATTTTAGCTAGATCTCTATTAAGGAATTCAGTAACCCCAGATCTACATACAGGAGATGGAATTGAGGCAAATAGAGTAGCATCATCTGTATATGCAATGAGCTTGTTTTCCATGCCAAACCACATGTCATGTGTATATAAGATGAAAAGTGATGGGCTAAGAACACTACCCTGAGGAACACCAGATATCACATTCCTATACTCACTATGGTGCCTATCAGTAACAACTCTTTGTAATCATAACAACAACTCCTTGTAATCTATTACATGAAAATTCAATAATCATGCTAAAAAAAGACCCACTTACTCCTAAATGATTGAATTTGAAAACATGGGCTTCATGATAAACACGGTCAAAAGTAGCCCTGAAATTAAGGCCAAACCCCATGTCATGTGTATATAGGATGAAAAGTAATGGGCCAAGAACACTACCTGGAGGAACACCAGATATCACATTCCTATACTCACTATGGTGCCCATCAACCACAACTCTTTGTAATCTCAACAACAACACTTTGTAATCTGACTTGAAAATTCAATAATGATACTAAAAAAAGACCCACCCACTCCAAACTATTTGAGTTCGAAAACAAGGGCCTCATGATTAACACAGCAACACTGAAATCAAGGGCAATCATAAGAACTTCTTGACCATAATCAATGGATTCTTGTCAGTCATTCACTGTTGCATTATCAAGTCTCACTACTTTTTGAGAATGAGATTGCAAGTCATATGCCCTTAAGGCTCTGGAGGTCTTGTGCTAGTGTTCACTGGCTTTTATTCTACACTAGTGTATGAAACCCGTCATTCTTTATTTAGAGAGATATGCATACACACACAGATTCAACGGTTCCCATTTCGTCCCACTTTCCTAACTACAACATAGCCTTTTTAACAATTTCTGGGAGATTGTGGTATCCAAGTGTACCTCTCGGGATACCACCTCTCACCAGGGTATGACTACTTCTGCTCTACCTACCTGAGAGAAGGGGAGAGACCGAATAGTCATACTTTTGACAGTGCTACTCAGCATGACAGGAAAGAAATATATACATTGTATACGTCTACAAAGACTAACTTGAACCGTGTCCCCGTCAAAGTTTTCTTGAGTCAACTGAACGCAACCAGGATCACTGTACACTTAGGAGAGGTTCTCTGATAGCTAGAGTTAAAAGGTCATGCTTAACCTTTCCAGCATTGGGAAAGCTTCCCGAATAGTAACCGTTTAAATGTTTAAAGGCTGTTCATGAATGGCAGAGGCAAGGGACAGTTACATTGCCCTAGCTAGCTGTACAATGCCTTCCAGCATTGGGAAAGCTTCCCGAATAGTAACGGTTTAAGTGTTTAAAGGTTACTCAATAATGGCAGAGGCAAGGGACAGTTACATTGCCCTAGCTAGCTGTACAATGCCCCAGAGACTAACCTTAAATACATATGATCAGTGACCAAGCAGCCCCCTCTCCAACCTAGCTAGGACCAGAGAGGAATAGGCAACGGCTGCTGATGACTCAGCAAGTAGACCTATAGGCTCCCCAAAATTCCACATCCTTAGCTCATAAGGATGGCGAGGTTGCAGACACTACAAGAAATTTTCGAGCTTGGGCGTGACTCGAACCCCAGTCTGGCAGAAGTAGTCCGAGACGTTTTCCAATAGATGGAAAGACTTCTTTGAGCTGCGATGATATATCAAATACTTCCCCAAAATGGCCAGAATCTTCTTCTTCTTCTTCTTCTTCTTCTTTTTCTTCTTCTTCTTCTTTTTGGTTTAGTTTACATCTTTTAAAGTCGTAATAATTTTTCATAATATTTAAACGTCTATTCACTCAAACACATATGCATCTATACACAGACATATACATAGACACACACACACACACATCCACACATATATATATATATATATAAATATATATATATATATATATATATATATATATATATATATATATATATATATATAAATATATATATATACATATATATAAATATTTATGTATATAAATTTATATATATATATATATATATATATATATATATATATATATATATATATATATATAAACCGACAAATGGCGCCATTTCTAGTCCACTGCAGGGACAAAGGCCTCAGACATGTAAATAAACGATAAACTTCAAGCGAACTTCCCTGTACCAAAAAGTTGAACTTGACCTTACTATAGTCCATTTCTTTTAGCGATGCATATTTGCACCGACTCGCGGCGGTGCCCTTTTAGCTCGGAAAAGTTTCCTGATCGCTGATTGGTTGGGCGAGATAATTCTAACCAATCAGCGATCAGGAAACTTTTCCGAGCTAAAAGGGCACCGCTGCGAGTCGGTGCAAATATGCATCGCTAAAAGAAATGGACTATAGGTCGTAGAGGATGGACGGAGGATTTGAGCTGTTACGCTATAGTCACATAGGAGGCTCTTTGGCACTCTCGTTCCTCTTCCGTATTCCTATTGCAGCTGCGATTTAGATTGCCTCTGGTATTCTTAAAATCACTGATTGAAATTAGACTTTGAAACTGTGTCAAATAAGGATGAAAATACTGCAATGGTTTTTATATCGGATTTTTTAGCAGGAGTCAAGTGGTATGGGCGATCTATTGGACTGTTAACGGATGACCCAAATTTACTTATATTTATAAGAAATAGAATGTTAAAAACAAAAAATTCAATAAGAAATACTTTAAAAAAAGAATTAAATCGGTTATTTACAAAAGAGTACATTTATGATAATTACTTAAATATTTAATATGATTATAAGTTAAGAACATCTGTACAATAAAATTTATTGCATATATATTTATTAATTGATTTAATTTGTATTGAGCTGATTTATAGCTATGTAAAACAATGTATTTCATATCAATATTTTGTAAAGAATAATTACGTATATAATGTAAATGTAATTGTATTTTTATAATAAAAGATAAAAAAAAAAAAAAAAGGAAGGTCCAACAAATAGAAGAACACCGAGTATTGCCTTAAAATAGAAGTAAAAAATGAGCCTAAAATCTTTTTTTAAAAAAGATAATTGACTATGTCAATCGTTACTGCAAAGTATCAATAAATAATTGCAAATGTCAATATCAAATACATTGTTGATACAACCTAAATGCAAAGTCTTCAGAAAATATAATTGGAACCAGAGATAGATCCCTTGAGTCTCGGCTATACTGTTAAAAAAAATTATTTTTAATTGGAAATTCACCATTAGAATATACTGTTCTCAGCCTTATTTCAGCAAAATACAGGCGACCGTAATTTTACCTTACTTCGTTATTACTTCGGTTTGGTGACCGTAATATCACTCCTTTACGTCAATATATCCGTTTTTAAAACGGCAAATGCCTGGAATATTTACTCCAGGATTTTTACCGTTTTTTATTTTTTATTTTTTATTTTTACGGTAATTTTTTAAAGTATACACAAACTCGTGTCAGAAATTTACAGACTTCAGTATGGTTTCTTGGAAGTCTTCTTAGGTAATTTTTTGCTTATTAGGTCATATTTCGAAAAGGAAGTCTTTCACATTGTTCTTGAAAGATGCCTGGAAGTTCAGCATATCTCGTAACGCGCTTAAGGTAACCAGCTCACCAAACTTTTTTTTTTTTTTTTTTTTTTTTTTTTTTTTTTTTTTTTTTTTTTTTTTTTTTTTGCAAGATGTCGGGACAAAATACCAAACCCAGCGGAAGGTTCAAACAAAAATGTTTACCAGGAATGAGGATAAATGCAAAACCTCTCTGCCTTATCATATCTCCTTTTGTTACTTACAGACAAAAGTAGATCTGACAGAAATTTAAACAATATCTCGTTTCTTGTAGCCTACAATCTCCTTCTGTTACCTACCCCCGCTCTAGCAAGAAGGTTAGCTGAGGAAAGCAAATTCTCCCCCTCCCCCTTTTTTGACATTTACGTAAATTGGATCAAAAACCTCCGTCACGAGGCTGGTTGTCACATGACAGAAGCTGACCTTGCACATAGTGGAACATTCCCCATCTCATCCAATTAAGAGAGCAGGAGTGAGAGAGATATATATACAAGCTCTGTCCGAGAAACTTTGCCATTCACTCCGCATCACTCCACAAAGCGAAAAAAAAAACACAGTGTCTTTCAGCTCCTGAAGTGTCTTCCTCCCTTCTGCAAAATGGTTCAGTTCAAAGTCTTCAAGAAAGCCTCCCCCAACGGCAAGGTGACCATCTACATGGGTCGCAGAGATTTCGTGGATCACGTGTCAGCTGTTGACCCTGTTGGTGAGTAGTGGTGACCTATAATGTGACCTGAGGTCATGGTAATTGATAATTTAGTTTTTTTTTTTTTTTTTTTTTTTTTTTTGAGTTCTCGTGAGAACTACAATAGATCGAATTCTATGATTCAGTGTATTTTTTAGAATTCTTTCCATGACTAGGAATACTTAAATACACTAAGAAATATGACCTGGAGGTATTTGATACTTCAGTTTTTCCAGTTCTCGTATGAACTGTAACAGATCGAATTCTATGATTCAATGTACTTTTTTAGAATTCTTTCCATGACTAAGAATACTTGAATATACTACATTGTTAAAAAACCGTATTCTTATTCTGAAATTCTCCGTAAAGATAAGCTTTTCAGCCGTATTTCAGTAAAATACAGACGACCGTAATTTTACCACACTTTCTTATAATCTTTTACGGGTAGGTGACCGTAATATCACTCCTTTACGTCAATATATCCTTTTTAAAACGGTAAATGTCTGGCAACATTTATTCCAGGATCTTTATCGTTTTCACGACAAATTTTTGACAGTGCGGTAACTGATGTTTTTTTTTTTTTTTTTCTCGTGAAAACTATAACAGATTGGAATCTGTGTATCTGTGTATTTTCTTTTTTTATATATATAATTCGTTCTATAGGCTACTTCAATACTCCTAAAAATTAAACAACATAAAAATTAGACAGATTAAGAATATTTGAATACAATAAAAAATTTGACACATTTTTTTTTTTATTTATATTCATATAAGATCTAAAATCAATTTTGTAAGGCCTATAACTATACCTATTCCATCTCGTTATCATAGTAATGTGATAACTATTACTTTTGCTTCGGATTTTTGCTAAATGTAATTTTTAAATTCGAGACTTCAAAGTTAGTCTTGCTTTGAAAACATTATTTTTTTTCCTCGTTCTATAAACATGAAATTCCATATTGATAACAAAATTAGATGTTCCGTTATCAAGTCATGAAGAATTGTCCTTTTCATTTTTTTTTTAAATTCTAGATTTATCGTAAGATGTTCTTTTTTGTATAAGGTACATGCTAATCAGTTTGACCTATTAATATTAGGTTACTCTTTACCAGTGATTTCCGTATAATCCTATAAAAAAAAAAAAATTCAGTTACATAGCATTCTTCACCATTTCAATTTTGATATTGTAATTCTGTTTTGTTTTATACCATGATATTATAGCTATCTTATTTTCATAGCAATTTCCACTAAAAGTTTCCAATTACGAGGAAACCTTACGTTTCTGTAATACTTTAGTATATCCTATCCTCCACTCCTACTCTCATAGTCGCGATGTTCGTTTATCCTATCCTCCACTCCTACTTTCATAGTCGCGATGTTCGTTTATCCTATCCTCCACTCCTACTCTCATAGTCGCGATGTTCGTTTATCCTATCCTCCACTCCTACTCTCATAGTCGCGATATTCGTTTATCCTATCCTCCACTCCTACTCTCATAGTCGCGATGTTCCTTTCTTCCGCAAGATGGCGTCGTTGTCGTCGACCCAGGCTACCTTCAGGGTCGCAGAGTCTTCGGACAGCTCGTCTGCAGCTTCCGATATGGCCGAGAAGAGGATGAAATCATGGGCCTCAACTTCCAGAAGGATCTGTATTTGGCAAACGATCAGATCTATCCCCCAAAAGAGGAGGTCGAGCCTACTAAGCTTCAGGAGCGCCTGATCAAGAAGTTGGGCGGTAACGCCTACCCCTTCACATTCAAGATGCCCGAACAGGCACCTCCTTCCATCACCATCCAGCCTGGCAAGGAAGATGAAGGTCATCCCTGTGGTGTTGAGTACTACATCAAGATCTATGTGGGAGACAATGCTGAGGACCGCAGCCACAAGAGGTGAGAGGACAGTATATCAAAAGCCTATATTTTTTCTATTTTTGGTGGAAAACATAGTGTTTGTCATTCCTAAGTCATTATCGTTTTTATATACAATAAACCAGATTGAAAATATCAATTATTCTTAAAGACAATTGATAATACTGTCGGAATTTTACAATTCCTCTTGCATGTGAAATAAATGTTCCGGAATCTAAGACGGAACAATGGTAACAACATAAAAGCTTACCTTGGGAAGCTCCAATAAGATCCTCCATCAAATCTATAACGAGTCCTTCCTTTTGGGCCTTATAAGATCGTGATTCATTCTCAGACATTCCTCTTGCATGTGAAATAAATGTTCCGGAATCTAAGACGGAACAATAGTAACAACATAAAAGCTTACCTTGTGAAGCTCCAATAAGATCCTCCATCAAATCTATAACGAGTCCTTCCTTTTGGGCCTGATTGTATAGTGAATTAAACTAAATTAAATTAAATTAAACTAAACCAAATCTTTCTCAATACACAGGTCTACGGTTCAGCTGAACATTCGTAGAATCCAGTTCGCTCCAAGCAAGACTGGCCGTCAGCCTACCACTATTGTTCGCAAAGATTTCATGATGAGCCCCGGAGAACTGGAGCTTGAAGTATCCCTTGACAAGCAGCTTTACTACCATAATGAGAAGATTGCCATCAATGCTACCATCAGGAATCACAGCAACAAGACCGTCAAGAAAATCAAGGCCGCTGTCCAGCAATCTGTCGACATCTGCCTGTTCAGTGGTGGACAGTACCGCAGCACTGTTGCTAGCGTAGAGACACAGTAAGTTTTACTTCATTCAAAGTCTATGAATCATTCTTAATATATAACTGAAAGTTTTCCAGTAATTTGTTTCATATGTATTAACAAATATGCTCTTGATTTTTAGGGAGGGTTGCCCAGTTTCCCCTGGATCTGCCCTTCAGAAGGTGCTCTACTTGACCCCAGCCCTCTCATCCAACATGGATCGCCGTGGCATTGCCCTTGATGGTCACCTCAAGAACATCCACACCAACTTGGCCTCTTCAACACTGTAAGAATATTTAGATTTACTATTTTTATTATTGTTGCAAGTTATTTCAACACATACACTATATCCTATTTTCTCAATACATTAAACGAAACAAAAATGTTCTCAGTCCCTACTCTCAAGATTATGATAATCATTAGCCTACAGTGAGCTACATCCTAATCCCTATAATCATTGGCCTACAGCTATCTGCAGCCTAATAACTACAGTATAACCATTGGCCTACAGCTACCTATATCCCAGTCACTATAATCCTTGGCCTACAGCTACCTACATCCTGAACACTATAATCAAAGGCCTACAGCCATCTACATCCCAGACAATATAATTACTGGCCTTCAGCTATCTACAACCCAGTCACTATAATCATTGACCAACAGCTGCATACTACCCATCCAATATTGAGTATCCTCACTAGCAACAGTTAATTGAATCTTCCATTTTTTTCAGCCTTGCTAATCCTGAGAACCGAGAGATCTTTGGAATGGTAATTTCTTACACTGTTAAAGTCAAGCTCTATTTGGGAGCCATGGGTGGTGAGGTAACTGCTGAACTGCCATTTGTTCTCATGCACCCTAAGGTAAGCAACTGAAACCCTTCATTTCAAGTCTTTTTCAAGGTTAATGGTTAGATGACCAGTTAATTGTATTTGCAATCTTTTCTATAAACTAGTAGACATAGAAAGGTAAATTGTTATCATTACAAGGTGAAATATTACTAAACATAGCAATCAGTATTAAGACATGAAAGATTCACTGAGTAAAATACTCTAAACCTGATTCCTCACTGTAAACCCTAATTATCATGTAAACTCTAATTGGTTTTCTATATGCTCATATGACTACAAATTCAAACCACATAGAATCTGAATAAAAATATCTTCCCTTTCCTCCCTAGCCCGACATGCGTTCTCTGATGCGCGCTGACAGCCAGGCTCAAGTGGAGGCCTTCCGCTCAGAGAGCATGGGAGCCTCCGTTGACCAGGATTAAGAATGCCGACATTTCCTGAAGACAGACAACCCCAGAAGAAGAAACATTTTTCTATCATTGCTATGGAGACAGTATGTCATTATTGATCTCCATGATAGGAAAGTTTTTATTTCCATCTGTATGTCAGTGGAGTAAAGGCTGCTCCTATGACCGTAGATTCTTCTCCACTTACAGGGGTTGTTGCATCTTCGAAAATAAGCCATTGATATTCCCTTGAATTAAGTAACCAGAGTAATATATAATGGAATCCTTTTTAGAAAGTAGTTAAAAGATCCATTTATACCTTCCAACATTTACTTTGATTGAAAAATAAGAATTATTCAACTCCCCTCTCTTTTCTGTGATACGGCATTAGCGAACACCACACTAGACCGTC
>NC_090753.1:75637014-75642014 GCF_036898095.1 Palaemon carinicauda
TTCTAAGAACAAGAAACCTTGCAATATCCCAGATAAAAAAAAAAAGAATCATTTCCACTCTCAAGCAACGACATAAATAGCGATAGAAGCCTCAGATCCACATGATTAGTGAGAACTTGAGAAGTCCCACAAGGGAAATCTACTTAGATTGAATCGAAGGTGCATAACCTCTCCTCTTCCTCCCTTCGTTGAAAGGAAGTTGAAACACGAACTGTAACAACACATGGGATATTATTCTACTAAAAATGTGAAAAATGGAGTTGGCAATTAAATATAACTCCAATATCTGCTATTATATTGGATGCAGATATATTGGAATACGTTTAGTAAATGATAACTGTGATAGATATACAACAGGTTTCTAATTCCCTAATATGATGATTGTATATACAGGAAAGTTTGCACAGAACCAATGTGATTGAGTACTTTCGAATTTACGTTATAGGCCTATATATATATATATATATATATATATATATATATATATATATATATATATATATATATATATATATATATATGTTTGTTCAATCATTGATTTATACTACATTGTATTCAGCCTTCCGAGGAATTTGACCTGAACGATTAGCATACCATGAGACGTTTCGTCAGAAGCCAATGACAATAAACAAACAGTCAGTCTTGGCTGAGCGTTTTGTTACAATGCTTGAACTTCGTCTCTGTCTAGGAAAGTTCTTTTTCATCGGAAAGAAACGTAATTTTTAATATGTGATTAAGTGCGTGAGAATTAGGAACCCAGAACAGATATATGAAGGTCTTGTTACCATCTCATACGGCCAAATAAGTTTCAAGCACAGTGCTCCCTCACTCTTCACCCGGGTTCATTAAGCAAATCTACGATTGAAAAGCAGGTGAGGGAAACTTCCAAGTATTTTAACCAGTTTTAAGGTACCATTAACCACAAGAGAACGGGAAACTGTTACACACACCAGTTTGTGATGTTATATAACTTAGGCTTCGTAACTTTGCTAGGGTATATAGCCTAGACACCTTGCTTTCGAACAATGTTTTTCTCTGGTCATGCGCTGAGTACTTTAATATTACTGTTTTTCTCTTTCTTTTTTTATTTTTCAGTCGTTATACATTGAATTTAGTAGCAGAAAGCATTTATCTTTCAGCCCTTGTACGTAGAATTTAGTAGCAGAAAGCATTTATCTTTCAGCCCTTGTACGTAGAATTTAGTAGCAGAAAGCATTTATCTTTCAGCCCTTGTACGTTGAATTTAGTAGCAGAAAGCATTTATCTTTCAGCCCTTGTACGTTGAATTTAGTAGCAGAAAGCATTTATCTTTCAGCCCCTGTACGTAGAATTTAGTAGCAGAAAGCATTTATCTTTCAGCCCTTGTACGTAGAATTTAGTAGCAGAAAGCATTTATCTTTCAGCCCTTGTACGTTGAATTTAGTAGCAGAAAGCATTTATCTTTCAGCCCTTGTACGTAGAATTTAGTAGCAGAAAGCATTTATCTTTCAGCCCTTGTACGTTGAATTTAGTAGCAGAAAGCATTTATCTTTCAGCCCTTGTACGTAGAATTTAGTAGCAGAAAGCATTTATCTTTCAGCCCTTGTACGTTGAATTTAGTAGCAGAAAGCATTTATCTTTCAGCCCTTGTACGTTGAATTTAGTAGCAGAAAGCATTTATCTTTCAGCCCTTGTACGTTGAATTTAGTAGCAGAAAGCATTTATCTTTCAGCCCTTGTACGTTGAATTTAGTAGCAGAAAGCATTTATCTTTCAGCCCCTGTACGTAGAATTTAGTAGCAGAAAGCATTTATCTTTCAGCCCTTGTACGTTGAATTTAGTAGCAGAAAGCATTTATCTTTCAGCCCTTGTACGTTGAATTTAGTAGCAGAAAGCATTTATCTTTCAGCCCTTGTACGTAGAATTTAGTAGCAGAAAGCATTTATCTTTCAGCCCTTGTACGTAGAATTTAGTAGCAGAAAGCATTTATCTTTCAGCCCTTGTACGTTGAATTTAGTAGCAGAAAGCATTTATCTTTCAGCCCCTGTACGTAGAATTTAGTAGCAGAAAGCATTTATCTTTCAGCCCTTGTACGTAGAATTTAGTAGCAGAAAGCATTTATCTTTCAGCCCTTGTACGTTGAATTTAGTAGCAGAAAGCATTTATCTTTCAGCCCTTGTACGTTGAATTTAGTAGCAGAAAGCATTTATCTTTCAGCCCCTGTACGTAGAATTTAGTAGCAGAAAGCATTTATCTTTCAGCCCTTGTACGTTGAATTTAGTAGCAGAAAGCATTTATCTTTCAGCCCTTGTACGTAGAATTTAGTAGCAGAAAGCATTTATCTTTCAGCCCTTGTACGTAGAATTTAGTAGCAGAAAGCATTTATCTTTCAGCCCTTGTACGTTGAATTTAGTAGCAGAAAGCATTTATCTTTCAGCCCTTGTACGTAGAATTTAGTAGCAGAAAGCATTTATCTTTCAGCCCTTGTACGTAGAATTTAGTAGCAGAAAGCATTTATCTTTCAGCCCTTGTACGTAGAATTTAGTAGCAGAAAGCATTTATCTTTCAGCCCTTGTACGTAGAATTTAGTAGCAGAAAGCATTTATCTTTCAGCCCTTGTACGTAGAATTTAGTAGCAGAAAGCATTTATCTTTCAGCCCTTGTACGTAGAATTTAGTAGCAGAAAGCATTTATCTTTCAGCCCTTGTACGTAGAATTTAGTAGCAGAAAGCATTTATCTTTCAGCCCTTGTACGTAGAATTTAGTAGCAGAAAGCATTTATCTTTCAGCCCTTGTACGTAGAATTTAGTAGCAGAAAGCATTTATCTTTCAGCCCTTGTACGTAGAATTTAGTAGCAGAAAGCATTTATCTTTCAGCCCTTGTACGTAGAATTTAGTAGCAGAAAGCATTTATCTTTCAGCCCCTGTACGTAGAATTTAGTAGCAGAAAGCATTTATCTTTCAGCCCTTGTACGTTGAATTTAGTAGCAGAAAGCATTTATCTTTCAGCCCTTGTACGTTGAATTTAGTAGCAGAAAGCATTTATCTTTCAGCCATTGTACATAGAATTTAGTAGCAGAAAGTATTTATCTTTCAGCCATTGTACATAGAATTTAGTAGCAGAAAGTATTTATCTTTCAGCCATTGTACATAGAATTTAGTAGCAGAAAGTATTTATCTTTCAGCCATTGTACATAGAATTTAGTAGCAGAAAGTATTTATCTTTCAGCCATTGTACATAGAATTTAGTAGCAGAAAATGAAAGACTGATAAGGAGATGGGTCAAGTTCAGAGTAATGAATATTTGGAATAATCTAATATATAATATAAACAATTATAGCAATTTATATAGTCTTACCGTAGTACCACAGTGGTTTTGCAGGGCCATATGACGTACTGTGGCTTAAAATGCTTTATTTTTTTTAGGATGTAAGTGATAAGCTGGCAATTTTACGCAATTTTCGTATGCCTACATAGCCTACTAACAAATTTTATAAGGGTCTTTTTTAAATACTACTTTTATCTCGGCTATAGTTTTATTAGCATGAATAGCTGTGTAGGCCTATAGTAGTATGGTATTTAAAGTTTTCGCCGTATGCGTTATTTAATACATTTTTCCAACATATTTTATGTTTACTGCATTTATGGCAACTATCCTTTTTTCAAACCACACTTTTTTTTTCCACTTTTGAACCGTTATGTGTGTGTGTGTGTGTACAAGGAATCCCCCAAAACACTGATGAATTAATACACTAGTTTAAAAAGGCAGAATCATACAATGACATCTTGGAGAATCTAATGCTTTGGGCCTTACCAAACTGGCAAGAATCCTCTTGATATATATAAAAACACATAATGGCAGTGATGTGATCAGACTACCAATACCTAACTAGGCCTATTGATAATACGTACTTACTGGCCAGGACTCATTGAAAATAAAGGAATGCCTTTTTAACTTAACTAACCTAACCTAGTAGGCACTCCCTTAATCTTCTCACTTGGAGTAGGCCTACTATAGATCATAGAAAACAGAATTAAACTCCAGCCAATCATTGCACACCATGCTTTAGCTTACCTAGCATTTGGGCCTGCCACCGTCTCCCCTTTAGTAGGCCTATGAAGCAGGCAGGATAAGAATAGTCGAGGCCTTATTTTACTTTGGTTGCTGCAACTTCACCATCCTTGTTTGGGGGGTTTTAGGGAGCCTATAGGTCTATCTGCTGAGTCATCAGCAGCCATTGTCTGGCCTTCCTTGGTTCTAGCTTGGGTGGAGAGGGGGCTTGGGTGCTGATTATATGTTCAAATGGGGAGCCTATAGGTCTATCTGCTGGGTCATCAGCAGCCATTGTCTGTCCTTCCTTGGTTCTAGCTTGGGTGGAGAGGGGTCTTGGGTGCTGATTATATGCTTAAATGGTCAGTCTCTAAGGCATTCTCCTGCTGGATAGGGGATTGTCACTGTCCCTTGCCTCTGCCATTAATGAACGGCTTTTAAACCTTTATTGTTAACTCGGGATATATGGTTATATTGCGCTGTCTGTTTTTAGGGAAAACTGGTATTGAGTACTGATCAAATTAATCAGTGGCGATAACTTCCCGTCCCTTGTGTAGGGGGGGGGCGGTAGGAAAGTTGAATCTGTGTGTGCGCGCATGTGCGTCTGTATACAATCTATCTAAATATTTAGACGTCATTTTTAGGGGTTGCGTACACTAACCCAATATAGGACAATGATCTCCGTCTACTCTGTCACAGGACACCATAAATCATGGAGAACCATTATTGGTTAGCTGGTTTTAACAGGTTGAAGCTCTGCCAAGTTGCTACTCGTGGTATTCATATACTTTAGTGCAGTGGTTCCCAACCTGGGGAAAATTTCCCCCTGGGGGGAAATTTGAAGCTTCCAGGGGGGAAATAATTACACTACCTACTATCTAAAACAAGCGGAAAATGTCTTCATAGTACGTGCGGCAATTTGTTGTTAGCCATTCAATTGTGATAGGATCATATCATTTCTCACTGACATG
>NC_090753.1:75647014-75649514 GCF_036898095.1 Palaemon carinicauda
GGATCTCTTTTACATAAAAGTATGGTTCTTAGTATAAGATATGGTTTCAAATATCTATGGCTCTTTTAATGTCTCATTGGAGTATTGTTTCTCAATTAATGTATGAAACTTGGCTGCTTCTGCAGAGTTGAATGGCTGATATTGCCTTTATCTATGTCTCTGAAGTTCAGGATAGATTCTATGTTGGACTCCAGTTTTGGTATTCAAAATATCTTTTATGCAGGTCTCTGGTGTTCAGACACCTTATATCTATGTCTCTGAAGTTCAGGATAGATTCTATGTTGGACTCCAGTTTTGGTGTTCAAAATATCTTTTATGTAGGTCTCTGGTGTTCAAACACCTTATATCTATGTCTCTGATGTTCAGGATAGCTTCTCTATTGGACTCCAGTTTTCAGAATATCTTGAATGTAGGTATTTGGTGTTCAAAATATCTTTTATGTAGCCCTCTGGTATTCAGAATATCTTATTTTTAGGTCGCTGGTGGTCAGAATAGCTTGTATGCTGGGCTTCCTTTTCAGAATAGCTTCTATGCTGGGCTTCCGTTTCAGAATAGCTTCTATGCTGGGCTTCCGTTTCAGAATAGCTTCTATGCCGGGCTTCCGTTTCAGAATAGCTTCTATGCTGAGCTTCCTTTTCAGAATAGCTGTTATGTAAGTTTCTGGTTTCAAGAAGAGCTTTATTTGTAATTTTTTAGTTTTGAGAATGCTTTCTCTGTAGGTCTGTTGTTTACAGACTAGCTTCTATATAGGTCCCTGGTGTTAGACGTACTTCTTAGTTAAATTTCTGATTTCCAGTGAAGCCTTTCCTAGAACTCCTAACGTATTCTAACCAGTTGTTGCTATGGATTCAGTGTTTTTTTTTTATCTAGGGAGACACCCTCCAAAAGTGGCAATGTTTCATCAAGACAACTAATTGTTTGTAGCTAACCTTACAACACATACACACACACACACACACACACACATATATATATATATATATATATATATATATATATATATATACATATACATATATATAAATTATACGTATATATATATATATATATATATAAATATAATATATATATATATATATATATATATATATATATGTATATATGTATATATATATATATATATATATATATATATATATATATATATATATATATATATATATATATATATATATATATATATATATATATATATATTATTTGTTTGTGTGTGTAATATGGAGCTGGACATCTTGGAGTTTAAAGGGTAATGTGGATCTCAATATGAAACGGAGTTTACGTTTAAACATTCGGTTCACTAGACCTAAGTCTAGCAAATAACAACAACACGTGAGGCCCAGTAGGCCTATACTGGATCTCGCCATGCGGCGGAGCCTTCGTCCTCTGTAGAAGTCAAGAACAGGCATAATCTGTAAGACATCGAGTATCTCTATCTAATAGAATCTATTCTTGACTTCTACAATGCCCTAGCTATGGACACATCCTACAGCCAGTAGACCTAAGAAAGGATGACCTCTATCTATTTTTGATTTCTACAATGCCCTAGCTATGGACACATCCTACAGCCAGTAGACCTAAGAAAGGATGACCTCTATCTATTCTTGACTTCTACAATGCCCTAGCTATGGACACATCCTACAGCCAGTAGACCTAAGAAAGGATGACCTCTATCTATTCTTGACTTCTTCAATGCCCTAGCTATGGACACATCCTACAACCAGTAGACCTAAGAAAGGATGACCTCTATCTATTCTTGACTTCTACAATGCCCTAGCTATGGACACATCCTACAGCCAGTAGACCTAAGAAAGGATGACCTCTATCTATTCTTGACTTCTACAATGCCCTAGCTATGGACACATCCTACAGCCAGTAGACCTAAGAAAGGATGACCTCTATCTATTCTTGACTTCTTCAATGCCCTAGCTATGGACACATCCTACAGCCAGTAGACCTAAGAAAGGATGACCTCTATCTATTCTTGACTTCTTCAATGCCCTAGCTATGGACACTTCCTACAGCCAGTAGACCTAAGAAAGGATGACCTCTATCTATTCTTGACTTCTACAATGCCCTAGCTATGGACACATCCTACAGCCAGTAGACCTAAGAAAGGATGACCTCTATCTATTCTTGACTTCTTCAATGCCCTAGCTATGGACACATCCTACAGCCAGTAGACCTAAGAAAGGATGACCTCTATCTATTCTTGACTTCTTCAATGCCCTAGCTATGGACACATCCTACAGCCAGTAGACCTAAGAAAGGATGACCTCTATCTATTCTTGACTTCTACAATGCCCTAGCTATGGACACATCCTACAGCCAGTAGACCTAAGAAAGGATGACCTCTATCTATTCTTGACTTCTTCAATGCCCTAGCTATGGACACATCCTACAGCCAGTAGACCTAAGAAAGGATGACCTCTATCTATTCTTGACTTCTTCAATGCCCTAGCTATGGACACATCCTACAGCCAGTAGACCTAAGAAAGGATGA
>NC_090753.1:75652014-75664514 GCF_036898095.1 Palaemon carinicauda
TATATATATATACACATATACATATATATATATATATATATATATGTGTGTGTGTGTGTGTATGTGTGTGTGCAACAACAACAAAAAAATGCAGCCGATTCTAGTCCACGGCAGGACAAAGGCCCCAAACACGTCACTAGTCATGTTTGGAATTTTGCTATTTTTCATCACCACGTGGCCACTGCGGATTGGTGATGATGTGAGACCTTACTCTGATCACTCTCAGCAATGTGTGTGTGTGCGTGCGTGCGTGTTATTTATGCAATGTAAATGTAATACAAAGTCCTCTACGTCAAAGGAATGATTGATTTCACAACAAGATAAGTGGGTGATAAACCTGACATAGTTCTCATGGTTCCACTCATCACTTTTTTTTTTGTGGGTAATTGAGTACTTTTAACCCTCTGTCGTAATATCCCTTATATATAACTGCATTTTAGTCCGATTTTCTCAATATTTGTTATTACTCAATTTCTATTTCATATTAGAGTCAGTATTTTTCATTTGCAATATGGGACGTCAAAGCCAATTTTTGCAGTATCTGACGTCGAAGCCATTTTTTGCAGTATGGGATGTCGAAGCCAATTTTCGCAGTATGGGACGTCGAAGCCATTTTTTGCAGTATGGGACGTCGAAGCCAATTTTTGCAGTATCTGACGTCGAAGCCATTTTTTGCAGCATGGGACGTCGAAGCCAATTTTTGCAGTATCTGACGTCGAAGCCATTTTTTGCAGTATGGGACATCGAAGCCAATTTTAGCAGTATCTGACGTCGAAGCCATTTTTTGCAGTATGGGACGTCGAAGCCAATTTTTGCAGTATCTGACGTCGAAGCCAATTTTTACAGTATGGGACGTCGAAGCTAATTTTTTGCAATATGGGACGTCGAAGCCAATGGTTTTGAAATATGGGACATCAAAACCAATGTTTTTGAGATATGGGACATCAAAACCAATGTTTTTGCTATATGGGACGTCAAAGTCAAATTTTTTTGCAATATGGGACGTCAAAGTCAAGTTTTTTGCAATATGGGACGTCAATGCCAGTGTTTTCGCAATATGGGATGTTGAAGCGAATGTTTTTGCTATATGTCCCATATAGCAAAAACATTGGTTTTGATGTCCCATATTTCAAAAACATTGGCTTCGACGTCCCATATTGCAAAAAATTAGCTTCAACATCAAAGTCAATTTTTTTTTTTTTTTTTTTGCAATATGGGACGTCGAAGCAAATTTTTGCAGTATGGGACGTCGAAGCCACTGTTTTATCTTATGGAGAAATATAGGCTTATGAAATTATGAAAAAAATATAAACGTTTATCTGCAAATTTAAAAAAAATAATAATTCGTTAATACTCAGGCTAGAAATCTGTCTAAAAAGTAGGTGAAAACATAATGTAAAATAAAGAATGAAAAATGAATTCACACGTTTCAAAGAATGAATTCATATTGGCCCCGATTGATATAGTAACTATCCTATCAAGGAAAAAGTCTTTTCCACAAATTTCTAATCAGCAAACCTATAAAAAGATAGCTTTGGAATTTGACAGTAACTGCAGCTGACATATTTTTTTGTCTAACATAAAGGTCCTTCTGAAAACCAGAGACTTATGTAAAATTCGTTTTGAAAACCTGGGACATATATAAAAGGCCTTCTGAAAATCAGAGACCTATATAGAAAACCATATGGAAACTAGAGGCTTATGTAAAAGGCCTTTTGAAAACCAGACATATGTATGAAATACCTTCTGAAAACCAGAGACTTATATAAAATTCGTTTTAGAATCCTAAGACATATATAAAAGGCCTTCTGAAAATCTGAGACCTATATAGAAAACCATATCGAAACTAGAGGCCAATATAAAAGGCCTTTTGAAAACCAGACATATGTATGAAATTCCCTCTGAAAATCAGAGACCTATATAAAAGGCCCTTTGAAAATCAGATGTCTATATAAAAGGCCCTTTGAAAATCAGATGTCTATATAAAAGGCCCTATGAAAATCAGGTGTCTATGTAAAAGCGCTTATGAAAATTAGAGACCTATATAAAAGGCCTTCTGAAAGTCAGAGACCTGCGTAGAAGGCCTTTATATCAGAGGCCCTCTGAAACAGATTCCTATATAAAAGGCCCTCGGCAAACCAGAGACCTACACTTAAAAAAAAAAAAAAAAAAAAAACAGATGCCAATGTAAAAGGTTTTCTTAAATTGAGAATCCGATATACAAGGCCATCTGAAATCGAGAATCCTATATAAAAGACCTGAAATCAAGAATCCCATATAAAAGGTCTCCTGAAATTGTGAATCCTACATAAAAGGCCTCCTGAAATTGAGAATCCTATATAAAAGGCCTCCTGAAATTGAGAATCCTATTTAAAAGGCCTTCTGAAATCGGAAATCCTATATCCAAGGATTTTTTAAATCAGGAATCCTATATAAAAGGCCTTCTAAAATCAAGAATCCTATATAGAAGGCCTTCTGAAATCCAGAAACGTACATAGCTCTTATGAAAACCACAGACCTACACATACTTCTGAAGACCATAAACTTTCATAAGATGGTCTGTGGTTTCTGTATTTCAGAAGGCCTTCTATATAGGATTCTTGATTTTAGAAGGCCTTTTATATAGGATTCTCAATTTCAGAAGGCATGTTATATAGGATTCTTGATTTTAAGCCTTTTTATAGGATTCTCGATTTCAGAAGGCCTTTTATATAGGATTCCATATTTTAGAAGGCCTTTTATACAGGATTCTCAATTTCAGAAGGCTTTTTATATAGGATTCTCAATTTCAGACCTTTTATATAGGATTCTCAATTTCAGAAGGCCTTTTATATAGGATTCTCAATATCAGGCCTTTTATATAGGATTCTCGATTTGGGAAGGCCTTTAATGTGGGATTCTCGATTTCAGGCCTTTTATATAGGATTCTTGATTTCAGAAGGCCTTTTGTATAGGATTCTCCATTTCAGGCCTGTTATATAGGATTCCATATTTTAGAAGGCCTTTTATACAGGATTCTCAATTTCAGAAGGCCTTTTATATAGGATTCTCAATTTCAGGCCTTTTATATAGGATTCTCAATTTCAGAAGGCCTTTTATATAGGATTCTCGATTTGGGAAGGCCTTTAATATGGGATTCTCGATTTCAGGCCTTTTATATAGGATTCTTGAATTCAGAAGGCCTTTTATAGAGGATTCTCCATTTCAGGCCTTTTATAGAGGATTCTCCATTTCAGGCCTTTTATATAGGATTCTCGATTTCAGAAGGCCTTTTATATAGGATTCTCCATTTCAGGCCTTTTATATAGTATTCTCAATTTCAGAAGGCATTTTATATAGGATTCTTGATTTCAGAAGGCATTTTATACAGGATTCTTGATTTCAGGCCTTTTATATAGAATTCTCAATTTCAGAAGGCCTTTTATATAGGATTCTCAATTTCAGAAGGCCTTTTATATAGGATTCTCGATTTCAGAAGGCCTATTATATAGGATTTTTCGATTTCAGGGCTTTATATAGGATTCACAATTTCAGGCCTTTTATATAGAATTCTCAATTTCAGAAGGCCTTTTATATAGGATTTTCAATTTCAGGCCTTTTATATAGGATTCTCAATTTCAGAAGGCCTTTTATATAGGATACTCAATTTCAGAATGCCTTTTTAAACACCAAAGACTTAAAAGTTATTCTGAAGCCCAAAGAACTTTCTTCATAATAAGAATAAATGATGTGGTATGTGTAAATATAATCAGTCCTTGGTTTTCATATTGTTTTATTAGATTTACTAAGGACTTAATGTATATTGAAGAAATGCGAGGAATATTTTCTTTTATTACAAAAAGGTTTTATTGAATTATCAAAATGTATTTTATACAAACTAATATACTTAGAAATAAAAACTATACAATACTTCAAGTTTACTATGAACAATGACGTCATTAGAACAGATCTTTATATAACAGTTTAACAGTTGAGAATGCAGGTGATGTGTTGAAAAATATTGGTTATCACCACCTAAAGCGTCCAGGGTTAGTCCAGATCTTAAAAGTTTTCCCTTAAGAAGTTACTACATTAGCACCAAGAATCTTTCATTATCTGGAGAACTTTTCATTGGCCAATAAACTTACATGGAGTTGAGTACTTTACTTATACTTTACTTTGATGGCTGCTTTTCCGGTCCCATACAGCAGGGGAACCCCACTCTCTACAGGACCTCCACTTGTCGTTTTACCTTGTTCGTTCGCACTATTTATCTTTTCAAGTCACATATTGTTCATTTACTGTACAGCAGGGGAACCCGACTCTCTACAGGACCTCCACTGTCGTTTTACCTTGTTCGTTCACAGTATTTATCTTTTCAAGTCACATATTGTTCATTTACTGTACAGCAGGGGAACCCCACTCTCTACAGGACCTCCACTGTCGTTTTACCTTGTTCGTTCGCAGTATTTATCTTTTCAAGTCACATATTGTTCATTTACTGTACAGCAGGGGAACCCCACTCTCTACAGGACCTCCACTGTCGTTTTACCTTGTTCGTTCACAGTATTTATCTTTTCAATTCACATATTGTTCATTTACTGTTAAATCATCACTGTCAAAAGACTCATGAAATAGAAAGTCTTCAAGTTTCCTCTTGAAAGCCTTAATGTCTTCAATCATTCGAATGTTTCGTGGGAGCTTGTTATATAGTCTCGGGGCCGCATATTTAAAGGCTCTGGAACCTAAAGTAGACATAATGGTTAGTATGACAATAATAACTGTAAGGGAAGATATAAGGCCATTTTAAACTCACAATGTAGTGTTTGAGCAGTTTATGAATGGACCTATAGTCAATTTCTTTTAGCGATGCAGATTTGCACCGACTCGCAGCGGTGCCCTTTTAGCTTGGAAAAGTTTCCTGATCGCTATTTGGTTGGACGAGATAATTCTAACCAATCAGCGATCAGGAAACTTTTCCGAGCTAAAAGGGCACCGCTGCGAGTCGGTGCAAATCTGCCTAGATAGAAGAAATGGACTAAAGTGCTGTTCGCTGAGTACCAACAACATACACACTGAACTTTGGACCACAGGGCATTTTCACATCGACTGGACATAGGAGTCACAACCTGAGATATTGCACAATTACACTGTTAATTAGTAACTAGGTAGAGATCCAATGTAGATGGACTGTCTTGGAACTTTCATGCTATATGCCGGCAGATAAGTCAGAGGAGGTGCTGTCGCCCCGTTTATGGAAACTGGGAATGATGACGCCCTTGGGGCATCGTATTTAGCCGAATCCTGTTTACTGTCCTTCGTGGACAGTACAGGTGGACTCAAGGTGATGGTTTTATTACCTACACCACTGGAAGACGCTAAGCTTGCGCTAGTGTTCAACTGAGAATGGAAAGAGTTATTTTGTTTCTCTCTGGAACGATTCTGATTTGGCGAATCTGTCGCATCTCTTACTAATGCAAATGTCCTGTTCAAATCAGTTCGGCTGTTATTAGGTCTAAACGAAAGGCTGGAATTCAGGATGTCCAAAAAAGGAGCTCCATTCACGACATCCGAACGAGTCCTGTTCCTCTGGAACACACTAAATGGCAAGACATCTTTTTCAGGTGCCTTATTGGTTGTGCCCAGACGGACTTCCGGTCCACGTAGTAATTCTTGAGATATTTTCACCAGGTCATCCTCAGAACTGGCAGGCTGCTGTCCTTCTACCTCCCCCTCCTCCAGCACGTTTAGCGATATCCTGACAGACCCTCCCCCTTCGGAGTTCATTAGTATTGCAGGAAGGGTCCCTCGAAATATCTTTTGAAAATTGTCCTGCAGAATCGTCGCAAGGACGCTGTTGGGTATGTCATTAGGGGGCGGACCCTGTGGGACATCGGGTATCCCTGAGGACTCTACCAGAAAATCCTTCTCAGGGGCAGATAAGGAGACACTGAGAGGGCCCGAGTCAGAGTCATCCTCGCCCCTAGGGGGCTGAAGGGGTTTTGGAAGGGGTCCTATGACGAGGATAGGTGCGTCCTCCGGGGACAAGAAGGTCACTGGTCCAACTGGTGCCGCCGGTTCACCCGGGGGAGACTTCCTCCTTGGCTCACCAGTGGCCTTGAAGGAGACACTCCGTGGCAAAGGACCCACTAGGAGGGGCTGTGGGGGGGCGAAGGTCACCTTTCGGTAAATCACCATGTTGGCCCTGAAACAAATAGAAAATATTACTAATCATCTCATGATGGATTGGTGAAGGCACGTAATTATTATTATTATTATTATTATTATTGCTATTAATATTATCATTATTATTATTATTATTATTATTAGCAGTGCACACGTCCCGTCAAAAATGAGTGCTAAATTTTTAGATAGATATGCACACAAAAAATTTCTACCCTTCCACGCCCTCCCTCTTTCCTAACTACAACCAGCTGTCTTGGCAATTTGTGAAAAGAGTTTGGTAGCCAATTGTACCTTTCGGGTTAACCCCCCTCACCAGGGTATGAATACTTCCTCTCCCCCCTACCCGAGGGCCAGAGAGAGACAGAGCCGCCGTGTTTGGCTAAATGTGTTCTCATTACTCTTTTTATTGAATTTTAAATGCATCATTAATTCTAATACTATAAGTTAGCAGTGACATGCCACATTAGTTTCACCAAATCGAAGAAAGATAAGTTCCTCGTCACTATATTTCAAAAAAAGACATCAAGAGGAAAAAGAAATTTGGTTAATGGCGTTTTCATATTAATAAGAAAATCGTAATTTGGTACCTATAATATGTTGAAACCGAGAGGAAACTATTTGCAAATTGATCCTACCCAATTTAAGATGAAGAAACTTCAGTAGGAATTTAGGAATTACCATATTAAGAGCTAAGAAACTGTAATTATTATTATTATTATTATTATTGTTATTATTATTATTATTATTACTTATGTAAGATCAAAAGAAACACTTTGGATGGTCCCATTCACGTCCATATTCCAAATTTAAGATGAAACAATCAAGATTGTATTACAATCTCATGGCTATAGTTAAACTGGGTAGTAATTATCATGCCATCTTGAAACTATCAGTTAATTGGAAAGAAGAAACAGCCTAATCTCAGGCACAACATAAGTTTTCAATCTGAAATAATAGAGACTGTATATTTTGGCAATTTCAAGCAGTTTCAAGTTGGGTCGAGGAGTCGTCAAATTTATGTTGATACAAATTTCAAGATATTTTTTTGAGGTTACTTTCAAGTTCAGTGGCTTTATGAAGAAGACTATGGCTCTCAAAGTTGTCCGGAGCTCTCATTAAAGTGTGTGATATATGACTTTCGTAAATAGAGTACAATTTATAGTAGGGATATTGTAGAGATGGGGAGATGTTGATCGCCTGACTATCGGGGGCACTATTTCCACTGAAGGATCGCTAGATTCTATTTTAAGGCTCACTGGTGCTGGACCATGCAATTGAATATACATAAATTAACTGCCTTGATTAGGTTAGGTTAGATCATTGATTCAAACAGAATTGGCTACTCTGATCGCCTGACTATCAGGGGCACTATTTCCACTGAAGGATCGCCGGATCCTATTTTTCTGAATCCTAAAATCTTTCAACAGATGTCCTTTACCTATAACCCGTGGCATCGGCCTGATACATCGTAATTCTGAGCGCCCCGTCGGGATCTATGTAGCCGAACCGACCCGAAACTCGTCCTTTGGCGTCTCGCGCTTCGAGTCTGAAGCTCTGGTGCTTGCCTTCGCCTGCAAGAAGAAGAAATTCGGTTTATCATTATTATTACTATTATTATTATACGTACAGTTGGACAGAGGAATTTTTTGCACACCTCGCTCTGAAGAAGTACACCTTATCGCACCGTTACTTCGCGACGAGTTACAAAAATATAGTGTAGGTAGATATTGCTGAAGTGGTGGGAAGGGCTAAACTCAGGAACTCACTGTACAGTAAGGGCGTGGCTAGGTGTATTCTACTCAAAGCGACATGTACCAGGAATCCCTGTGTCCAACTGTACATATTACCTAAATACAGATGTCACTCCATATATACAGTATATATATATATATATATATATATATATATATATATATATATATACTGTATATATATATATATATATATATATATATATATATATATATAATGTGTGTGTGTATACAGGTGTATTTCGTGTTATCTGTGCATACATGTATGTATGAGCAAATGTAGTGAAGATAACATACTTCAAACGCAAACTCTAAACCGATTTTGAAACAAATTTCTCCTAGAATAATCTTTTACGATCATTTACGAACACGCGCACCAGTCCTCGCCCACCGTACCTGTATCATACGAGAAAGAATACGTCCCATCCGCCCGGAACACGTAGTGATACTCTTCGGCCGCGACGGGAAAGTCTTGGTGGGGCCTTGCGACGGTACACGTGGCGACGAATACCAGCAAGAGACAGGTCCTCGTTGTTGTCAACAATGTCCACGCCCGCAAGAATGGCCGTCTCCTCAAAGCGGACGGGAGCTGTAGTGAAAGAGAAATTATATAGAATTATCTAGATTATTATTATTATTATTATTATTATTATTGCTAGATTATTATTATTATTATTATTATTATTATTATTATTGTTGTTGTTATTATTATTATTATTATTATTATTATTGCTAGATAAGCTAAAACCCTAGTAGGAAAGGGAGGAAGCTATAAACCCAAGGGCTTCAACAGGGAAAAATAGCCCAGTGAGGAAAGTAAATAAGCAAATAGGTAATCTACAGGAGACGTAATGAAAAATTAAAATCAATAATTTTTAGAAAAGTGATATTTTTTATATATAAAAACTATAAAAAAGTAAAGAACAAGAGGAAGAGAAATAAGATAGAATAGTGTGCCCGAGTGTACCCTCAAGCAAGAAAACTCTAGTCCAAGACAGAGGAAGACCATAGTACAGAGGCTATGGCCCTACCCAAGATTAGTGAACAATGGTTTGATATTTGAGTGTCCTCCTCTAATAGATGATTTTGGAATACGATTATTTTAGCGTTGTTATTTTCACATGAGCAGTAATTGCATCTGTTAATATTACACTGATAGCTAATTGCTACAGAAAAAAAAGTTTTTGCTACAGCAAAGCAAAAATTGGCCAGATTAGTCAATAATGAAAGAGATCATTGTGATCCTATTCTGCAGAACCCTTTTAACCTTATTTGGACTGAACCCAAAATTTTTCTGTACCCATTTTTTTCTGTACCCATCTTTTTCTGTACCCATTTTTCTGTACCCTATTTTTTTCTATACCCATTTTTCTATACCCATTTTTTCTGTATCTTCTGTTTTCTATACCCATTTTCCTGTAATGGTTTTTCTGTAAACATTTTTTCTGTACCCATTTTTTCTATACCCATTTTTTCTGTATCCATTTTTTCTGTATCTACTGTTTTCTGTACCCATTTTCCTGTAATGGTTTTTCTGTGAACATTTTTTTCTGTACCAATTTTTTCTGTACCCATTTTTCTGTACCCTTTTTTCTGTAAACATTTTTTCTGTACCCATTTTTTTGTAGTATGCAATTTTATCTGTAACCAATTTTTTTTCAGTACCTAATTTTTTCTGTACCAATTTTTTTCTGTACCGAATTTTTTTGTACCCATATTGTCTATACCCAATTTTATTCTGTACTTATTAATTCTGACGCAATTTTTCTGTACCCATTTTTCTGTAACCTATTTTTCTGTAACCCATTTTTTTCTGCGCTCATTTTGTCTGAACCCAATTTACTCTGCACCCATTTTTTCTGTACCCATTTATCTGTAACCCATTTTTTCTGTACCCAATTTTTTTCTGTAACCCATTTTTTTTCTGCGCTCATTTTGTCTGAACCCAATTTACTCTGTACCCATTATTTTCTCCACTCATTTTGTCTGTAACTAATTTTTTCTGTAACCCATTTTTTCTTCACCCAATTTTTTCTGTACCCATTTTTTTCATTGTTCCATCAAACCTGGGCTACATACAGGTTTCTGTATTGCGTGTCAACATTTTCCCTCTATTTCTATTCTTTGCTTCTTCTCCCTGCTTTTCCATCAATTTCTTTTCCTTGCTTCTTCTCCCTATCCCTCCTCGCCACATCCATTCATCTCACCTAGCCTTTCATTAGGTTTTAAATTGTATGTGTTACTTCCGTAGATTTTATTTCTGAAAGTTAGTCGGCGTCAATGACCTTAGATGTCAGGATGCCAGAAAACCTCAAATTAATCAATCTAAAACGTTAAAGTATTTTGGACAGCAAGGCGTAATGAATTAAGTAGGAATGGTTGTGGAATAGAAGTCTAAAATAACTGCAGCTAGAAGAACTGTACTACAGTGTACTGCAGTGTACTTCAGTGTATTGCAGTGTACTACAGTGTACTGCAGTGTACTACAGTGTACTGCAGTGTACTACAGTGTACTGCAGTGTACTGCAGTGTATTGCAGTGTACTGCAGTGTATTGCAGTGTACTGCAGTGTACTGCAGTGTACTACATTGTATTGCAGTGTACTACAGTGTACTACATTGTACTGCAGTGTACTACATTGTACTGCAGTGTACTGCAGTGTATTGCAGTGTACTACAGTGTACTACAGTGTACTGCAGTGTATTGCAGTGTACTATAGTGTATTGCAGTGTACTACAGTGTACTGCAGTGTACTACAGTGTATTGCAGTGTACTACAGTGTAATGCAGTGTACTGTAGTGTATTGCAGTGTACTACAGTGTAATGCAGTGTACTACAGTGTACTGCAGTGTACTACAGTGTATTGCAGTGTACTACAGCGTACTGCAGTGTACTACATTGCACTGCAGTGTACTACAGTGTACTGCAGTGTACTACAGTATATTGCAGTGTATTGCAATGTACTACAGTGTACTACAGTGTACTGCAGTGTACTACAGTATATTGCAGTGTCTACAGTGTACTAAAGTGTATTGCAGTGTACTACAGTGTACTGCAGGCAGTGCTCCCTTACTTATTTGCATTTGTAAGTCCGTAACATCTATCCATTTAAAGAGCTTTGGAAAGAAAAACGTTGGGTATAACGTCAAGAAACAGCAAAAGAGCAAACTAAAGTCGAGGATAACATGTAATTATGGGAATAACACAGAATAAGAGTAACATGGGACACGAAAGCAAACTAAAGTATAGGACAACCAAATGCAAGAAAAAGAATTGGACATAGGCAGGACACATAATGAGAACAACAGACAATAGATGGACATTAAGAATAACAGGATGGGTCCCTAGAGATTGTAAAAGAAGCGGGGTAAGGAAGAGAAGACGATGAATTGATGAGCTAAGAATATTTGCTAGTGTAGACTGGCATAGAAAGACCATAAACAGACGCGTGTGGAAGGACATGTCTGAGGCCTTTGTTCTGCAGTGGTTTAGCAACGGTTACTTACTTACTTTGATGGCTGCTTTTCCGGTCCCATACAGCAGGGGAATCCCGCTTTCTACAGGACCTCCACTATCGTTTTACCTTGTTCGTTCAGAGTATTTAACGTTTCATATCGCATATTTTTCATTTACTGTTAAATCCTCACTGTCAAAGGACTCATGAAATAAGCAAGTCTTCAGTTTCCTCTTGAAAGCCTTAATGTCTTCAGTCATTCGAATGTTTCGTGGGAGCTTATTATATAGTCTCGGGGCCGCATATTTAAAGGCTCTGAGTGGAGCCTAAAGTAGACATAAATCTAGGTTCCAACAGTTTGAAGCCATCTGTAACTATTCTCGTGTCGACACGATTTGTTGGCTGCGCAATATGTAGCAATTCTCTTAAGTATTTTGGACGCCCGGTTCTGATAACATGGTGGGTTATTGTACATATTTTAAATTCTATTCTCGCTTTAATCGGCAGCCAGTGTAAATCGATTAGTATAGGGGTGATCCTTTCTCTGGGTGGGACACCTTTTATTAGTCTTGCTCCTCTGTTTATTATGTTTTGTAATTTCTTACATATTTATATTCATATACGATCATGTATGTGCTTATAATATATAATGATATAATCATCGACTACAATAATTGCTGTTACGATTATTTATAGATTATAATGTGTATGTGTGTTTTCTCGAGAGAGAGAGAGAGAGAGAGAGAGAGAGAGAGAGAGAGAGAGAGAGAGAGAGAGAGAGAGAGAGAGAGAGAGAGAGAGAGAGAGACCAACAACATAGTTAAAAATTTCATGCAGAACCTGAAATGTCATTTATAATGTGTATGTGTGTTTTCGTGAGAGAGAGAGAGAGAGAGAGAGAGAGAGAGAGAGAGAGAGAGAGAGAGAGAGAGAGAGAGAGAGAGAGAACATAGTTAAAAATTTCATGCAGAACCTGAAATGTCATTTATAATGTGTATGTGTGTTTTCGTGAGAGAGAGAGAGAGAGAGAGAGAGAGAGAGAGAGAGAGAGAGAGAGAGAGAGAGAGAGAGAGAGAGAGAGAGAACATAGTTATAAATTTCATGCAGAACCTGAAATGCCATACGGCACT
>NC_090753.1:75674667-75705317 GCF_036898095.1 Palaemon carinicauda
GTAGGAGCTGAAAGGGATCTTACTTTCCTTAGATGTAACAGGAAGTCAGCAATCTGGGTTACAGTGGTACTGGTTGAGGAAACTGCATTGGTCTTGTACCAGCTACGGAAGACTTCCCCTTGAGACTGATAGATTCTGAGAGTGGATGTTCTCCTTGCTCTGGCAAACGCTCTGGCTGCCTCCTTCGAAAAGCCCCTAGCTCTTGAGAGTCTTTCGAAAGTCTGAAGGAAGTCAGACGAAGAGCGTGGAGGTTTGGGTGTACCTTCTTTACGTGAGGTTGACGTAGAAGGTTCACTCCTAGAGGAAGAGTCCTGGGAATGTCGACCAGCCATTGCAGTACCTCTATGAACCATTCTCTCGCGGGCCAGAGCGGAGCCAATCCACGTCAGCCGTGTCCCTTTGCGAGAGGAGAACTTCTGAAGTACCCTGTTGACAATCTAAAACGGCGGGAATGCATACAGGTCGAGATGGGACCAATCCAGCAGAAAAGCATCCACGTGAACTGCTGCTGGGTCTGGAATCGGAGAACAATACAACAGGAGTCTCTAGGTTATCGAGGGTAGCGAACAGATCTAAGGTTGGCTGACCCCACAGGGCCCAAAGTCTGCTGCAAACACTCTTGTGAAGGGTCCACTCTGTGGGGATGACCTGACCCTTCCGGCTGAGGCGATCTGCCATGACATTCATACCGCCCTGAATGAACCTCGTTACCAGCGTGAGCTTTCGATCTTTTGACCACATGAGGAGGTCCCTTGCGATCTAGAACAACTTCCACGAAAGAGTCCCTCCCTGCTTGAAGATGTAAGCCAGGGCTGTGGTGTTGTCAGAGTCCACCTCCACCACCTTGTTAAGCTGGAGGGACTTGAAGTTTATCAAGGCCAGAAAGTGTCCTTTGCTCCTGATTCCATGTTCCCGAGCATTCCTGTCCGTCCAAAGTCGCACCCCAGCCCGTGTCTGATGCGTCCGAGAGGAGACGGCGGTCGGGTTTCTGAACAGCCAAAAGTAGACTTCCTTGAGAAGAAAGCTGTTCTTACACCACGCGAGAGAAGACCTCCTCTCTTCGGAAACAAGAACTGAGACCGTCTCTAGCGTCATGTCCTTTATCCAGTGAGCAGCTAGATGATACTGAAGGGGGGGGAGGTGGAGTCTCCCTAACACGATGAACAGGGCCAGCGATGAAAGTGTCCCTGTTAGACTCATCCACTACCTGACTGAGCATCGGTTCCTTCTCAGCATGCTCTGGATGCATTCTAGGGCTTGGAAGATCCTTGGGGCCGACGGAAAAGCCCGAAAAGCTCGACTCTGAAGATCCATACCCAGGTAGACAATGGTCTGGGATGGGACGAGCTGAGACTCCTCAAAATTGACCAGGAGGCCCAGTTCCTTGGTCAGATCCATAGTCCATCTGAGAATCTCCAGACAGCGACGACTTGTGGGAGCTCTTAAAAGCCAGTCGTCTGACGGAGCCGGACACAAGATCATGGTACTGCTGCACAGTCTGTGAACTGTCAACCATGGGGAAGCGAGGAAGTACAGTGACAACCCGAAGCTGTCTAGACTGTCTGGGTCGTATAGACAACTCCTTATCGGGTTGCTGAGGTTGCCGCACTGCGTCACAACAAGTCACTTCTGCTGGTTGTTGAACGTCTTCCCAGTGACACACTGACTCCGTAAACAAAAAATCCTCTAACAAGGACTAAGCTTGGACTGCATGTCTTGCAACACAGCTCAAGGTCTATGGGAGCAGGTGTGGTAACAGACGGGGTTAGCGACTGAAGTGGAACCATTACCTTCCCTGGAAGCATGTTATGCTTAAATAAAAGTCCATAGGAGGCTACGCAGCAAAAGGCTCCTCTCCAAATGACAGAGTCCTCAAGGGAATATCAGAAGGAGGGAGAAAAGCACTTTCTCATCTACAGGGACCATATCCGAGAAAAGCTAAGTTCTCTCAGTGAGGGTTTCACTGGTGCAAAAGCAGCAGACTAGAAGGCAACGTTATGAAACTGCTTGACAGTCTAGTGAGTTGGCAACAACCAAAGATGTGTGACTGAGAAGCATGCGGTAAGGTATGCAGAGCATGCTGTATGTAGAGCATGCTGTATGCAGAGCATGCTGTATGCAGAGCATGCTGTATGCAGAGCATGTTGTATGCAGAGCATGTTGTATGCAGAGCATGCTGTATGCAGAGCATGCTGTATGTAGAGCATGTTGTATGCAGAGCATGCTGAATGCAGAGCATGCTGTATGCAGAGCATGTTGTATGTAGAGCATGCTGTATGCAGAGCATGCTGTATGTAGAGCATGCTGTAAGAGAAGCAGAGCATGTTGCATGGCGTGTAACATTTCTCAGAAATTCCATGACCAGTGCTAGATTGAGTAATATCGCATTACTGTCCCTTGAAAGTGCACGTGCCGAGGGAATTGATTTAGACTGTTTTGTTGATGAATTTGATAGCAGGCATGATAATCGTAGAATTAAGCTGCACTAAATATACGATCTATAATCTACTTCACCTCAGGACAGGGAAACTCGCCCTGTTGGCAACACTACATTACTTCATGCATGCTTGCATGGGGTTTTAATATTTACATTACATTCATAACTCATGATTCATTTTTGTTTTGAAGATATTTTGCCATATTTGCGATTTGTTAAAAATATATTGCAAGGAATACATATATATTTTTTTAAGTAATACGAATAACCTCCATTATCATAATGTTTGTGTAGGCATACATGTATATGATTACAAATGCAAGTTATGAAAGTAATGAGGTGTTATTATTGTCATTTGTTATTTCAAAGTTGAATGGGAAGAGGCTCAAGTTGAGGAGAAAGTGGCAGATGCATGCGTTGAGGTGGCTGACTCCTAGCATGTGTTTCTTGTCTCAAGAGTTGCGCTTGCTGTAAGGGTAGCGGATGCGCAGTAGCAGGTTCCTGAGGAACGAGTTGAGGTTCCTGAGGTGTGAGCTGCGAGAGTTGAGGTAGCGGCTGCGCAGAACGCAGTTCTTGTCTCGCGAGTTGAGGTTCCTGAGGTGCTAGCCTAAGGAGTTGAGGCTCTCGCCTTGAGGAGGGTTGAGGTCGCTGCAGCGAGTGCTGAGGTGGCTGCCTCATGGATGGAAGAGGTTGTCGTACCTCAAGAGATTGATGCCTCGCTGGTGGAACCGCAGGCGGAAGCGGAGGAAGTAAGGCATAAGACTCCTGCTCCCATTGCTGAGGTTGCCTTAAGGAAGGCGGAGGTTGCTGCACACCGCTGGTAACTGGCAACTCAGTACGCGGTAAGGTATCCTGAGGAACCTCAACTTCGTACGCCTGGCAGACTGGACTGCGGTGAGGCGGAGCGATCGCAGGAGGAGGTGTAACCTTCTCAGCCTGACACTCACGCATTAAGACCGCAAGCTGTGACTGCATGGACTGCAGCAAAGTCATCTTGGGGTCGACAGACGCTAAGGTCTGCTGAGGCAAAGCCTTAACAGAAGATGAGGTCTGTTGCGGCATCACCTTACCTCTCTTAGGAGGTGTGCAGTCACCTGATGACTGCGGAGAGTCAGAGCTAATCCAATGACTGCAACCAGGTTGTAGAACTCTAGAGTTCTGGACTTTGCGTTTGAGAAGTCTTGAGACCTGAGTCCAGCGTTTTCTCCCTGACATTTCTTCTGCAGACGAGTAAAAGACGGGCTCAATCGTCTGCGGGTGGGAGTGACGGTCTCTGTAAGACACGCCCGCAACCACCGAGGATACTTCTGTGCGCCGATCAAGGCCTGCCGAACCCTTTTGCCCTTCGACATTGCTTCTCCCCTGGGCTTGGGAGCTTGCAAGAGGTCCCGGACTGGGAGGACGACTGGCACGCACAGAAGTACCCTCACGCACAACACTGACACACTTTGCGCTAATCACTTATCACTTTTGATTTTCTGTTTGCACTTATTTCACTGAACTCGAAACTTTAAGTGGTTTGTACCTGAAACACGCAATTCTATCCTTCCTTAAAAGTTAGTAATTGCGAAAACAGAATTACAATGTAACAGAAAAATATAATGAAAGATAACTAATTCAGTGGCTGGAAAGAGACTAAACACTAGATCAAATAACTACGTTTAAAATCTCTCACCGCATAAAGCTTGAGAACAAGAATAAAACTCATGAAACGTTTACCTTCTTCCCCTAAAGAGACTAGGGAGAAGAGCAAAAACGATAACAACGTTACTCGCTTGAACGAAACGTTTATCCAGCTCTCTCTCCCTCCGTCTCTATCTCTCTCTCTCCCTCCGTCTCTATCTCTCTCTCTCTCTCTCTCTTGACTTAGAACCTGAGAGAAGAGCCCAATCATATATATCGTTAAAACATATTATTGTTAAAGGAAAAAAACTGAAATATTTCCCAAATAAAAAGTTCCTTTATTAGAATTAAAACCATAAAGCTAAGAAAGAATGAACAAAACGTTAGAAACGGTTACTCTTACTGCAACGTGACACCGTGAAAATTCTCTCTCTATCGTAACGATAGAGCGCAAGTTGAACGTTCTGAACGTCAACAACTGCAGAGACAAAACAAAACGTTAGTTCAACTTTGAAAACAGTACGAGACTATCAAAGAAATTCTTTCAAAAACATTAAAATAGCATAATATGTTAACAGGTAAAACCGAAATGACGGGCTCAATGTTAATTAACTTCGGTACCAAGAAAAGACCGCCTACTATTAGGAAAGGTCGAATATAAACAAATATAAAAATTAATTTTAATAAGTTTATAATAAAAGGAAGTTAATCGAAGAGGCCTATAAAAGGCGGAGAGATAAAAAAAAAAATCTATAACTTTTGTTAAGCAAAATTAAGAAAGAGTCTATACTCTCTTAGACACCAACACTTCCGTCTAAGGGAAGGGTCGGCCATTTAAAGGTGAAAGAGAGTTCATACTCTCTTCGTCACCATAATTAATCAAATTAATTCCAAAAGCTAGCTAAGCTAATAATAAAACTTCCTGAATAGCGAAAGCTGAAATCTTAGAGCAATACTTCACCAAAAACCGTGAACAAGACTCCAAAATTATAAGCGTATCCATGAACGTCTTGCCGGAAGCACGACAGAGGAAAAATTGAAGTGGTGTCAACAAGAAGTACTGCAGTACCTGGCCACAGGTGGCGCTTGTGAGTACACCCCCCTCTTGTATAGCGATCGCTGGCGTATCCCTTCCGTAGAATTCTGTCGGGCAACGGAGTTGACAGCTACATGATTATCGGGTAAGTTTAATATTGAAAAATCTCCATTATACAGTTCAAATGTAATATTGTGGATATACCTAATGCCTTCTCTGCTAGCTGTGATGTGCACCAAAAATTCATTAAGTCAGCTGTGAAGATATTTCCACAGTTTAGCTCAGAAAAGACTGATAGGTCTTTAATATGTTATTTTTATAATAAAATAAATTTTTGAATATACTTACCCGGTGATTATATAAGCTGCAACTCTGTTGCTCGACAGAAAACTCTACGTTAAAAATCCGCCAGCGATCGCTATGCAGGTAGGGGGTGTACTTCAACAGCGCCATCTGTCGTGCAGGTACTCAGTACTCAATGTAAACAAAGAACTCAATTTTCTCCTCGGTCCACTGCGTCTCTATTGGGGAGGAAGGGAGGGTCCTTTAATATATAATCACCGGGTAAGTATATTCAAAAATTTATTTTATTATAAAAATAACATTTTTCAATATTTAACTTAGCCGGTGATTATATAAGCTGATTCACACCCAGGGGGGTGGGTAGAGACCAGCAATAAATGTTTACATTATTATGAGCTAAGGATTTTTTATTTCATTTTAGCAGTTATCAAAATAACAAACTTAAAATAAATAAGTACCTGGTAAGGAAGTCGACTTGAACAATTACTCTGCCTTTTTAAGTACGTCTTCCTTACGGAGCCTCGCGATCCTCTTAGGATGCTGAGCGACCCCTAGGAGCTGAAGTATCAAGGGTTGCAACCCATACAACAGGACCTCATCAAAACCTCTAATCTAGGCGCTTCTCAAGAAATGACTTTGACCACCCGCCAAATCAAGTAGGATGCGAAAGGCTTCTTAGCCTTCCGGACAACCCAAAAACAATAATAAAACATTTCAAGAGAAAGATTAAAAAGGTTATGGAATTAGGGAATTGTAGTGGTTGAGCCCTCACCCACTACTGCACTCATTGCTACGAATGGTCCCAGAGTGTAGCAGTTCTCGTAAAGAGACTGGACATTCTTAAGATAAAAAGACGCGAACACTGACTTGCTTTTCCAATAGGTTGCGTCGATTATACTTTGCAGAGATCTATTTTGTTTAAAGGCCACGGAAGTTGCGACAGCTCTAACTTCGTGTGTCCTTACCTTCAGCAAAGCTTGGTCTTCCTCATTCAGATGGGAATGAGCTTCTCGTATTAACAGTCTGATAAAATAGGATAAAGCATTCTTTGACATAGGCAAAGATGGTTTCTTAACTGAACACCATAAAGCTTCAGACGGGCCTCGTAAAGGTTTAGTTCGTTTTAAATAGAACTTAAGAGCTCTTACAGGGCATAAGACTCTTTCTAGTTCATTTCCAACCATACGATAAGTTTGGAATATCGAACGATATTGGCCAAGGCCGAGAAGGCAGCTCGTTTTTGGCTAGAAAACCAAGTTGTAGAACATGTAGCCGTTTCGGATGGGAATCCGATGTTCTTGCTGAAGGCATGAATCTCACTGACTCTTTTAGCTGTGGCTAAGCATACCAGGAAAAGTCTTTAAGGTGAGATCTTTCAGGGAGGCTGATTGTAGCGGTTCGAACCTGTCTGACATAAGGAATCTTAGTACCACGTCTAAATTCCAACCAGGTGTAACCAAACGACGCTCCTTCGTGGTCTCAAAAGACTTAAGGAGGTCCTGTAGATCTTTATTGTTGGAAAGATCTAAGCCTCTGTGACGGAAGACTGATGCCAACATGCTTCTGTAACCCTTGATAGTGGGAGCTGAAAGAGATCGTTCTTTTCTCAGATATAAGAGGAAGTCAGCTATTTGAGTTACAGAGGTACTGGTCGAGGATACGGATACTGACTTGCACCAGTTTCGGAAGATTTCCCACTTCGATTGGTAGACTCTAAGGGTGGATGTTCTCCTTGCTCTAGCAATCGCTCTGGCTGCCTCCTTCGAAAAGCCTCTAGCTCTCGAGAGTCTTTCGATAGTCTGAAGGCAGTCAGACAAAGAGCGTGGAGGCCTTGGTGTACCTTCTTTACGTGTGGCTGACGTAGAAGGTCCACCCTTAGGGGAAGTGTTCTGGGAACGTCTACTAGCCATCGAAGTACCTCGGTGAACCATTCTCTCGCGGGCCAGAGGGAAGCAACTAGCGTCAACCTTGTCCCTTCGTGAGAGGCGAACTTCTGCAGTACTGTACCTTGTTGACAATCTTGAACGGAGGGAATGCATATAGATCTAGATGTGACCAATCTAGGAGAAAGGCATCTATATGAACTGCTGCTGGGTCCGAGATTGGTGAGCAAAATATTGGGAGCCTCTTGGTCATCGAGGTTGCGGAGAGATCTATGGTTGGCTGGCCCCAGGTGGCCCAAAGTCTCTTGCATACATCCTTGTGGAGGGTCCATTCTGTTGGAATTATTTGTCCCTTCCGACTGAGACAATCTGCCATGACATTCAAGTTGCCTTGGATGAACCTCGTTACTAGTGATATGTCTAGACCTTTTGACCAGGTGAGGAGGTCCCTTGCGATCTCGTACAACGTCAGAGAGTAGGTCCCTCCTTGCTTGGAGATGTACGCCAAAGCCGTGGTGTTGTCCGAGTTCACCTCCACCACTTTGCCTTGAAGGAGAGACCTGAAGCTTTTCCAGGCCAGACGTACTGCCAGTAGCTCCTTGCAGTTGAAATGCATTGTCCTTTGACTCCAGTTCCATATTCCCGAGCATTCCCGACCGTCTAATGTCGCACCCCAGCCTACGTCCGATGCGTCCGAGAAGAGAACGTGGTTGGGAGTCTGAACAGTCAGGGGAAGACCCTCTCTTAGGTTGATATAGTCCTTTCACCAAGTCAGACAAGACTTTATCTTTTCGGAAACCGGGATCGAGACCGCTTCTAGCGTCTTGTCCTTTTTCCAGTGAAAAGCTAGATGGTATAGAAGAGGAAGGAGGTGTAGTCTTCCTGGTGACACAAATTGATCCACGGATGACAGCGTCCCTACCAGACTCATCCACAGCCTGACTGAGCAGCGTTCCTTCTTCAGCATCTTCTGGATGGATAGCAGGGCTGGGGGCTGATCGTCTTGTTCAGCAACGTCCTCATCAGAGGGTTCCTCATCCGAAACTGATGAGGAAACGGCAACGGAGTGGGCAACGTCTGACTCGCTGAATCCGGTCGCACTGGTGGATGCGTGACGGAGCCGGACGCAATATCATGGAACTGCTGCACAGTCTGTGAACTGTCAACAACCATGGGTGCGCGAGGAAACACAGCGTCAACCCGAAACTGTCTAGACCGTCTGGGTTGTGCAGTCAACACCCTACCGGGTTGCTGAGGTTGACGCACTGCGTCACAACAAGTCACCTCTGCTGGTTGTTGAACGTCCTGAACGTCAACAACCACCTCCGAGCGTCGCTTAACGTCAACGTGCGGCTGGCAACCCACACTGGGTTGCATCGGTGGAGGAACCACCTCAACTGGCAGACGCGAGTAGGTTACCTCAGCGTCAACAGGGCGCACAACCGACCGGTTGGAAGGTTGTTGGCCAGAAGGTTCTTCTCCGCATTTAAGTCCTCTATCAAGGACGCAAGCTTGGACTGCATGTCTTGCAGCAAAGCCCATTTAGGGTCTACAGGAGCAGGTGTGGCAACAGACGGGGTTAGCGACTGAGGCGGAACCGTTTACCATCCCTGAAAGCCTTGTTATGCGTGACATAATAGTACAGCAAAACTTCAAAGGCTCGACAACAGCTGAGAAGTTGACCTGTAAACAACTTGGAGCGTCTCCTGGCTAGGCGCCAGGGAGAGTCTACCAGAATTGAGAAGTCTATCTGGGCAGAGGCATGAACTCCCAAGCCGAGAACTTCTCTCGTGTCATATCAGACTCTCGCTCTATAAACCAGTTTAAAAGAAGGGAAAGCAAAGGCTGTATCCCCCAAACTCCTCCTGGTGAAAAACCAGTCGCCTAGCCAACGTAACGCTCTCTAGGAGAGCGAGAGAGCACTAGCTTAAAAACAACGGCTTCGAAGTAGCTAGGCCTAGTGTAAGCTCTGACGTTTAGGCGAACGAGGAGCAGCAGTTACAAGATCCGGACGAAGATCCTTAAAAAAATCATCATGATTTAATTAAAGTCCATAGGAGGCTAAGCAGCTTAAGGCTCCTCTCCATCTGACAGAGTCCTCAAGGGAATATCAGTAGGAGGGAGAACAGCAACTTCCTCATCTACAGGAACCTTGTCCGATAAAAGCTGAGTCTCTCACTGGTGCATTAGTAGCGGACCAGAACGCAACGTCATGTAACTGCTTGACAGTCTGTGAACTGTCAACAACTGAACTGTCAACCACAACAGGTACGTGAGGACGTACAGCGTCCACTCGAGACTGCTTTGACTGCCTAGACTGAGCAGTCAAAACAACTCTAGAATGCGGAGGTTGACGCACAGCGTCAAAACAAGTCAACTCCGATTGTTAGTGAACGTCTAGAACGTCAACAGGAGCATCAGCCAGTGGCCTAACGTCCAAATGCGGCTGAAAAACCACACGAGACCGCATCGAGTGTGGTTCTAAACAACCTGACTGACGTGACTAAGCTACGCCAACGTCAACAGTAAGCACAAAGGAACGTTAGGTTGGCTGGAAGCCAGGATATCGATGAGATAAACGGCTAGACTCAACGGACTAATCGGCAGAATAGTCTTCCATAAGGGAGGCAAGCATATACTGCATGTTTTGCCATACAACCCCTTAAGGCTCAACGGAAATGGTTGTGGTAATAGACGAGGGTAACGTCTGTGACCGCAACACTTTGCCTACAAAAAAAGACTTTCGGAGTCTGTGTTACGCTTTTGTTAGGCGGCGAGCAGTTATCCGATGACTGCATAGGGTCAGAGCTGTCCTAATGGCTGTAACCAGGACGCTGGACCTGTCCTGAAAGGACTGACTTTCGCTTAAGGGCTTCGAAACCTTGTGACAGGTTTCTTATGCGAAAAGCCTACGGATGGCGAGGAGAAACAACGTCTCTCTCGTCTTATGGTAGGGGAGATCTTGGTAAGAAACACCCGATACCATAGAGGGAAAACGTCTGTTCGTTGGTCAAGGCCTCTCGAACCCATAAGTCTTTTGACATTACTTCTCCCCTGGGCTTGGGAGCTTGCTAGAGGTCCCGGACTAGGTGAACGACAGGCACGAACAGACGAACCCTCGGACGCAACACTGTAACACTTTGCGCCTCGGACGTAACACTGTAACACTTTGCGCATATCACTTTATCACTTCGATATTCTGTTTTGCACTTATTTCTACCTGAAACACGCAATTCTACCCTTCATTAAAAGGTAATAATTGCGAAATTAGTCGTATAATGCAAGCTCATAATACCAGCAAAAAACAGAAAACATATTTCAAGATAAAAAGAAAAATCAGTGGCTGGGAAAGAGACTAAACACTAGTTCATATAACTACGTTTTCAATCTCTCATCGCACATAGCCTGGGGACGAGAATAAAAACCTAAAAACGTTTTATCCTTCCTCCCCGTACAGAGACTAGGGACGAGAGTAACACGAGAACAACGTTACCCGCTTGAACGGAACGTTTTCTCTCCTCTCTCTCCCTCCGTCTCTATCTCTCTCTCTCTTGATTTCGCACCTAAGAGAAGAGCCCAATTATATATCGTCAAAAAAACATGTTATTTGACTAAAGGAAAAAACTGAAAGGTTTTTCAAATAAAAAGTTCCTTTAAATTAGAATTTAAAACATTAAAGCTAAGAAAGAATGAACAAAACGTCAGAATCGATTTACTCTTACTGCAAAGTGAAACCGTGATACACTCTCTCTCTATCGTAACGATAGAGCGCATGTTGAACGTCCTGAACGTCAACAACTGCGTAGCATAAAAAACTAAACGTTAGTTCATCTTTGAAAACAGTACGAAGACTATCAAAGAAATTCTTTCATAAAATATTACATTTAAAAAGTTTTAAATCCTTTAAAAGCTAAAGACGATATAAAGGGCTCAATGTGATTAACTTCGGTTTCCAAGTTAGGACCGCCTACTCTCAGGAAAGGTCTATATAAACAAAGCATTAAAATTTATTTCATATGTTTATAAAAAATGGAAAGTTAATCTAAGAGGCCTAATAAAGGCGGAGAGATATAAAATATATACTGTAGAGGAAAATCTATAACGTGATAAGATAATTACTAAAAGCCTAAACACACTTCCGTCTAAGGGAAGGGTCGGCCATTTAAAAGTGAAAGAAAGTCCATACTCTCTTTGTCACCATAATTAAATCTATCCAAAACGAGTTCAAGTTTTGAGATGAAGATAAAACACCTGCATAGCGAAAGCTCAAAACTAGAATAGTGTACTTCACCAATAGTTGTGAAAACAAATCCAGTTAGCAACAGCGAATTAGTAGGTCTTGCCGGTAGCCCGACAGAGAGAAAATTGAGTTCTTTGTTTACATTGAGTACTGAGTACCTGCACGACAGATGGCGCTGTTGAAGTACACCCCCTACCTGCATAGCGATCGCTGGCGGATTTTTAACGTAGAGTTTTCTGTCGAGCAACAGAGTTGCAGCTTATATAATCACCGGCTAAGTTAAATATTGAAAAAGTCACTTTCAGAAGTACTGCAAGATTACAGAAGATTAATTCTGAAGATTACACAACTGTAGGAACCTTATCCTCTTGCAACCAAGCTAATATGGCATTCTGAACTCATTACCTAATTAAACAATTTATAATGATGAACTAAACCTTAGAACAGTATATATAGTACTCGGGTGCTTCTCCTTAGTATCTACAATCAGTCATCATCATCAAATGTTACTTGCCCACTGCAGGACAAAGGCTCAAGACATGACCTTCCACTTCCCTCTGTTTATGGCTTTTCTATGTCAGTTTATAACAGCAAATTTTTTTATTTTGTCAATCCATTATCTTCTCTTCCTTCCCCTCTTCTTTTGCAATCTCCAGGGACCCATTCTGTTACTATTATGTCCATCTATTATCTGTCATTCTCATTATATGTCCTGCCCCTGTCCATTTCTTTTTCTTACATGTTAGAATATCCTTAGTTTGCTCTCTTATCCATATTGCTTTTTTTTTCTGTTATTCCAATCAATTCAATCAATAATCACTATGAAAGACTTAATACTTAATTCGGTTTTACCCAACCAATAAAAGCGAGACGTACCTTTCCGCCTCCTCCTCGAACGGCCTTAATCATGATAGGAAAGCCAATTTTTTCTGCTTCCTCACGCAACCGACTGTCACTCTGGTCATCTCCATGGTACCCTCCAATAATAGGGACTCCAGCCTCTGACATAATCTTCTTTGAAGTGCTGAAAAAAAAACAAAAAATCATGATCAAGCACAAACTAACATTGAAATATTACTCGAATCTTGATAGGGAGAAACTTACTTTCAAAATGATCAATAAAGTGATAACAAATTCACCCTTCTAGTTTCAGATGCGGACCAGTTGACCTCGCCGGACTAAACTAAACAAAGAGAAATCAACTGATGTTTACTTCTTATTAAAGTTATATACTGTAATTTAGCGTTGCCATTCATTTTACTTGCTTGTTCCATTTGTTTATTCGTTGTAATTAATGAAAATATAAGTGGGATTTATATCGGCTAACTGGTGGTTATGTTTACACTCAAGAGAAAACTTGGACACTTGTTACCGTAAGGAGTAAAGCACCAGTTTTTCTGATAGTGTTTTTGGTGTGCTTGAGAGAAAGCTTTTCATATTAATCTCAATCTGTTTTATATATATACTGTGTATATATATATATATATATATATATATATATATATATATATATATATATATATATATATATATATATATATATACAGTGGAACCTCTACATACGAATTTAATCCGTTCCAGAACCAACTTCGGATGTAGAAAATGTTCGGATGTCGAAACGAATTTTCCCATAAGAATACATGGTAATTCATTTAATTCGTTCCTAAGCCTAAAAACCCATAATAAATCCTTAATAAATGGCTACATATAATTACACATAACAATAACATAACTGCATAATATGAAAGAAGCATGTAAAAAAGATAATTATAAAGAAATAATGAATAAAAAATGTGTTTTATTGCCACTTTACCTTAGAGACAGGCCAACGCAGGTGTAGGATTTGCTACCCAGGAGGAGACGGACGATCGGCGAGAAGGTAGACATGGTGTTAACATGTTCTTTAAATAAATACTCTCTCTCTCTCTTGTTCTTCTTCACTGTTAGTGTTAGAGACGTCTATTAATTTTTTTTCTGAGAGAGAGAGAGAGAGAGAGAGAGAGAGAGAGAGAGAGAGAGAGAGAGAGAGAGAGAGAGAGAGAGATTAAACAAAAATGAGATTAAACAAAAATGTGTTGTGTACATATGATTTTTAACAGCGTTAACGAGTTGAAAGACAGTTAAATGTAACTAAAAAAACAATATCAGCGAATCTGAATTCCTTTATTAACTAAAAAAAATATTGATACAAACACACTCGTGTGCGTATGCGCAAACACACACACACACACGCACAAGAAGACACGATCGGTGAGGAGGTAGAGATGGTGACTGCGATAACATACTGTAACTTACACTACGGAAATTTTAATCTAACTAAGCTTATTTATTTTTTATTTTATTTTTATATTTCATATTTTTACATTTTTTTCTTTTGATTTTTTATTTTCATCACTTTCAGTGACGAGTTACGGTATGTTATCGCAGTCACCATCTCTACCTCCTCCCTAACCGTCTCTCTTACTGCGTAGCAAAATTCTTGCACCTGTGTGTGTGTGTTTGTGCATACGCACACGAGTGTGTTTGTATCAATATTTGTTTTAGTTAATAAACGAATTCAGATTAGCTGTTATTACTTTCTTAGTTTCATTTAATTGTTTTTCAACTCGTTGACACAGTTAAAAATCATATGTACTCTAAACACATTTTTGTTTAATCTCTCTCTCTCTCTCTCTCGGAAAAAAAAATAGACGTAGACGTATCTAACACTACAACAGCGAAGAAGAACGAGAGAGAGAGAGAGAGAGAGAGAGAGAGAGAGAGAGGGAGAGATCTTATTTAAAGAACATGTTAATGCTATGTTTAGAGAGAAACAGAAAAAGAGAGAAGTCTTATTCAAAAGAGCTTGTTAATGCTATCTTGGTTTTCTTTCTTTCTGTTCATCACGCTGGCCCTTCTCACAAATGATCGTTGCCAACAATCTCTTTGTCCTTTATCCCTATCAATAAAAGTCGCTCTATCTCTTCCAGGGTATTGCTATGATGTCTTGTAATAATGGTGATCCCCTTCGATGGTTATTTGCTTTAATGGCTGCCTTCAGCTTGATGATCCTCGAGATCATAGGCCCATTCCGGCCATATTGTTTAGCCATACAGTATCACTCACATGTACACTGCTCTCATGTTTTTCTATAATTTCTTGCTTCAATTCTATTGAAAGAATTGCCTTCTTCCTGTACTGAAACTTAGCTTCTTAGGGACCATGATTATAGGTAAAATCAAAAAGGAAATGTGAGAAAAGGAAGAAAATAAGCACTGTTAATAACAGACCAAACAGAGGACAACCACATGATACACACAAGAACAGAGAACTGAGCACTCGACGCTCAATGGCGTAATGTTTACTTCGTGTGTCGAAATAAAATTCGGGTGTAGAGTCAAAAATTTGCTCGAATTTTACTTCGGATGTTGGAAAATTCGGATGTAGATACGTTCGGATGTAGAGGTTCCACTGTATATATATATATATATATAGAGAGAGAGAGAGAGAGAGAGAGAGAGAGAGAGAGAGAGAGAGAGAGAGAGAGAGAGAGAGAGAGAGAGAGAGAGAGAAGAGAGAGAGAGAGAGAGATGCTCTCGATCACTTTAATTTGCCAGTAATTGAAAATCAGTACCACAAACGTAAAGTTTGAAGCACTATCAAAATTATTCCTGTTACTGATAACGAAAAAACTGCTACAATATCCATCACAGGAAATCAATCTGTGATACACATCAACATGAAGGGCTGTGCTTGAAGAGAGCAATATGAAAAGAAGTAAATCAAATAGGTGCATATTCATATAAAAAATTAAGTAATGTTCTTAACGGGTAAAAAGATTTTCTGATAACTTGAGAGAAATAATAGTTAAAAACCTATATCAATTACCATAGTGATGTCAAACCTAAAGTGAACTTAAAAAAGGCCATAAAACTAATTCATTCATCAAACATCCTGTAATGTACAGTAATATCCCTCCCTATGTCAGTAACTGGCTCTAGGGGGCAGTTTTACACCAAAGTGCCATGTTGCACGTGGCATGCAACATAGCTACCAGTTGCAAAAGAACATATACAGTAGAAATATATGAAACTTTCACACACATGGAGCATAAAATGGGTTTACATGGTCGAACGGTTCGTTGAACCTGCTTGACAAACGGTTTGTCAAACCTGCTTATCAAACGGTTCGAAGAGGTGGCAGACAGTCACAAATGCATAATGTTGGTGGACAATGAAGCCCCACCCACAAAAGTCAGGTTAGAACAGACTTTCTTCGAACCATTCGACGAACGTGTTCGACAACCAAATACCGCGTTCACACGTTCGAACATCAATTCAAACACGTCTTTCGAACTGCATGTGTCGAACCATTCGACCGTGTAAACCTGCCTCTACACGTCGCATATCCCAATGTTCACACCTCTTCTGTGGGAAAGGTTTCATATATTTCTAGATGAATGTTTTCAACTGGCGTGCTACCGGGCATGCCATGTACGATATGCCACTTCGGTGTGAAAGCGCCCTAAGAGACATGATGCAGGTCAGATTTTTGCCCTAAAGAGTGACTTACATATTCCTTATGCACATACTGAACCCTAATAAGTCCTTACAACCTTCTATCATTTTATAAAAACCAGATACTGTACAGACATTAACAAACTACTATGTGAAGTACAGTCAAGTACTATATAGTACTTCATCACTATCATACAATGTAAAGACTGATGCAAGGTCAGAAAAACATTGTTAACAGATTTAATTTTTGCATTTACTACGTAACGATAAGCAACATAAAGTTGGAACTGATGTATGTCGAACTGGCAGGTTACCTTTTAATTCCCATATCACGAATAGCAGATGCAGGAGGACCGACAAAAATTATTCCCTCCTTGGCACAGACTTCAGCAAATTCCACATTTTCCGAGAGAAATCCATAACCTGGATGTACAGCCTGGGCACCACTACATTTAGCAATATTCAGGATCTTGTCTGCACGTAAATAAGACTCCTGGGAAGCTGCCGGGCCAATGTGATATGCTTCATCGGCCTTAAAATATATAAAAAAAAATTAATCATAGTACAGTCATCTTCTCAGTATTAATTACACATATGCAGTGAACATTATCATCAACTACTTGATACTGAAACTGACATTAGGGAAAATTTACAATGTTGCATGAGCAAATTCAATATTATGTGGAAATAAACAGTTAATATGAATGAACTGTAGGTGATATAGCTGCCTAGTCACCTCCACAAACCCAATCAAATATTCAAAGGATGATATCACCAACAGGGCAATATCTACAAGCAAAAAATCAGAGGCAGTCAAAACAGAAATGAAAATGAGATAGAATAAAATAAGGTCATGTTAGAGTATAAGTTCTTTTAGATATCTGAGGTTCCTAATATTCAATCCTATCTCATAGACTGCCCTACCGACATTCAAAAACTATGCACGGTTGGTACAGAAGGTCATCAACTTATAAACTTAATAGGTTCCGAGAGGCTTTTTCTTAAATTTTAGCCTATGGTAGCCCTAACCTGAATTCCATGCCTATGATTTCCAGCTACAAAAGTCAACATATAGTCGGGTTTCATATGAAATAGATATCAGGGTATTACAAATGTTGTTCTGCTGACTGTATTCAATGATACAATATTGTTTCAGCAGTATTTCTTTATCTTGCCTTGCTTTCGTTATTTTCAATTGGATTTGTGTAACAAAATTTGACTTGAAAACTTTAGACTTCTGGAAGCATTGTAAACGTTATAGATGCGGTTTAGCAAAGATCTGGCACCAATTTAAGACTTCTGGAGGCATTGTAAATGGTATACATGCTGTCTTAGCAAAGATCTGGCAGTGATTTTAGACTTCTGGAAGCGTTGTAAACATTATAGATGCTGTTGAGCAAAGATCTGGCACTAATTTTAGACTTCTGGACCTTTGGTAATCATGAAATAACATCAAACTAATTTGCTCCCTTTTTTACTAAGGAAGATCAAAATGTATCCGTCAGACCACAAAACAAAATTACAAATATGATCCAGTCAAATAACAATTATATTATCCACAAATACTTCAGAACTGTAAGTTTTGTAAATTAATAAATACATACCATAGCAACATGCATGGAGTTTTTATCAGCTTCCGAGAACACTGCTACAGTTCTCACACCCATCTTGCGAGCAGTTTTTACAACTCGGCAAGCGATCTCCCCTCGATTTGCAATAAGCAGTTTGTTTATGGGTCGGTGTTCGGCTGACGTGTGAGCATGATGAGTGCACCATTTTCTTAATAACTGCCATCCTCTGTAATTCATATGAAAAATTAGGGATATCAAAAGGAGTCACATCTTACATGAATTAAAAGACGTATCATACATCTTTCCTCTTAATTGCCCAAAAATCTGCCTTATATGATAGTACGGAGCTGATAACTGTCTTATAAATCTACTATATTATCCACTGCTAGTCACAAAACTACCTTGACAACATGCATGCCTTAGCCTAACCCAAATTACATATTATTTTTATTTCTTAGAAATGTGTCATAATCTAAAATTATAGTATATCAGCTGGGACCGACTTTAATTTTTACACAGGTACTGTACTCAAAAACTAATCTTACGTTAACTAGACTATCTAATTTCAAAATAAACTCCTCCCCAAACATGTAAATCATACATTTCCGTGACTTGATTACCGTATTTATGTATTCATTTTTAATCTCGATATACAACTTTATCTCTATAGAATTAAAAAACTGGATAAGTATTAAGGAAGATTTATGATATACCCAAACCTGCTAAAATACTCAATGGTAAAATAAACAAAACAACAAGAGAAACATATCGTCACCCTCATAAACTAACTGCCTAAGTCATTTTCTCCACTTGTTAGGAAATCAAAAAGAAACCTTCTCATTTCCTAATTCCTTGTATCATTGTCTTGAGTTTCAATTCACAAATTCTTAACAGAAGAATTTGTGAATTGGAATTTGTTAATTGAAGCTCAACACAATGATATAAAGAATTAGGAAATGAGGTTTTCTTTTTTATTTCTCAACAAGTGGAGAAAATTACTTACGCAGTTAGTTTATGAGGGTGACGATATGAGAAAATATAAGGTTCATGTTTATAATCATGGAAAATATTAATAAACCTTTTTTTAAAAAGTTGAGATAAGAGGGAACACTAAATTTCAATATTTAATAGCATCAGTGACCTGGCCAATATTTACATAACTAAATATAAAATATCTTTCTCAATAGAATGTTACCGTAAGATTTCATACAAAAAAAAACACGTCACACATTCATCATCATTACCGGTCTACCGTTGATGGTATTATTATAAAACAACATGGGAAAAATTTTACTAATAAAGAAATGGTGTTATATATAGAAAAAGTCCCGTTTTCTTTGAAAATTACCTTTATTACTGTCGCAAATAAATAGTTTATAAGATATACCCTGATATATCATACGGTAATGGGGGACACCCAGTGGGAACCGAAGGTTTAGGGTGGGGAAAATTTACTGGCGAATTAATAAATAATGGTAAAACTAACCTTTTCTTCTCTATACATTCTCCTCTGGGAGGCATAATAAATCCACAACAAAATTGCACAAACTATAGGGATCCTATGCCCCTGAAATATTCATTTCACTCTTTTGTTTACATTTTACAAGTTGGACGTATCTGCTCCCTTTTGTGCGTCTGTGCATAGCTAATTGCGTGATAACGACTTCACACTTCCAGCGCACAAGCCCTCCTTCCACTTGCTTTCTACTAATGGAATTACTCCTGTTCTTTCATTAGTAAGTAGCTCCTCCTCCTACCTTCCCATACCATATGACAAAGTTTACCATATTTGGGCATGTATGTATGCTTGAGTTTGACGTTAGCAGTTCTGTGACGCCCCGTTTTCCTAGGACAAATCCTGTTAGTTTGTAGCTGTGTTACAAGTTGAGTACGAGTTATGGAGCCCAACATAACAAAGTGTAATGGCTGCCATAATAGCTATTTTGATGCTATAGCCAAGTTTCATGGTGAGTATTACGTACTCGTGGCATAGTGAATGCTTTTTAAAAGTTCATTGCGTTATCGCTCAAAGGTTAATGTGTCCCATGTGCGATTCTGGTAAGGATTTTTTTGTGATTTACCTTATAATAATGTAAGGTATTAATAGTGATTTACTCTATCATAATGTATCGATTTATTTTGCGATTTACTTTTAGTTTGTGACCTGGGAAGGGGGGTTAGGGGCGTGACCCCTAACTAGGTCTGTGGGTGTGTTGGGTTCTGTGGTCTTTTACAATCTGGAAAGAGTTAAATAATCCTGTTTTACCCTGTTTTTGCCCACCCAAAGTACCAGGTAACTAAAATAAAACTGTCCCAGGTTCCCACTTGTGTCTGTTGCGAAGGGAAAGGGTCCTTGACGGAACGGTGTGACGGTCTGAACGATCCCCCCGGTCTCAGAATTCTCCTTGACATTGTATAATGGTTCTTTTCCACCATTAGCTCGCTTTGCTCGCATGAAAATAAAACATCAAGCTCGTATGTACTGGCAAGTGGTAATGTTGAGCTGCGCACGCTAACATTACACGAAAATAAAACATCAACCTCGTATGCACCGGCAAACGGTAATGTTCGCGCATGCGCAGATTATCAAGGAGAATTCTGAGACCGGGGGATCGTTCAGACCGTCACAACGGCTTATTTGCAGTGGAAATAAGGGTCAAATACATTAAAGGCACACGATTTACTGTAGAGAAGCTGTTTTTCCTAAAAAGATATGTTGCCCTGTTATATAATTTTACCGTATAGGTACTTGATTGATTGATTTTGAGTTTTCTGGCATCCTGACATGTCAGCACCTTCAACTCGAGAGTAATATGGTAACCTACATTATGTTAATTTATGAAAATGTGATATGGAACCTAATGAATCCATAAGATTTTAATGTTTTGAAAGATATTAAGGGTAGTTTGTAGCGCTACGGCCAAGCGTCCTAATTAGCTTATTATCGCTCCGACTGTTATCTTGTATAGAATAAAAACGTTTGGAAATGGTCTACGGATCTTAAATATGTTGTGTAAGGGGGGGGTCCGGGGGGGGGGGGGGGGCAGCCCCCTGGTTAAGGACACGGCTTTTAGCATAGGTTAGGTGGGTTTTTTTAAGTTAGCTTCTCCCGTCGTACTCGTAGGTAAGGAAACTGTTGTGTAAGGGGGGGTCCGGGGGGGCGAAGCCCCTCTGGGTAAGAATACGGCTTTTAGCATAGGTTAGGTAGGTTTTTTAAGTTAGCTTCTCCCACCAAAATCGTTTTTAGAACGACGGCCACAGTTCAGAATATTCCCGTTTTCTACGGGATCTGACCGTCACCCTACAAAGGCTCCGATATTAACCTACATTACACTGGCAATGAGTTCGTGGGTAAAGTTTTGGATTCAACCAAATTGGGAAATGTATTATATTAATATATTTTCCTAGTAAAGCACGTGATAACAAAACACTTCTTCTCAATACATTATTGTCGCTAATGCATACTTACAGAGAAAAAAAATATTTCAGGAATTGAAGGTCTTGACTTTTTCTAAGTTTAGTGTATATCTTTCCATGGGCACACAAGGTAGCTCTTGTTCGTTTGTATGTCTGTTTTCATCTTACTTGGCTCCGCCCCATTGCGTAATGTGACAATATTTACTTGAATGCGCATTTGCTCCTCCCACTAATGTCGCTCCTCCAATCAAAATACTACTGGGTTCTTTTCAAGGGTTATTATTGGACGATTCATTGGTCTCTCAGTCTTGTTTCAAGGATCTGTTTTTCGTGCAATATAACATTGTAAACGATACTATTTTGTTTTTTTCCCTATTTCATTATGGGAGAAACCCGTGATTGTCGTTTGTTTTCGGTTTTCAAAAGTTCCGGTTTCTATATTTTCATCACACGTCATTTAACTGTCATGGATCCTGCGGTACGGTTGTGTGAAATATGTCGTTATTCCTATTTTGATGTGATCGGCCGATTTCATGGGAATTATAATGGAACTCCTGAAGTAGTGAATCGTTTTCTAAGGGAGCATTCCGTATTACCTTTAAGTGACCAGTGTGGTAAATGTGATTCGCCTTTACATTTTCGTGAGGATAGACATGTGTGGTATTGTACCAAATCTGAACGTATTCCAGTACTTGATGATTCAGAAGAGGGTCAACCACAACCTTCCACATCTTCATCGTCATCTTCCGTTTAAGGTAAGAAGTGATTTAACAAAATATATATATTCAAATTTACCCCTGGTTAAAGGGGGGGGGTCGCAAGGGGGGGCGAAGCCCCCCCCCGGTAGGGGTACAGGGCCCCTAGGTTAGGTTAGGTGGGTTTGTTAGGTTCTGTGGTGCCCTGAAAATTACTGTGGCTTTAAGGGGGGGGTCACTGGGGGGCCCTACCCCCTCCCCCCGGTAGGCCTAGTTAGGGGTATGGGGGAGGGGTGCTGGAACATTAATTATTCATTTATTGCAAATATCATTCAATGCCCCAACACCCTCCCCCCCCCTTCCCCCACCCAAAACCCCGGTTCCCAAAGGGTGTCCCCCATAATTGGTGGGATGAACTAGGGTATACATAGTAAATCTCTAAATCGGTTGGTTTGCAGTCAAAATAAACGTTAAATTCATTGAAACCACACTATTTCTGATGCAACAAATATATTTTTATTGCATTTTTCCAAATTTGGCTGAAACTAAAAATTTACCAGTTCGTGTATTAATTGAGATTTGCAGTATAAGCCAAAGGCAGGTTAAAGTGGCCCTGATTAAATTTCTAATTATTGTCACCTACGGTGCATATGATCTATCTACTACCTTATAAGATAAGTTACCAGGACCCTTGCCACACTATCCCTTACTCAAATGGGTTAAATTAATAATTTGCAAGTATAAATTACGTATATCTACTGTACCAAACCTACAGCAGAAGACTACCTATAATTTTTCTCAAGTTTCCTATTAAGGTAATCTAACACGTAATAAGATAGTTAAAATTTCAGATTAAGTCAATATGGTTTACCTTCTATATGTGTGTCTTCCACTAAGCATATTAAATTAATAGGGTTCACAAGAGGAAATTATCAAAATATTACTATCAACTTCGGGACCGTCTTCTCCAATGCCAGTCGGTGACAATAACATTAAACTTAAACCGGCCTGTGCAGATAACATAAAAACATTGAAATATATCGCAATAATTTATATTTTGTTGCTTAATTTAATTAAATATTAATGTATTAATTTAAATGTAATATCTGAGACTTATTACATAACGTAAAATTGATGTAGTACTGTATTGTAGTTCAGGAAAGTGTAAACATTCATTGACGTCATTATAGTGACGTCATTAAAACTTTACGCCAAGTTGAAGGGAAACATAATCAGGGTATTATTCTAAATTGATTAATTTTCTCCTACAAACAGACTTCAGAAATTCTCTAAGAATATAAAAATACAAAAAAAAAATTAATAAATTTTTTATGCAAAATTAATGTAATGAGTAAAACTACTCAAACGAGAAAAAAAATAGATAACTTTAGTCATATGCAAATTTAAATAAATAGTGTAATTTTTTTGTGATTTAATTAATTTTATAGATTTAAAGTTTCTTATTTGAAGACAGATAGTTAATTTTTCTATTTTCAAGTAAGTCATTGGAGCATAAGTTTAATGTTTCTAAAGTATTTCTCATAAACCTGAAAGAACTCTTTGTTAATGTTTCGCAATTCTTATCTCTGCATTGTCTTGCCAGACTGTCATGTCCTTTTTTCTCTGCACGCGCGTGTTGTGCGTCTTTCAAGATAAAATCATTTGTCGTGGCATTAACCTCTCTCTCTCTCTCTCTCTCTCTCTCTCTCTCTCTCTCTCTCTCTCTCTCTCTCTCTCTCTCTCTCTCTCTCTCTCTCTCTCTCTCTCTCTCTCTCCATTTCTTTATTCCTAAAAACATTTTAAACTTATTTACATCTTTGTATGGGCGTCATTTAGGCATCATACTTTTATTATTATTATTATTATTATTATTATTATTATTATTATTATTATTATTTATTATTATTATTATTATTATTATTATTATTATTATTATTATTATTATTACGGTAATAAATAAGGCAACTCTGGCTATTCATCTGATCTACCACTTTGGAGTTTGCCTATAGAGGTCGTTGCTGGATAGACAACCCACTAACCAATCATGTAAATTCTCCTACATCGTTTAATTTCGTCAGTTGGAAACCCGATTTTTCTCATAAATCAAGGTGCTTCGGCCTTAATTGGATGTTGAACTCCAAGTATATTGATTGTTGCGAGTCTTTGACGCAGATGTATTGCAAAATTGGTTCCTTTGTATTGTCCTGAAGTTAACAGATTGCAAAACAGGACCAGAGTCAGTGTCGGTGATCATGGCCATTGATATGCTAAGCTCTAGGAATAAAAATCTGCCATTTTCTATACGTCCGGCTGACGGACACAGTGTATACATGTCTTTGTGTTTGTTTACTTGCTACTTTATATTTATTTTTGTCAACAATTTGTGAAATACGATTGATGTTGATTCCCAATGAAGTTTCTTGGGGGGGGGGGGGGGGGGGGGTTGCCATACTGGCCAAGAAAGTCGTTGATGACACTGGCCAAGGGATAATGGCCCTGAAGAACCAATATCAAACCTGATGCAAGTTTATGGTGGGTTGGAAAGAAAAATAGCCAAAGAAATTTGGACAGTATTCAAATAAGCATAAATAACAACTCTGTCCCGATATCTAGTAAAGTTAGCGATCTAGGAGTAGGCCTATCTCTTGACTGTAACTTGTCTTTCAGTGCCCAAATAAACCATGTAGTAAAATTGTTAGATATCATCCTAGAAACATTATTAATATAAAGTAACATTCAGTAAAGAAACTTGTGCTAAACTGTTATTACCATATTGACTACTGTAACTCCATCTACCAAAAGTACAACTAGAGAAATTACAAAACATAATAAACAGAGGAGCAAGACTAATAAAAGGTGTCCCACTCCAAGAAAGGACCAAACACTGGCTGCCTATTAAAACAAGAATTAAGTTAAGAATATGTACAATAACCCATCAAGTTATCAGAACCGGACGTCCAAAATATCAAAGAGAATAGCTACATATTGTGCAGCCAACAATTAATTAAATCGTATTGACACGAGAATAGGTACAAATGGTTTCAAATTATTAGAATCAAGGTACATGTCTACTCTAGGTTCAAGACTATGTAGAGTTTTTAAATATATGGCCAAAGACTATACAATAAGCTCCCACTAGACATCCGGAAGAGTGATGAGATTGAGGCTTTCAAGAAGAAACTGAAGACTTTCTAGTTTTCAAAGAGATTCGATAATGTAAATTTGACAATAAACGAGTAATAGGTCTATGCGGTGTGAAATGTCGAATGGCTCGTAATGCATAATACCAAGGTTATGAAATCCATCTTGCGTAACTGCCTTCTTCGCTTATCTCTTCCGTATTTTGGTATCTCTTCTTAATCATTAAACCCCTACTCCCTATATACGTCTCTCTCTCTCTTCTCTCTCTCTCTCTCTCTCTCTCTCTCTCTCCTCTCTCTCTCTCTCTCTCTCTCTCTCTCTCCTCTCTCTCTCTCTCTCTCTCTCTCTCTAATTTTTTTGGCTTTCATTGCCTCTCTCACTCATCATTCCACTACCATGTTTCCTATTACTTATAGATGTATAGATGGTTTTCCCAACACTTCTCTACACACTCTATATCACTATTCTAGCATTCTTAATAAAAATATAATTTCAGTAATCATTGAAACTGTAAATTTACTGGCTATCTTCTTTTCAAAATAAATGTCAAATTCATGAAGAAAAAATCAGCTATTACACGTGGCCTACCAAGTAAAACTTCCGGGTATAAATCGACTCGTATACCGTGTTCTTGCGGATAAGTATTAAGTCATTCGTTTGGCATTGAAGGTAGTAACCACTCACATTACTTCCTAGGCTAGTTCGTGTAAAGATCCTATGTCTTGTGTTCCTGGGATAAAAAGAATCCTTTAGAATTGATTGGTTTCATTATTATTTATAATTTACTTGGATTATTTGTACATTCATTCATTTTTGAAAGAGGATTTTTCAGTCATTAAATTTCTAGCGCGGCAATTTCAATATAGATAAAGTGACAGCTTTCGTATTAAATTTTTCTCTAATCTGCAATACGTTTTCTCACTTTTTTATTCTTAATGTTTTATTTATAGAAAGAAAAGTAGAATAATAAAAAAATAGAGTATGGTGGATAACATTATTCAATTGACAACTCCTAAAATATGATAGCCTACATTTGCATAAAGTACCGTTTCTCTAAACCTTGCATAGTACCATATTGCATATTTATTACCACTGGAGCGCTCGTTATCTTTGAGCGAGCTCAAAGATGAATATAATAATATAATAATATATAGAATATAATAATATAGAGAATATAATAATATAGAGAATATAATAATCTCTTTGAGTGTTAAGGTTATCGAGGCTTTTGAAGGATGAATATCCCACACGGACCGTTCTCATACTTTTAGTCTTACCTGTTATTTTATTAACGTTAATATGTTACCTAGACTTTCAAAAATTATCTATCTATTTATACAAGATTCATTCGTGCATAATATACGAGTTTTTTTTATGGATTTAAGTTTTACTATTAAATGTGGCTTTTAACCATTCATCAAGGTCATACTATCATAGATTCATAGATATGTTGTAATTAAGTGTGGCCAACTTTCGCTACCTACTCATCATAAAATTCATATATATATATATATATATATATATATATATATATATATATATATATATATATATATATATATATATCTACCTATATATATATATATATATATATATATATATATATCTACCTATATATATATATATATATATATATATATATATATATATATATATATATATATATATATAATATATATATAGGTAGATATATATATATATATATATATATATATATATATATATATCTACCTATATATATATATATATATATATATATATATTATATATATATATATATATATATATATATATATATATATATATACCTATATATATATATATATACCTATATATATATATATATATATATATATATATATATATATATATATATATATATATATATATATATATATATAGGTAGATATATATATATTATATATATATATATATATATATCTACCTATATATATATATATATATATATATATATATATATATATATATATATATATATATATATCTACCTATATATATATATATATATATATATATATTATATATATATATATATATATATATATATATCTACCTATATATATATATATATATATATATATATATATATATATATATATATATATATATATCTACCTATATATATATATATATATATATATATATATATATACCTATATATATATATATATACCTATATATATATATATATATATATATATATATATATATATATATATATAGGTATATATATATATATATATATATATATTATATATATATATATATATATATAGGTAGATATATATATATATATATATATATATATATATATATATATAATATATATATATATATATCTACCTATATATATATATATATATATATATATATATATATACCTATATATATATATATATATATATATATATACCTATATATATATATATATATATATATATATATATATATATATATATATATATATATATAATTTTTCTTGATGCAAATTAATAACCGTAACATTCTTGTCTTCTTGATACAAATTGATAACCGCAACTGTAAAGGTCCTGTTAGATTAATCTTGATTCTCGGTTCCCTAATTGCTCACTCCGCAATTTAATAAGTTTGCGGACACTCTATCATTTTATAGATATGTGCAAGGCTTCTAAACTTATACTTATTATTGTAATTTAGATTTTTCTTGTAGTTCCGGATTCCTAATTCCTCACTCCGCAAAATAGGTTTGCGGGCACCCTATTGCCTTATAGATAGGTGCAAAGCTTCTAAGCTTATTCTTATTATTGTAATTAAGCATATTTTACCTGTACTCTATATAAATTAATAGTGAAATTCTCAATATTTCCTTTTATCCGATTCTACCTTGAAGTCAGATATGATAACACCTTGCTATCATCAGTTTTGGTAACCTAGTGTGGTCATTTTAGACTTTTTAATTCTTATTTCATGTAGCCTACATTGCCCTACTTATAAATGCAACCAGATCCCTGTTGTACCCAAAGGCTGTACCATAAACAACATACTTAATAAAAATCTTAATCTTAATTCTACCTTGAAATCTGTTGGGATAATACCTTGTTATCGATTTTGGCAACCTATTGTGGTAAGTTTGGCATTTTTAAGTTAACTTCTTTCATATGCCTTGCCCTACTTATGTATATAACATACCTAAGATTATATATTTTTCCTTTAACCAACTTAATTTTTGGCATGAAAATAGATGTTCTGTATTATCCTTTTTTTTTTTTTTTTTTTTTTTTTTTTTTTTTTTGTGAAATAGATGCGGAAGGGCTATGTATCCTGTGATTACCATTACAGACTGTCACTCCGGACGCTTCTGTAATACTCTTGGCCACGAGCAGTATTTCATGACGAGAATATTATTAGGACTGCTATAGATGTCCCATTTTCCCTATGACCCATAAAATATAGAAAGGATTTGGATTGGTTATAACTAGATTCTCGGAAATAGACCATTTCTTAATTTTGATTCAACGTGTTTCCTTTAAAATATGCCGTGTAGAATATTTATACGAACGCCAATACCTGGAATTAGTGAGTCTGCCGTAAACGCTCACTGTCTCAACTCTCAAGGTCTCCCATATGAAAACTCCATCCAAGGTCTATAGACCTTGACTCCATCCACGTTGTTCTCCCACTGACCTCGTCTCCTGTTTCCGTAAGTAAGGCAATACAGCGTGGCCAAAGAGCATTAACCCATTTCCCGTCAGATTTAATAAAAACAAAAAAATCTTTCTATGTTGTGATTATAAGTATTTTATTTATTCTAAAGCACATATCTGGGCATGAGTAGCCTAAATGTTTATTAGTGTTGTTGCTATAAGTTATAGATTCATGACCATTCACTTAATTTTAATCAAATTTAAGACTTCACCTTAATCCGTAAAAAATATAAAACGAAGGAAAAATAATCAAAACAATTTATAGGGAATAATAAACGATAATAATGATGAACGAGTACAATTTAGTATGAATGAATGAATCAATCTTTGAACTATTACAAGAGATTGTTACGTCATGTTTGTAACATAAGAAATGTGATTGCAAGCACTGGCATGTGGCCGATGACAAGTAGGCCAATAGCTGAGCCAAGTGTGTGTATGTGGATGTGTGTAATATATATATACACACACACACACACACACACACATATATATATATATATATATATATATATATATATATATATATATATATATATATATATATATATATATATATATATATATATATATATATATATATATGAACATATATCACAAGCACACGTGATTTTAATTAATGTAAATATCACCCACGAAATGCTTTAATACCGAATTCTATCTTGGGAAATACATATCCACTTGGAATTCCAAGTGGATATGTATTTCCCAAGATAGAATTCGGTATTAAATGCATTTCGTGGGTGATATTTACATATATATATATATATATATATATATATATATATATATATATATATATATATATATATATATATATATATATTATATATATATACCTGTATATGTGTGTATGTATGTATGTATGTATGTATACACTCAATCAGCATAATGTAGGTGGTGTCTCATCATATCACCCTATATTTCTGTTTGTAAGTACCAGAAAAACGTAAAAAAAGAAAAAATAATAATAAGAAATTCAAAGAAGTGCGTGATACTCACGCAAATGAAAAAAAAAAAAGTATAAATTAAACTCACAGGTTAACGTCATATTACCTGTTGGCAATCATTCGTCTGACGTAATATCTGTATGGGCAGGAAATGTAGGGAGGGAGGGAGGGAGGGGGAGGGGATGTCTTGTACCTAGGTACTCACGAAGGTTATTTCGGGGGATCAAGGGACCGAGTAGGAAGGTAGCGGGTTTGGGGCGGGATAGAACCAAGGGCGTCTTTCTACTGACGAACGAACGTTGAAACTCAGTCGGAACTCTCAGTATTAAGCGGGATTTAGGAGACGTTGGAATTACTTGTATTCGTCTCTTGGTCCGCCACTTCATTACGTCGAATCGACTTCCGGTTGAGTTCAGTGAGTGTCTTTCTGAGTATTTTATTTTTTTATTATGAATTCAATTATGACAATTGAATTATCTTCGGATAGTTTTCAGTGGAAGCTGGGGTGTTTGAATATTTATAGAATTTTAATTATTAAACTATTTGTGATCTTATGGAATTATTCAATAAATGTTTTATGTCTATAATTTGACAACAAAGGTAACTGATAATCCGTTTGATATTGTGTGTGTGTGTGTGTGTGTGTGTGTGTGTGTGTGTGTGTGTGTGTGTGTGTGTGTGTGTGTGTAAATTGCCTTACCTTGTGTAAGACACGGGCTCTTGCGTGGGCAGCCCGTAAATTTTTAATATTGAGTGATAGCTTTTATGGTAATCAAAAGTACTGAAATCATGGTGGATATTTTAGTTTAGATATGGAAAGGTAGAAAATTCAAATTTAAATTATGTAATAGTTTGATAACTAATTAACGATGATTTATTTCTAATGGAAGAATTTTACTTTGTTGTTTTTATATATATTACGAATAGACTAAATATATTTTTTTTATGATAGATTTTTTATTTCGTGATAAAAGTCCATCGGAAATATAAGTATTTTTCCCAAATTTTTCTCATTTAAAAGTGAATTCTAGAGGAGACATTGATGTTTGCACAATAATAATAATAATAATAATAATAATAATAATAATAATAATAATAATAATAATAATAATAATAATACTAATAATAATAATAATAATAATAATAATAATAAT
>NC_090753.1:75705817-75723317 GCF_036898095.1 Palaemon carinicauda
TAAAATCAGACCATTGTTCTCTAGTCTTGGGCAGTTAGCCTCTGCACCATGGTCTTCTATTGTCTTGGATTAGAGTTCTCTTGCTTGAGGGTACACTCGGGCACACTGTTCTATCTAGTTCCTCTTCCTATTGTTTTGCTAAAGTTTTTATAGTTTATATAATAAATATTTATTTTAGTGTTGTTACTATATTCTTAGAATATTTTATTCTTCTTTATTTCCTTTCCTCACTGGGCTATTTTCCCTGTTGGGGTCCCTGGGGTTATAGCATCCTGCTTTTCCAACTAGGGCTGTAGCTTAGCATTTAATAATAATAATAATAATAATAATAATAATAATAATAATAATAATTCACTACGTAATCTCTACGTGTTGCACTACGAAAAATAAATATAAAAAATATTCACAACTGAAAACAAATAACATCTCTCATATAACTTATGTCATCTCTATATAAATAAAACAGTTGTTAATCACCGCCAACAACATCCTTGGTACACCCAAATATGTGGGCAATGACTAACACGGGCCATGAAGTGCACATATTTTCATAAGAACTAATTACGTTGGTCAGCTCGCAAGACCCAAGATTCATGCCTGAAACTGACGAAGAGATTTTATATAACAGGAAAATGTGCTGACTAATGTACCATAGCAGCTGACATCTTTCAGGGTCCTTGCCAAAAAAAAAAAAAAAAAAAAAAAAAAGGGATTTTTACTTTTTTTTTTTTTTTTTTTTTTTTTTTTTTTGATAACAATGACCGATGAACATTTTGAATGAGAGGATGATTTCCCTTGTGGCCCATAAGGGAAATCGTCCTCCCATTTAAAATGTTCATCAGTCATTGTTAAAAAAAAAAAAAAAAAAAAAAAATATTTGACCAGACTTCATATCAAAATTGCAGGGTCTACACAGTTTACAACATTAAAAAAAAAAAAACAAGAAGACTCAACTTGCGTACCATTGCAGCTTCAATCGCCCGAGATCGATGCGACGCCAGAAAGAAGAAGCAGAAGAAGAAGAAGACTAAGGAAGACTTCTTGAATCACCTCACCTCCACTAAGCCACGAACTTGACTAGCGAAGTTCCTGTTCAGGCAGAGACCTTCAATTGCAATTACTTATTCCTATGTGGAGCGATCCCTCTGTCTGTATCTGCTCTGTGATTGGTCATCGCAAAATAGGATCTTTGTTACTATTATATCTCATTTCTCTTCCTTTTTATTTTTCTAAGTAGTTATGGTTTATATATGAAAGATTTAATCTAATGTTATTATTCTTAAACTTTATTATTGTGATTGTTAATTAATTCTCTTGTTTATTTATTTCATTGTTTCCTTCCTCACTGGGCTATTTTTCCCCTGTTGGAGCCCGTGGGCTTGTAACATCCTGCTTTTCTAACTAAGGTTGTAGCTGAGCTTTCAATAATAAATATTATATTTTATTTCTCTTCCCTTTTTTCTAAGTAGTTATAGTTTATATATGAAAGATTTGATTCAATGTTGTTATTATTCTTAAAATATATTATTGTGATTGTTAATTAATTCTCTTGTTTATTTATTTCATTGTTTCCTTTCCTCACTGGGCTATATTTCCCTGTTGGAGCCCGTGGGCTCGTAACATCCTGCTTTTCCAATTAGGATGCTAGGGTTGTAGTTTAGCTTCTAATGATAATAATAATAATAATAATAATAATAATAATAATAATAATAATAATAATAATAATAATAATAATAATAATAATAATAATTCTCTCATATCAATGTTTCGACTTTTTCTTTCGGATTCTTTTATTCGTTTCATCCAGTTTTTGTTCCTAATTTGCATTTTTCTCTTTTGCCACTTGGCTATTCATTGTATATAGCTCATTTTCTATGCTGCCTCCCCTCTCTCTCTCTCTCTCTCTCTCTCTCTCTCTCGTATCATCCAGTTTTTGTTCCTAATTTGCATTTTTCTCTCTTTGCTACTTGGCTATTCATCGCATATAGCTCATTTTATATGCTGTCTCCTCTCTCTCTCTCTCTCTCTCTCTGTCTCTCTCTCTCTCTCTCTCTCTCTCTCTCTCTCTCTCATATCATCTATTTTTGTTCCAAATTCGTATATCTCTCCTATGATATTTGGCTATCCATCGTCTGTAACTCATTTAATACGTTCTCTCTCTCTCTCTCTCTCTCTCTCTCTCTCTCTCACACATGACGTCCACTTGAATCAAACTACCCACCATTATCTAATATCATTTGATAGAAACAACAAAACACATTTTTTTCTATAATTCACCCATCACACACCAAACCCAATCATGCATGAAATACCGCGTTTCTCTTCCTACATAAACAGAAGGAAATTTCATCCCGTTACTCTTGCAAAAAGGTTAGTTTAAGAGTAGCAAGACACACACACACAAACACACACACACACACCGTACATGCCCTTGTGCCTTTGCCCGGCTGGGCGATCAGCCTCTGTCAGGATTTCTGGTGGTATTATGAAACAAGGAAATGCCGGGAGGGGAAAGCAACGCCTTCTGAGATCTACTTCAGTTTCAGAAGAGTTTCGAAGTGTTCTGGAATGGTTCGTTTGTGAGGTGTACGTTAACATTTTTGGATGATTTCCAAGGCTCCTTTTGTATCCGTGTTGTTGAGAAGTGGTGTATTATTATTATTATTATTATTATCATTATTATTATTATTATTATTGTTGTTGTTGTAGTTGTTGTTGTTGTTGTTGTTGTTGGTGTCATCATTATTATCAATATTTTGTTATTATTATTATTATCATTATTATTATTATTATCATTATTATTATTTTTATTATTATTATTTTTGTTGTTATTATTATTATTATTATTATTATTATCATTATTATTATTATTATTATTATTATTATTATTATTGTTGTTGTTGCTGTTATTGTTGTTGTTGTTGTAATCATTATTATTAATATTTTGTTATTATTATTATTAATATTTTGTTATTATTATTATCATTATTATTATTATTATCATTATTATTATTATTATTATTATTATTATTATTATTATTATTATTATTATCATCATCTTTAATACCATCACCATACTAAACATGCATTTAAAACCTGAAGCTATATTCCTGACCTTTATCAAAGTGAAAACTGTAAGAAGCTCATCCACAATGCCCCTGAACCTCTCCGAATCCTCCCCGGCGTGCCCAAGGGGCAATTTCCTAAAGGCCAAAGGCCTCCTCTGTCATGAAAGGTCGTATTTCCTCGACTTGTTATCCCTATAAGGTGTCACTCTTTCCAGGGGGGGGGAGGGGGAGGATGGGGGCCGCAGTGACATTACCATAGAGTCTATGTCCATTGCTTTTTTCGAGCAATAGCATTTAGGATCTCACTTAAGACGTGACTTTAATATTATTATTATTATTATTATTATTATTATTATTATTATTATTATTATTATCATTTATTATTATTATTATTATTATTATTATTATTATTATTATTATTACTTGCTAAGCTACAACCATAGTTGGGAAAGCAAGGAGGGTATAAGCCCGGGGGCTCCAAAAGGGAAAATAGCCCAGTGAGGAAAGAAAACAAGGAAAAATAAAATATAAGAACAGTAACAATATTGAAATTAATATTTCCTATATAAATTATAACAAAACAAGAGGAAGCGAAAAAAGATAGAATAGTGTGCCCGAGTGTACCCTCAAGCAAGAGAATTCTAACCCAAGACAGTGGAAGACCATGGTACAGAGGCTATGGCACTACCCAAGACTTAGAGAACAATGGTTTAATTTTGGAGTGTCCTTCTCCTAGAAGAGCTGCTTACCATAGCTAAAGAGTCTCTTCTACCCTTACCAAGAGGAAAGTGGCCACTGAACAATTATGGTGCAATAGGTAACCCTTTGGGAGAAGAAGAATTGTTTGGTAATCTCAGTGGTGTCAAGTGTATGAGGACAGAGGAGAATATGTAAAGAATAGGCCAGACTGTTCGGTAAATGTGTTGGCCAAGGGTAGTTGAACCGTAACCAAAGTGAAGGATCCAATGTACTGTCTGGCCAGTCAAAGGACCCCATAACTCTCGAGCGGTAGTATCTCAACGGGTGGCTGATGCCCTGGCCAACCCACTACTTAGTAATACATGGTCTATTTCTAATTCTTCTTCTTCTTCTTCTTCTGGGACTCCACAAAACTCGCGCATTGAGGATTTTCCTCGTTATGATTATATCCGCCAACGAAGTTGGAAGGAGGTTATATCTTACCCCCTGTTTGTGTGTTTGCTTGTGTGTGTTTATTTGTTTGTGAACAGCTTCCTAGCCACAACTTTGATCGTAGAGTAATGAAACTTGCAGAGATTATGTTATGTAAAAATCTGGAAATGATTAAATTTTGGAAGGTCAATGTCAAGGTCGCGGTCAAGCAAAATGTCCAATTCACGTAATCAGCCATAAGTTTGGACATCGTTGCCACAGAGACTTGGTTCATATTTGAGTGTATGAAAATCCACGCCAATTAATGCGTGTTAAGGTCAAAGATCAAGGTCAAGGTAGAGCAAAAGATCGAGAAATAAGCTGCCTCGGCGGAGGTCTGCGCCCTATTGAGTGCCCCTCTAGTTCAAGCTGCTATTGCTTACAGTATATTTCTTATCTATATTTTCGTACTTATGGATATCTTGTTTATTTACTATCCCTATAATCGCTTTCTCTTCGAGACGCTGTTCCGTCTGTCCCTTTGGAGTTAGATTCCATTCATATTAATATTAATTAACCTTTTTACCCCCAGGCTATTTGGAACTTTCCAACCCTTAACCCCCAGGGGTTATTTTTTATTCAAGCACATTTTGCAGTATATATTTTTCAAATTGCTCCAACAGCCTTAATTTTAATCATAGAGAGGTCAGGTTGGTCTCATTCTCTTGGGTAATGCCTGAAATTTCTCAAAAAATTATCAAAAAAAAAAAAAAATTGTAAATAGCAGTTTTTTTGCAAGGACGTACCAGTACGTCCATGGGGGTAAAGGGATGTGTTTTGTGAAACGTACCACATTATATCATAATTATTTCAAAGAAACATGCTCGAACGATTTCATAAGCCTGTGATATGATTAGATTTCGTAATCTTCAAGACAAGAGTTATGTGTTAGACAGAATTCCTCTATTGATGTCAACATCTTCAGAGAAATTCTTTCAATTTTAACACGCAAATCTTGTCTTAATGATTACGATACCCAATCATATCACTGGCTTATAAAATAGTTCAAGCAGGTTTCCTTGAAATAATTATGATACAATGTGTTAATTAATATTCATATTTGTAAATATTTTGATATTATGGAAAATCACATCGTAATTCTTTGTCAATATTAGATTCCATAGTATTCATGTGATGCTTTCAGATTAAAGTATTAAGCTTACAGATAATATTGAAAATACTATATTCATATAACTTTCAGTCCACTTATCATTTGAGTGTAGTTAATATAGGCATACAAGGATGATTACTTATATATATATATATATATATGTGTGTGTGTGTGTGTGTGTGGGCGTATATATATATATATATATGTGTGTGTGTGTGTATGTGTATATATATACTTGCATACATAATATATACAAGATATATATATATATATATATATTAGATTTATTAACAGGAAATATATTCTAAGAAGAAATTCCATTTATTGGAGGGCGTAACCATTTCCAATAGTTCTCGAATATACATTTTACTTTTGCCTTTCTCAAGTTCCTTTCAGTCACAAAGTCCTCGCAAGCTGCCCTTGGCGGGCCCTACCCTTGAATTGAGAGTCCGTGCCCTTGGAACCCCTGCCTTCCTTCCTACTGGTCCCCGGTGGTATCCTGTAGTACCCTGTTCTCCTTACTGGTCAGCCATCCTAGTGTTCCCTCCTCTTCAGGACATTCAAATCAGACCAGTGGTCTTTTTTTTTTTTGGGGGGGGGGGTGGGGTGGGGGGGGGGGGGGGACTTGACTTGGGAAGGGTTCATATTGGAACATGATAGGGACCAATATCGTGAGGCAAGATCCTTCCTTAAATATCACTTAGGACCACTACCCAGATTTATCATGACGTACGTCTGGATAGAGATTTTGGGGGAGAATTTAGCAAGGGGTAGTTTAACTTCATCTATGAAATCTTGATAAGATTATTGTGACACGCAGATTCTCTCTCTCTCTCTCTCTCTCTCTCTCTCTCTAGAGTCTCCGCGGATAGACTAAAAAGTCTTTGAGACATCCAAAATTCTTGTAACTCTCTCTCTCTCTCTCTCTCTCTCTCTCTCTCGTCTCCGCAGATGGACTAAAAAGTCTTTGAGACATCCAAAATTCTTGCAACTCTCTCTCTCTCTCTCTCTCTCTCTCTCTCTAGTGTCTCCGCGGATGGACTAGAAAGTCTTTGAGACATCCAAAATTCTTGTAACTCTCTCTCTCTCTCTCTCTCTCTCTCTCTCTCTCTCTCAATAGAGTCTCCGCGGATAGACTAAAAAGTCTTTGAGACATCCAAAATTCTTGTAACTCTCTCTCTCTCTCTCTCTCTCTCTCTCTCTAGAGTCTCCGCGGATAGACTAAAAAGTCTTTGAGACATCCAAAATTTTTGTAACTCTCTCTCTCTCTCTCTCTCTCTCTCTCTCTCTCTCTCAGTATGTATAAATAAACAGAGCAATAAGATTGTTATTAGCAAAGACGACCCTCTGCCCATTTACCCGGCTCAAACTAGATCTCCCTTATCACTAACTCACACTTGGCCAATCAACAGCAATACTAAATTTACTAAATTTTCTACCTTACATAGATATAGTACCCTAATGTACATTATCCATACCCCACCTACTACCCTACCCATTATCCAAACCCTCTTTTTTACCCAAATCCATCTGCTTGCAACCATCTTGCCATTACTGCCTTTTGACGGGACTCTCTCTCTCTCTCTCTCTCTCTCTCTCTATATATATATATATATATATGTATGTATATATATATATATATATATACATACATATATATATATATATATATATAACCTACTAAACGTCAGTTCCAGATTCTTTTCCTCCATCTTGCTATCCAAACCCTTTTTAACTTTGACTTCATAGGGCAACTACAGAGCTTGCCCTAAGCTGGATATTGGCGTTGAAGGGCCTTCCCGGCCTCTGCGCTGAGGCATATGGCCAAATTCGTTAGTCGAATCTTCACCCAACTCCACAAAATAAAACCGATGGTTTTAATGTATGCAAATCAACTCCTCTTATATCTGATGTTCCACAAAGCTAAGTTTTTAACACTGCAACTTTCAACACTCATTCACAACTTCATTAATCCATCAAGAGACTTGACTTAGGGTACCTTGACACTTGCACGACGTTTTGCCACGAATTTGTCGTGACAAGTCGTGAGATTTTGTGGCACGAACTGGAAGATAAAAAAAAAAGAATTACCTCAGAATCACAGCTGACCTGTCCACATTGACACGAACTGGCACGACGAGTTTACGACGAGTTCACGCATGGTTTGTGCATAGTTTGCGCACTTCCCGCATCGTCCCGACGAGTTCACGAACAGTTCGCGCATAGTTCACGACCCGGTCACGAAATTTTGTCGTGACCAAAATTTTGAACATTTCAAAATTCTCGTCCCGCCATGCCACGAACACTTCACGCCAGTTCACGACGAGTTCACGCCAGTTCACGACTCGAGTCGTGACAATGCGTGCCACAAATTCGTGCAAGTGTCGGCCTGGCTTTAGACTACTCTCGAGAAGAACCTTCTACAAAAGGAAATCGATCTTGCAAGTCTCCTTCATCTCAGAGAGCTGAGAAAGACGTCAGCCTCTGAGCTCTTCAATCGCTGTACTAAGGCTCACTTATCACTAGCGGATTTTTCCGCACGGAAATATTTCCGCTCGTTAAGAGGCATGTCTTCACACGAGATATTTCCCCGAGTGGCCTCGTAGTTTCTACCAGGATTAATAGAGTACTCTATTAAACCTGGTTTCTTTAAACCGCGACACTGGAACAGCGCGGTTAGCACACGGTAGTGCCATAGCCTCTGTACCATGGTCTTCCGCCGTCTTGGGTTAGAGTTCTCTTGCTTGAGGGTACACTTGGGCACACTGTTCTGTCTTATTTCTTGTTTCTCTTTCTCTTGTTTTGTTAAAGTTTTATAGTTTGTGGAGTGATATTTATTTCAATATTGTTGCTCTTCTTAAAATATTTTATTTTTCCTTGTTCCCTTTCCTCACTGAACTATTTTCCCTATTGGAGCCCCTGGGCTTATAGCATCCTGCTTTTCCAACTAGGGTTGTAGCTTGGCAAGTGATAATAATAATAATAATAATAATAATAATAATAATAATAATAGCAGTGCACGTAGTTAGTAAATCACTACCGTTCGGAAATTCTCCCGAGCGGCTAGACTGCGAAGTGTCTCATTGATCTTCTTTGATTTCTAATCCGCTCGGGAAAAAAAAACGCGCGGCATCAACCCACTCGTGAGAAGCGAGCTTAAGTAACTTGTGACTGGTTGTCATTCAGTATCTTGATGGAACGTCTCACAAAGAAGACTTCTGGATACTTAACCCCGATAGCTCATACAGATAGTCGCTGACGTTCATCCATTATGGATGTTTATGCCAGACAAGCTATGAATCATTGTTTACCAATATGGTATCTTGTCTCATGCTAATCAATGGAGGCTAACTAGAACTATGAGGGCAGTTTTCTTCAGTTCCCTCGAGCAAGAGCGATATTATTATGGTTATCATTAGTTTGAGAGAGATGTAATTAATATAGTTGTTATTATTCATAATACACAAACATTTATATGCAATCGAAAAATCAAAATAAACATTAAGATAAAAATAGCCAAGAGCATTTAAGATGATTTAGTCCATCAGTTCCGGGGACAACTCTACTGAAGTTTGGTCACAAATGTTTATCCTGTCCCATTGACCTCGGGTCATCCTAAAATTAATTAAAACCAATGTATTTTATTATATATTCTGAAAGTAAAAAAAAAAGAGCGATAAAAGATGAATTAGTTACTATACTCAATTTTTTTATCGAGGCAGATTTGCACCGACTCGCAGCGGTGCTCTTTTAGCTCGGAAAAGTTTCCTGATCGCTGATTGGTCAGAATTATCTCGTCCAACCAATCAGCGATCAGGAAACTTTTCCGAGCTAAAAGGGCACCCCTGCGAGTCGGTGCAAATCTGCCCCGGAAACTGTTCCGAGCTAAAAGGGCACCCCTGCGAGTCTGTGCAAAATCTGCCTCGGTAAAAAAAATTGAGTATAGTTATTTACATAGACTTTGTATTGATGTTTGTGTTGTGAGATCAATCATTGGTTTATTTGTGTGTTGCAGCCACTGAAGATGTGGGGCTAACTGAAATATCCCTAAATACCGAGTCTATGTACATATAGGCATGCATATTGTATTTTATGTATATGTATACATATGTATATAAACTATACATGTATATTGTACACATTTGTGTATTGTATATATGTATATTTGTGGGTGTTGGGTATATGTATGCATATTTGTCATATAGGTGTGCACTATATGTATACATATTACTTTATATATGTACATATATATATATATAAGTATATGTGTATATATATATATATATATATATAGTATATGTGTATATATATATATATATATATGTATATATTTATATGTATCTATATGTATATTTATATATATATGTATATATATATATATATGTATATATATATATATATATATACATATATATAAATATATATATATATATATATGCGTGTGTGTAGTTCATGTGTGTATTGTTTATATATCTTGTGAATCTGTCTTCTTCCCCATAACTCCAGCACTGATGTTAATAAATATTGCAAGAAATAGTGGATGTCGAAAAGTGCTTCAGCATTCAACTGAAACTTAAAATTTGACATGATATAATTTACGCATTTTACTTGCTAATTGTTCATTTCATGATGTCATATCGCATTATATATATGTCATAAACATATCCAAGACAGGGAAATTTCTGTTAGAGACACAAGATGTTATCACGGTCTGAACTACGTCCATTAGAATATGGTGAAATTTCTTGTATTATTATTATTATTATTATTAGTAGTAGTAGTAGTAGTAGTAGTAGTAATAGTAGTAGCCAAGCTACAACCTTAGTTGGAAAAGCACAATGCTATAAGCCCAAGGGCTCCAACAGGGAAAAATCGAAGCAAATTGGCTTAGGTGAATATGAACAGACAAGTAATTTGACCCACTGAAAAAAATATATACCAGTTACTCGACCTACTGAAAAAAATAAAGAATAGACCAGTTATTCGACCCACTGGAAAATAAAGAATAGACCAGTTATTCGACCCACTGGAAAATAAAAAATAGACCAGTTATTTGACCCACTGAAAACAGAAGAATAAACCTGTTATTCGACCTGCTAAAACAAGAAATAGACCAATTATTCTACCTACTGTCAAATAAAGAATAGACCAGTTATTCGACCCATAGGAAAAAAAATATATACCAGTTATTCGACCCACTGAAAAAAATAAAGAATAGATCAGTTATTCGACCCACTGAAAAATAAAGAATAGACCAGTTATTCGACCCACTGAAAAATAAAGAATAGACCAGTTATTCGACCCACTGGAAAATATAGAATAGACCAGTTATTCGACCCACTGGCAAATATAGAATAGACCAGTTATTCGACCCACTGTGAAATAAAGAATGGGCCAGTTATTCGACCTCCTAATAAAAGAAATATATTAGTTTTTCTACCCACTGACAAAGAAAGAATAGACAAGTTTTTCAACCCGCTGGAAAAAGAAATAGACCAGTTATTCGACCTGCTGAAAAAGGAAAGAATAGACCAGTTTTCAACGCTCTGAAAAAGACAGACTCTGGCCTACCATTTATTCGACCTACTGAAAAAGAAAAAGCATTGTCTGATAATTCAACTTGTTGAATAAAAGGAATTGGTTTATAATTTGACCTATTAGAACATATACAACTTAACAATAAATCTACCTACTGGAAAAAAAAAAGACAGACTAGACCAGTGATTCAACCTGGTGAGGAAAAGAAAGAAAAATGGGAAAGATGTGGAAGAGACCAATAATTTTGGCTTCAAAATGGAAAGAACAAACTGATGATTTGACCAACTGGAAAAAGAAAAAAATACAACTAATTTGACCAGTTGAAAAAGTAGTCCAATAATTTGACCAGTTGAAAAAGAAGTTTTCCAATAATTCGACGAGTTGAAAAAGTGGTCGTCCAATAATTCGACCAGTTGAAAAAGAAGTAGTCCAATAATTTGACCAGTTGATAAAGAAGTAGTCCAATAATTTGACCAGTTGAAAAAGAAGTAGTCCAATAATTTGACCAGTTGATAAAGAAGTAGTCCAATAATTTGACCAGTTGAAAAAGAAGTAGTCCAATAATTTGACCAGTTGATAAAGAAGTAGTCCAATAATTTGACCAGTTGAAAAAGAAGTAGTCCAATAATTTGACCAGTTGAAAAAGTAGTCCAATAATTTGACCAGTTGAAAAAGAAGTTGTCCAATCATTCGACCAGTTGAAAAAGAAGTAGTCCAATCATTCGACCATTTGAAAACGAAGTAGTCCAATATTTCGACCAGTTGAAAAAGAAGTAGTCCAATAATTCGACCAGTTGAAAAAGAAGTAGTCCAATAATTTGACCAGTTGAAAAAGAAGTTTTCCAATAATTCGACGAGTTGAAAAAGTGGTCGTCCAATAATTCGACCAGTTGAAAAAGAATTTGTCCAATAATTCGACCAGTTGAAAAAGAAGTAGTCCAATAATTTGACCAGTTGAAAAAGAAGTAGTCCAATAATTCGACCAGTTGAAAAAGAAGTTGTCCAATCATTCGACCAGTTGAAAAAGAAGTAGTCCAATCATTCGACCATTTGAAAACGAAGTAGTCCAATATTTCGACCAGTTGAAAAAGAAGTAGTCCAATAATTCGACCAGTTGAAAAAGAAGTAGTCCAATAATTTGACCAGTTGAAAAAGAAGTTTTCCAATAATTCGACGAGTTGAAAAAGTGGTCGTCCAATAATTCGACCAGTTGAAAAAGAAGTTGTCCAATAATTCGACCAGTTGAAAAAGAAGTAGTCCAATAATTTGACCAGTTGATAAAGAAGTAGTCCAATAATTTGACCAGTTGAAAAAGAAGTAGTCCAATAATTCGACCAGTTGATAAAGAAGTAGTCCAATAATTCGACCAGTTGAAAAAGAAGTTGTCCAATAATTCGACCAGTTGAAAAAGAAGTAGTCCAATAATTTGACCAGTTGAAAAAGAAGTAGTCCAATATTTTGACCAGTTGGAAAAGAAGTAGTCCAATCATTCGACTAGTTGAAAAAGAAGTAGTCCAATCATTCGACCAGTTGAAAAAGAAGTAGTCCAATAATTTGACCAGTTGAAAGAGAAGTTGTCCAATCATTCGACCAGTTGAAAAAGAAGTAGTCCAATCATTTGACCAGTTGAAAGAGAAGTTGTCCAATCATTCGACCAGTTGAAAAAGAAGTAGTCCAATAATTTGACCAGTTGAAAAAGAAGTAGTCCAATATTTCGACCAGTTGAAAAAGAAGTAGTCCAATATTTCAACCAGTTGAAAAAGAAGTAGTCCAATATTTCGACCAGTTGAAAAAGAAGTAGTCCAATATTTCGACCAGTTGAAAAAGAAGTAGTCCAATATTTCGACCAGTTGAAAAAGTAGTCCAATAATTTGACCAGTTGAAAAAGAAGTAGTCCAATAATTTGACCAGTTGAAAAAGAAGTAGTCCAATATTTCGACCAGTTGAAAAAGAAGTAGTCCAATATTTCGACCAGTTGAAAAAGTAGTCCAATATTTCGACCAGTTGAAAAAGAAGTAGTCCAATAATTTGACCAATTGAAAAAGAAGTAGTCCAATCATTCGACCAGTTGAAAAAGAAGTAGTCCAATATTTCGACCAGTTGAAAAAGAAGTAGTCCAATATTTCGACCAGTTGAAAAAGAAGTTGTCCAATCATTCGACCAGTTGAAAAAGAAGTAGTCCAATATTTCGACCAGTTGAAAAAGAAGTAGTCCAATATTTTGACCAGTTGAAAAAGAAGTAGTCCAATATTTCGACCAGTTGAAAAAGAAGTAGTCCAATAATTTGACCAGTTGAAAGAGAAGTTGTCCAATCATTTGACCAGTTGAAAAAGAAGTAGTCCAATAATTTGACCAGTTGAAAAAGAAGTAGTCCAATAATTCGATCAGTTGAAAAAGAAGTTGTCCAATCATTCGACCAGTTGAAAAAGAAGTAGTCCAATAATTCGACCAGTTGAAAAAGAAGTAGTCCAATAATCTGACCATTTGAAAAAGAAGTAGTCCAATATTTCGACCAGTTGAAAAAGAAATAGTCCAATATTTCGACCAGTTGAAAAAGGAGTAGTCCAATATTTCGACCAGTTGAAAAAGAAGTAGTCCAATAATTCGACCAGTTGAAAAAGAAGTAGTCCAATCATTCGACCAGTTGAAAAAGAAGTAATCCAATATTTCAACCAGTTGAAAAAGAAGTAATCCAATATTTCAATCAGTTTAGAAAGAAGTAATCCAATATTTCAACCAGTTTAGAAAGAAGTAATCCAATATTTCAACCAGTTTAGAAAGAAGTAATCCAATAATTCGACCAGTTAAAAAAGAAGAAATATACCAACTATTCAAGATAAAATAGATTAACAATTCTACCTGCTGAAAAAAAAAGAAAGAATAGACCAATAATAATTCGACCTACTGGAAGTTAAGATAGAATAGATTAACTACTCTACCTGCTGAAAAAAAAAATGAATAGACCAATAATTCGACTTACTGGATGTTAGGAAAGAACAAAATAACAATTCTACCTGCTAAAAAGAAAGAATAGACCAATAATTCGACTTACTGGATGTTAGGAAAGAACAAAATAACAGTTCTACCTGATAAAAAGAAAGAATAGACCAATAATTCGACTTACTGGATGTTAGGAAAGAACAAAATAACAATTCTACCTGCTAAAAAGAAAGAATAGACCAATAATTCGACTTACTGGATGTTAGGAAAGAACAAAATAACAATTCTACATGCTAAAAAGAAAGAATAGACCAATAATTCGACTTACTGGATGTTAGGAAAGAACAAAATAACAGTTCTACCTGCTAAAAAGAAAGAATAGACCAATAATTCGACCTGCTAAAAAGAAAATTAAATCATCAAGAGGTAATAGAAAGTTTAAAGCAGGATAAAGACAGTGAGAATGGGTAGACACATCGGCCCAACACATGTCTGTAGTGGCGTTGTGTCTTAAGCCAGATTAATATTCAGAGAGAGAGAGAGAGAGAGAGAGAGAGAGAGAGAGAGAGAGATGGATGGTAGGTGTGAAGCCTTGAAAGTCATCATTACTGTTATTAATATGAAGGATGGAACTAATGGTGTTGCGTACGTGTTTTCACTTCTATTTTTTCATTTCCTCCTCTTCATCAAGCTATTTTTCGGCGAGGGTACGCACGCGGACACTGATCTTCGGAGTACTGAATAATATAAAAAACTGTTTTTTTTTTTTTTTTTTTTTTTTTTTTTTATAGCTGATGAAGACTACCAACAATATCTTCAAATATATTAATAACTGTAGGTCTACTCAATTAATTACCTGGAAAAGTATATGACTAATTTATTTATTTCACCTTCCTGTTTTGGCTGACGAAAGTTGAAACCAAGCTTTTTCAAAATTCTCTATTGATAAAAGTAATGTTTTTGAGAAAAGAATATGTACCGAGAAACCCCTTTTTCCATTTTTAAATTTCCATTCCTTTCCCTTTATTCTTGTAGAGGTCATTAAAGGGGTAGAAATATTTCTAATTTGTATACTTAATTAGTTAACAATAAAACTATGAATGCCATACGTACATGAGATCATAGGACTATGAAGCGTGAAGTGAGAGATAATGAATGGAGAAGTATTGAATTAAAAGCTCAAGATAGAGACGCCTGGCGAAATCTAATAGATTCCCTTTGCGTCAATAGGTATTAGGAGATGATGATAGAAATATCGTAAAGCCATTAAAATCGATATTGATGTTTCTGTATACAATAATCTTACCTTCCAGTGTTTGACGGCAAACGCCACCACCAAAACAACAGTTCGCTTGCGTCACCAGTCAAGTTTATTTCGTGACCTCGCAGAGGGTTCTCTCTTCAAATAGATTTTCAATTATAATGTCGAGATAATGAAGAGTTTAACACCACCGTGACTAAGACGATTATAACCTCTCGTTCTCTGGAAATATTCGTCTCTGATTTAAATCGCACGTTTTTTATCACATTTGAAATTGTCTGAAATTTTCATTATAGTATTTCCACATATCAACGGACAATAAAGTCAAGTTCTTTTCTTAAATCGCAAGTATAATTCTACAGGGAACGGATATTAAAGTATGAAAAAACTATTGAAGGATATAACAAATATTTTCTATACCGAATAAAATTCATACAAAGCGTATATGCTTACACGTCGCAACATGATAATATCTTAACTTGCAATTTTCCTGTAAAGTCCAATATATATAATCAAGATTCTCACTTTTTAAGTTTATATATATTATCAATAAGATATGCAGAAATATCCCCTGTGGTACACCTTTCTCGCATGAATGTTTTCTTCCATAATAACCCTTAAGAAAACTCTGGTTTCTATCACCTTCCTAACGTCACTCGTACGTTAATAAAAAAAAAAGGAGCCTTTTGAATGCAATACCAAGAGCTTCCTTGCAATATTCACACCAGCTAGGGATGACACACACTACTACTTCTTCTTTGTTGCAATCGCCAATGCCAATCAGTCTCCACCTCACCCTACCCCGTCTCAGCCCGTTTCAGGCTTCCTAGTCGAAAATCGAAGACGAACCAAGTGTGGGAGATGGGCCCGTCCTGGCTCTATCTGCTCCAGAACCCGCGGGTCATCCAGCTCTGATAGTTTCTCTCGCAATTGTCAAAGTCACATCCTGATCTCATTTCCATGCACCGGGGAAAAGGGTTCCAAGATCTTTCGTCTGGCATCGCCCACCCCTTTGGGCAGTGGTCTCTCCGGTACGAGTTGCCAAGGTCGTCTGCTGCCTTCCCGACGACCTCACCCCCGTAACCCGGACGCGGGAGTGCCAGGATGGTCGCATTTCTAAGTATCCAGAGTGTTGGCTTTCTACGATTCAGCTTAAGGTGGATTGCATTATACATGGCCTTCAAACAAACGTCGGATGTGCTTGGATTGCAACGAGGGCTATTTTATGCCCTGATTCCTAATGCATCAGGTTTGACCTCATATGTATGATGCCCCTAAACAGAAAAAAAAAAAAAGTCAAGAAAGGATACTCCTGCAACGCTGCTCAGGCATTCTTGTTTTTGTTGGCTTGTTTCTCTTGGCCCTCTCACGTATATCCTGGTCTCCCAGGCAATGCGAACTCGTCCCGACTTTTATTTTCTCTCTTTTTCTGAGGTATCGGAAAAGGGGGCCATCCAGTTTGGCTCCCTCGGGGGAAAAGAGACTGGCTGGCTCCCGCCGTGTTCTGCCGTGACGTGCAAAAAGAGGTACGAGACCCGCATCTTCTTCTTCTTCTTCTTCATCTTTTCAGGGTTAAATGGGTCCTTTTTGCTACTGCCGTTCTCGTCTTCACCTTGCAGGTCCTCTTAATTCGCTCGACGCTACTACAACTTCAGCTTGGCGCCCTCTCTTCTTTCCAAATTCCTTTCTTCTTCTAGACCCTCTTCTTCAATGGCTCTTATACTCCCTCCCCCTTTCATAACCCCCCTCTACCTCCCCTCTCCCTCACCTCAAGCTCAGCCACTAACCTCCATTTCCTATACTTCTCTCCTACCCGACTACACAGATGCCTTCTTCGACTTAGCCTGAAATAGCTAACGGACTCTCTCTCTCTCTCTCTCTCTCTCTCTCTCTCTCTCTCTCTCCTTACATCCGGGGCAAACAGCACCTCTTAAAAGTACGTGGACATCCAAATTCTCTCACTCATGAGAGAGAGAGAGAGAGAGAGAGAGAGAGAGAGAGAGAGAGAGATAAAAAGATTTTATCATCAGCAGAACCCGATTGTTTGGGGGAACATGCTGTCCCTATCTAGCCCAGATATGAAGAATAAAATCAAATAGATATTGAAATTAGTAAGGAAATCGGTAGAAATATAAACAAGGAATTATGGAAACACAGATTGATGTACAGAATTCCGCGTTCGTGTAACGAATAGCATTTAGTACGGATCAGATTGGTTGATGCTCGTGTTGGTAACCTTCAGACGTTATCTTCGGGACTTGTGATTCATGTGTGGAAATTTTGAGTGAAAATCTGTTGCCCCATGATTGATTGATTGATTGATTGATCAACATAATATATCGTCGTAATAACCAGGGTCACTTATGCAGTTAATTCTTTGATTTTAGACTTTTATTTCACAAGACTTATTGT
>NC_090753.1:75728317-75925817 GCF_036898095.1 Palaemon carinicauda
CCTCGAGTGTGCTATCTTGTCTGACACTATTTAACCAGGCCTTGAGCCTCCAGTGTGCTGTCTTGTCTGACACTATTTGACCAGACCTTGAGCCTCGAGTGTGCTGTCTTGTCTGACACTATTTAACCAGACCTTGAACTTCGACTTTTCTGTCTTGTCTGACACTATTTGACCAGACTTTGAGCCTCGAGTGTGCTGTCTTGTCTGACACTATTTGACCAGACCTTGATCCTCGAGTGTGTTGTCTTGTCTGACACTATTTGACCAGACCTTGATCCTCGAGTGTGCTGTTTGGTCTGACACTATTTGACCAGACTTTGAGCCTCAAGTGCGCTGTCTTGTCTGACACTGTTTGACAAGACCTTGAGCCTCGAGTGTGTTGTCTTGTCTGACACTATTTGACCAGACCTTGAGTCTCGAGTGTGCTGTCTTGTGTAACACTATTTGACCAGACCTTGAGCCTCGAGTGTGCTGTCTTGTCTGACACTATTTGACAAGACCTTGAGCCTCGAGTGTGTTGTCTTGTCTGACACTATTTGACCAGACCTTGATCCTCGAATGTGCTGTTTTATCTGACACTATTTGACCAGACCTTGAACCTCGAGTGTGTTGTCTTGTCTGACACTATTTGACCAGACTTTGAGCCTCGAGTGTGCTGTCTTGTGTAACACTATTTGACCAGACCTTGAGTCTCGAGTGTGCTGTCTTGTCTGACACTATTTGACCAGACCTTGAGCTTCGAGTGTGCTGTCTTGTCTGACACTATTTAACCAGACCTTGAACTTCGACTTTTCTGTCTTGTCTGACACTATTTGACCAGACTTTGAGCCTCGAGTGTGCTGTCTTGTCTGACACTATTTGACCAGACCTTGATCCTCGAGTGTGTTGTCTTGTCTGACACTATTTGACCAGACCTTGAGCCTCGAGTGTGCTGTCTTGGCTGACACTATTTGACCAGACCTTGAGCCTCGAGTTTGCTGTCTTGTCTGACACTATTTGACCAGACTTTGAGCCTCGAGTGTGCTGTCTTGTCTGACACTATTTGACCAGACTTTGAACCTCGAGTGTGCTGTCTTGTGTGACACTATTTGACCAGACCTTGGGCCTCAAGTGTGCAGTCTTGTCTACACTATTTGACCAGACCTTGAGCCTCAAGTGTGCTGTTTTGTCCAGAGCCAATAGAAAAACTGAATTGACAAATGTTCTAATAATCATCCCATGAAGATATTGACGACGACACCATAGGTGATTTTAACACGTTCTAACGTAACGCAAAACATCGAAATGATATTAAACAATCACCATTATCTAGTTTATTCTGATAATTACGCCAAAGTCAATACATCGTGACAAGGTCACACTCAATTGCATTGCCAACCTTTGCTGAGAGTCTCCTGGAAGAAAATGTCACTTTTCTCAAACTAAGTTTAAAATCCACTTTTTTTTATATTTTGCACATCTGGTACCCCTTGTTAGCCAATAGTGAAACTACATACCCGGATTTCAGGTGTTGTTTATCCTCCTCATAAAATATGTAATGCGTAGAACAGTTCGAAATGATGGAGAAGGATTAGACTGGATTGGTAACAGGAAATTAGAAAACCTAGAGTATGCTGATGACGCTGTCCTTATTAGCAGAACATCCCAGGATTTGCAATGTTTGCTTACCAGCATGCATGAAATATCACACGAGGTTTCGCTCAAGATAAGTAGAAGACAGAGATGATGAGAACGGAATATGCAATGGAAGATGAAATATCATTGGAAGGAGAAAGGATTAATGAGGTAGCTTCATTTATGTATTTAGGAACTATGATTCCAATACAGTCTTTAAAATAAAAGTTTAGTGAAAGATTAAAAAAGCACATCTGAAAAGGGCTAGGTTAAGTAAAATTTGGAAATCAAGTCACCTGAAATTGCAGACTATATATATATATATATATATATATATATATATATATATATATATATATATATATATATATATATATGTGTGTGTGTGTGTGTGTGTGTGTGTGTGTGTGTGTGCGTGTTTGTATATATATATATATATATATATATATATATATATATATATATATATATATATATATATATATATATATATATTAAAGTTTAGTGAGATCGCTATTAGTCTATGGACATGAGCCATGGTATGAACATGAAATAATCTCCAACAGATTTGGTAGATTTGAGAATAAAGTCCCCTGAAGAATATTGGGAGTTAAATGGCAGGACAGGAATAGAAACGAGACGATAAGAGAGATTTCTCAAGTGCCATATGTGGATGTGATCATGGTGAGGGGTAGATGAAGATGGTGTGGACATGCTGTTCGTACTCCCCAAGAGAGCTTAGTTCACCAAATGTTTAACAGGGTTCCAAAAGGCACTAAAAGAGTTGAGAGACCCAGGCCTACATGGCTGAGAACTATGAAGCGCAAAGTAGGAGATGATGAATAGAGAAGTATTATTATTATTATTATTATTATTATTATTATTTGCTAAGCTACAACCCTAGTTGGAAAAGCATGATGGTATAAGCCCAGGGGCTCCAACATGAAAAATAGCTCAGTGAGGAAAGGAGACTGCGAAAAGTAAAATAAACTATAAAACTTTAACAAAACAAGAGGAAAAGAAATAAGATAGAATAGTAGGCCCGAGTGTACCCCCAAGCAAGAAAACTCTAACCCAAGACAGTGGAAGACCATGGTACAGAGGCTATGGCACTACCTAAGACTAGAGAACAATGGTTGAATTTTGGAATGTCCTTCTCCTAGAGGAGCTGCTTACCATAGCTAAGGAGTCTCTTCTACCCTTACCAAGAGGAACGTGGCCACTGAACAATTACAATACAGTAGTTAACCCGTTAGGGGAAGAAGAATTATTTGGCAATCTCGGTGTCGTCAGATGTATGAGGACAGAGGAGAATCTGTACAGAATAGGCCAGAATATTTGGTGTATGTGTAGGTAAAGGGAAAAATTAACCGTAACCAGAGAGAAGGATCCAATGTAGTACTGTCTGGCCAGTCAAAGGACCCGCATAACTCTCTAGTGGTATATCTCAACGGGTGGCTGGTGCCCTGGCCAACCTACTACCTATAAAGGCGCAGGAGGAGATGATGATGAGTATCTGAACCACATTCCTGGACTTCAGGTGTCAATTATGTAATCTGCATTCCTGGATTTCAGGTGTCTAATATCTGAGATATTCCTGTCTTTCAGGTGTTTAGCATCTGAACTACATTCATGGATGTCAGGTGTCTAATATCTGAGATCTATCTTGATTTCAGGTGTCAATTATGTGATCTATATTCCTTGATTTCAGGTGTCAATTACCTGGTCTGCATTTGTGGATTTCAGGTGTCAATTATGTGATCTACATTCCTGGATTTCAAGTGCCAATTATCTGATCTGCATTCATGGATTTCAGGTGTCAATTATCTAAACTGCATTCCTGGATGTCTTGTGTCAAATGTCTGAGCTATTCTTGGATTTCAAGTGCCAATTATCTGATCTGCATTCATGGATTTCAGGTGTCAATTATCTAAACTGCATTCCTGGATGTCTTGTGTCAAATGTCTGAGCTATTCTTGGATTTCAAGTGCCAATTATCTGATCTGCATTCATGGATTTCAGGTGTCTAATATCTGAGATACTCCTGGAATTCAGGTGTCAAGTATCTGATCTACATTCTTGGATTTCAGGTGTCTAATATCTGAGCTACATTTGTGGATTCCAGGTCTCTCTCTCTCTCTCTCTCTCTCTCTCTCTCTCTCTCTCTCTCTCTCTCTCTCTCTGGATTTGGCAAAAAAAAATAATAATCCACATTGAGAGAAGAAGAATTGTTTGGTAATTTCAGTGTTGTCAAGTGTATGAGGGATGAATGTGTTAAGAAAAGGCCAGACTATTCTATGTATGTGCCGGCAAAAATGAAATGAGCCGTAACCAGAGCGAGGGATCCAGTGTAGCACTGTCTGGCCAGTCAACGAACCCAATAACTCTCTAGCTGTAGTATCTCATCGGGTGACTGGTGCCTTAGCCAACCTACTACCTATCATAGTATATAATTTGTCTGATTCTAGTTTGTAAAACGTTTTCTTGATAGGCATAAAATATGAGTTACTGCCCATGATTCGCATTTTCACACAAAGCTATAATAATTTTAGCCTTAATGAAATTATTTGATGGCTACATGCTTCTTCAGAGGACTTTGACATTGAATTTTAAGCTTGCAATGAAAATAAAACTCAAACGAGTATGTTATATTCTTTCAATATTTGTCATGATATCAAGCTTTTCATTTTGAGGTCATATGTATCATAGCCAAGATCTATCAAATTACCTGGCGTGTAGAAATTTCCTTCAGAAAAAAAATAATTTTTTAATTATCTTGCATTTCTTGTCAATGGTATGGTAGATAATTTACGAATATGTCGGACAACACATATTTACATGAGTTACCATTAAAAATATCTGTTTAACCTCATAGAAAACGAATTCCCAAAAGAAAACTATTGATATTATTAGGGGATACTTTAAAATTATGTTGAGTCTTTATCCACGTTATATTTTTAAACTTGATAACCAAATGATTGCCTTGAATCGAGAAAATGATCCAACTTATAGGTATAATGAACCATACTAATGCGTCTCTAATCTAAATTATAAATATAACTTCTTGAAACTAGTCAATGGATATATATATATATATATATATATATATATATATATATATATATATATATATATATATATATATATATATATATATATATATATATATATATATATGTGTGTATATATATATATATATATATATATATATATATATATATATATATATATATATATATATATATATATATATATATATATATATATATATATATATGTAATACCACATTGTATGTCTGAAAAAAGCTTAGTGTTTGAGAAGCTTTAGTTCAGTATAACATGGTCATTTTTATTTATATCAAATTATATCTATCTTATCAATATTGTCGCATTTTAGAACTCTAAAATATATAAATATTATTCTAAATAATAATTAAAATACAATTCTTTCACAAAGAAGAATATTTTTACGTTAATTGCTTTAAAGATGATTTGTTACCGTAAGAAACACAACATTTTTTTTTCAATAATACTAGTAAACAAAACGCGCCGGTTACACACTAAAAGAGTACAACCTTAGCCGTAAACAGCTGATTTCCCTTCTCTTGTAAAGCTTAATTCTTCAATATTCAGTAAGTATATATAGTCTATTTTGTATCTTTATAATTATTTAGTGAGATTGACATTTTCTTAATATTATTTTGTATAATGTTATAGAGTTGGGATTTATTTAGGCCTTGCCATATTTGTTTCGTTGCCTACTAGCCTGGGAAGCCAGAAGTTGATTATTGGCATGATTATTTCGCCGGTTGTGAGCTAAATGATGAAGTTGTAGCCACAACTGTTGTAGCTTTTTAATGTAGGGATTGTTTGAAGATCGGCTATATGACCGTAATTAGCCCCCATATAGCTATTCCTAAACTTCTTCACTTAACCTAACCCAGGACCCCTGTCCGGTTTTATTATAGTTACAGACAGGGAAAACTTTCCTGCTAAAAAAAAAAAAATGGTAAAATTTTACTGTATTACAGGATATCTCACTGGGGGGTCCCCATTATTGGTGGATATAGATATATATATTTATATTTCTGAAATTTAATTTCCGACAGGAACGAGTGTCATTTTTGAAGAGAACGGACAGTTTTCTATAGAATAAAATAGTTTTTTTCCCTAGGCTATATTACCCTGTAATAAACTAAAATACCATTTTTTTTTTCAGTAAATATAATACTTTAGTTTTTAGCCAAATACATGAACCATATATTTTTCCTTATCACTATCTTGTGTTTTGTTCATTTCTGACCATGATTATTGGGGCAAACCACCCATTCATGAGTTTTTGAACCCCCCTTATATAAAGACAATAATGGGGGACCCCAGTGGGAAAACGATGTTTTTTGGGTGGATTAATGTCATGAATGAGTGATTTCCAGCAATGATAATAGTTAGGAATGCAAAATAAGCACAAGATAACCAGTTGGAAAAATATATGGTTCATGTAAGTGGCTGAAAACAGGTCAAAACGTAATTATTCAACACACTTGAGAGTTGTGAAAGGGTATAGAACCTAGCCAACCCACCTAACGTAACCTAGTAGTTCCCAGGTTGACCTGCCTTCCCAGGTCACAACCCTTACCTGGGGGCCAAGCCCCCCGGACCCCCCTTCCCAGGTCATAACTGCTAGCCGAACCCCCCTTCCCAGGTCATAACTGCTAGCCGAACCCCCCTTCCCAGGTCATAACTGCTAGCCAAACCCCCCTTCTCAGGTCCCAAGTCACAAACTAAAAGTAAATCACTAATAAATCCTTACCTATTGATTGACATGTTTTTTGTTTTGTTTTTCTCTCAATCTTTATACTGTAGAAGTTTTGCAATGGAAATGGGCTGTTCTTCCCGAAAGAATAAGTCCGAATCCTTCCTTTGAGGCATTATTTAGCTGTTATTTTTTAATTTCACATGAGTAACGATAACTTTACACTGAACGGAGAGCAGCACTTCCATCATAATCAATTGCCGACATAGATGAAATTACACTAAATTTCAAAATAGATTATACTTCTCTGAAATTCCCTTCAGGAGATGTCTTTATGTGATGGTAGTTTGACTCAAACTGAATGGAAGGCTGGGGAAAAAAATGGCTGTTGTAAAATAACATCCGGGAACTTGGGCATAAATATTTGGAAGCTCCTAATTGGTTAAAAAAGTCAGGTAATGATTGCGTCGTACAAAAAACAGAAAAGCTGGCCAAAGCGAATGCAACCAACGCATGCGCAGTAACTCGACATCAGTCTCCCAGATGTAAACAATGGACTTAGAGTGAGAGATAGACTTCACATTTTAATTGACCGATACGTAAATTATTATGCCCCAGCACCTATTAAACATAGAGAAAAATACCAAACTAGCCAGCACTCGTCCATTTCTCATAGCAAATTTCAATTTTTCAGTTTCGCTAGTACTTAACCATTTTACCCTCAAAGGACGTACTGGTACGTTTCACAAAAGCCATCCCTTTACCCCCATGGACGTACCGGTACGTCCTTGCAAAAAAAATGCTATGAAAATTTTTTTTTTTCATATTTTTGATAATTTTTTGAGAAAATTCAGGCATTTTCCAAGAGAATGAAACCAACCTGACCTCTCTATGACAAAAATTAAGGCTGTTAGAGCAATTTAAAAAAAAAATATACAGCAAAATGTGCTGGGAAAAAAATAACCTCCTGGGGGTTAAGGGTTGGAAATTTCCAAATAGCCTGGGGGTAAAAGGGTTAAAGTATCATATATTTATCCTTAACATTAAGGTTGAAAATAAGGAAAATATGGGCCATGGCCGTCATCATACATACATTCCCTGACAAAAAACGTACATTTTACGAATAGAAGCAAGAACACCAACTAACCTAACCTGGGAGCCATATCCCCCTTTAGAATACCATATTCTCAGTTTACCCGGCTGCAACGAACTGCATTCATCTCGGTAGGCTAGGAGTTTTTATTATAGTTACGGATGGAAAAAGCTTTTCTACTAAGAAACGGGTGTTTCACATAGAAAAATTTCCGTTTTCTTTAAAAATGACACTTATTTTCACTGTAAATAAAAACGTCTAAAAAATAATAATCAATCGGGTTAGCATGCGCAGCTCGGCATATACCACTTGCCAGTACATAGGAGGTTGATGTTTTATTATTTCCACGAGTGAGGCAAGGGCACGGCTGAGCAAAAACCGTTAGATTTTAGAAAAATATCCCGTTCTTAGACGGTCTAAGAGTTTTTGGTTTATTTGCTGTTTAAATGTAGGTCAAATTCAGTGAAAGCACATTATTTACTTTGGGAAAAACTATTTTTTCTATTCAAAATGTTGTACCATCCATAAGTATAATTTTACTGGCTAGTATTAGTTGGCGGGTGTCTGCTGTTTTTTAACCTAACCAAGTGTAGTCTAGCTTAGTCCAGGCCTCCCATAGTGTGCTTTTCATTAATGTAAGGACAGAATATTGGTAAATCTTTACCCATGCAACATCACTATCTATAGTGAATATCGAACCCACATGTTACCTCCAACTCAACCAGGGACACTTGGTCCTTTTTAATACTGATTGCATACCCAAGTACCATTCTTTTGCTGGGTACTTTTTATTACCAGTTAAAGCTACCATGACCTACCATGGGTCAGTTCTTGTAATGGGGGTGATTCTAAGGAGAAAGGTAAGACCCATAGAGAAGTAATAACCCCCTCTCCATCAGCATTGGCAGCTGATGACTTAGCAGGTAGAGCTGTAGGGTTCCCCAAACCCCCCATCACTAGGACACAAGGATGGTGAGGTTTCGAACTCCTGTCCAACAGATCGTCAGGCAGGCGTTTTCAACAGGCTACAACAAACCGACTGGTGACGGGAAAGGAAGAAAAGAAAAAAGTACAATAAAGAGTGTTGGTTCTGTGGCTGTGGGAAAGGTGTGTTGGTGATCTGAAACCTCTACCAATTGTATGGTATCCCAATAGGTGCTGTTCATTACAAAATCTACTGAGAAGGAAAATGTGAGAGATTTTGAAAATGTTTGATCTTTGAATTTTGATTTTTCAATATTAATCTTACCCGATGATCATGTAGCTGCAACTCTGTTGCTCGACAGAAAAAACCTACGGTCGGGATACGCCAGCGATCGCTATACAGGTGGGGGTGTACAACAGCGCCATCTGTCGAGTAGGTACTCGGGTACTTCTTGTCAACAAGAACCAATTTTTCCTCTGTCGTGCCAATGGCAGGACCTACTAAATACGCCGTCCCTAACTGGATTTGTTTTCACAACGATTTGGTGAAGTACACTATTCCAGTTTTGAGCTTTCGCTATGCAGGGGTTTTATCTTCATTTCAAAACTTGAATTCGTTTTCGATAGATTTAATTATGGTGACGAAGAGAGTATGGACTCTTTCACTTTTAAATGGCCGACCCTTCCCTTAGACGGAAGTGTGTTTAGGTTTTTGGTAATTTTGCTTAACACGTTATAGATCCATTTATTTATATCTCTCCGCCTTTTTAGGCCTCTTCGGTTAACTTTCCAATTATTATAAACTTATAAAATAAAGTTTTCAATATTAAACTTACCCGATAATCATGTAGCTGTCAACTCCGTTGCCCGACAGAATTCTATGGAGGGATACGCCAGCTATCACAATACTAGAAGGGGGTGTACTTACCAGCGCCACCTGTGGCCAGGTACTCAATTACTTGTTGTTGACACCTCCTCAATTATTCCTCTGTCGTGCTTCCGGCTAGACGTTCTGGGATACGCTTATGGTCTTCGAGTTTATTCACGGATATTTGGTGAAGTATTCTCTCAGATTAACGGCTGTCGCTTTACTGGAATCCTTCTTATATTAGCTAGATAGCTTTTATATAATACTGATATAACGGTTAACGAATTTTGCTTGTTTTTGGATCCCCCTTTGGCTAACTCTTTGGATTACAAGATGTCTGACATTTCGCAAGCCCCCTCCCATAGACGATGTAGGTCTTGCAATAGGCGTATTCCGAAGGCCTCGGTAGATCCTCACACCGCTTGTTCTGACTGTAGGGACAGGCCCTGTCAGTTAGAAAATCGATGTGAGGAATGCGCCGGACTTTCGGAATTGGAATTTGTCCGTCTTTTAAAATATTCAACTAAGTTAGAGAGAGGTAGAGTTAGGAGGAGTTCTTCTCACTCTTCTATGTTTTCCTCACCTCATGATCCCCTACCTTTTCCTACCCCTGTAGTGGCTACCCCCGAACCTACTGTGTGCCCTCCGCCTGATATGTCAGTTGTTTTGCGTGCTATTCAGGCTTTAGGCGATAAAGTAGAATCAGTGGTAAGTGACCATAAGTCTCTGATGGCCGAAGTTAAAGAGCTGAAGGTCAAGAGTGCAGTGGGTGGAGTTAGTGCCAGTGCTGTGACGAGTGCTAGTGTCGGTGCAGTGCCAAGTGCTAGTGGTGCCAGTGTGGTGCGTGAGGATTTTTCTGTGCGAGCCAGTCGTCCTCCCAGTCCGGGACCTCTTGCAAGCTCCCATGCCCAGGGGAGAAGCAATGTCGAAGGGCTTAAGGGTTCGGCAGGCCTTGTTAGGCGCACAGAACTATCCTCGGTGGTTGCGGGCGTGTCTTCCAAAGACCGTCACTCCCACCTGCAGACGATTGAGCCCGTCTTATTCTCGTCCGCTGATCAACTGTCAGGGAAGAAACGTTGGTCTCAGGTCTCGAGACCGCTTAAACGTAGAGTCCAGTCCGCGAGTGCTCAGCCAGGTTGCAGTCATTGGCTCAGCTCTGACTCGCCTCAGTCATCTGTCGACTGTACTCCGCCCAAGAGGAGTAAGGTTCTGCCACAACAGAGCTCGACTGTTAAGGCTTTACCTCAGTCTGCTATCGTTTCTGCCGATCCCAAGTGGACCCTGCTTCAGTCCATGCAAGCTCAGCTTTCGGACTTGATGCGTGAGTGTCGGGCTGAGAGTGTTGCACCTCCGCCTACACTCCCTCCGCCTGTTCTCGCTCCGCCTGTGCTCGCCCCGCCTGCGCTTGCTCCGCCTGGTCGCAGCATCATCTGCCAGGCGTACGATGTTGAGCCACTTTCGGAGTTCGCTGTTCCCAGTGGTGTTCAGCCTCAGCCTTCTTTAAGGCAACCTTTGCTTTGGGATCAGGAGAGTTATTCCACTCTTCCTCCGCCTCCCCTTGCTGCTCCACCAGTGGTGCAACTCTCGGTTGGGGTACAACAACCTCTCCCTTCCATGAGTCAGTCTGCTCAGCCATCGCTGCAGCGAGCTCAACCCTCCTCAAGGCAAGCTCCTCTACACCCTGGACTTGCGCCTCAGGAGCCTCAGCTTGCGAGAACTTTACCTTGTTCTGCGCAGCCTCAACCTCATCATGCTCCGCTCATCTCACAGGAACAGGAACGGGCTACTCCGCCTCCGTCCTCCGCTCAGCAAGTGCAATCCTTGGGTTCAACCTCTCTTGCTAGGAGTCAACCTCCTTCACCCATGCGCCTGCCTTCTGCTTCGTCTGTTGTTCAGCCTTTGCAGTCTGAGCCTCAGGTTTTCCCTCAACAGTTACTGGAAGAGGAAACCACTGTTATTGTTCCTACCCGTTCTGACTCTGCGGTTCAGCATTCTTGTCCGATCTCTTCGCTACACTCTGGTGATGAGGTGTCGGATGATGAGGAGGCACACCTTGATCCCTCATCAGACGTGGACGAATCTAAGCTTTCTCCACAGTCTATTGATTTTCGTAAGGTCTTGGCTCTACTCAGGGAGATTTACCCAGACCACTTTGTCTCTGCTATTCCCCGCTCTCCACCATCTGAGTTTTCGCTGGGCGTACAACAAGCTAAGTCCTCCTATACTAAGCTTGTCCTAGCTAGATCCTCCAAGAGGGCTTTAAGGATCTTAGGGGAGTGGCTGCAGTCTAAACAACACCTTGGCAAGACTTCCTTCATGTTCCCTCCAACGAAGCTCACTTCGAAAGCGAGCGTTTGGTATGCCACAGGGGAAGCACCAGGCTTGGGAGTACCTGCCTCTGCCCAGGCTGACTTCTCAAGTCTGGTGGACTCGCCTCGGAGAACTGCTATGAGACGCTCGAAGGTTTGTTGGACCTTCTCAGACCTGGATCATTTACTGAAAGGGATGTTCAGAGCATTTGAAATGTTCAACTTTCTCGACTGGTGCCTGGGGGCCCTCAGCAAGAAAACCTCTCCTGCGGACAAAGATTCTGCCATGCTATTAATGTCCTGCATGGATAAGGCCATCAGAGATGGATCGGGCGAGCTAGCGTCGTTGTTTGTATCAGGGGTGTTGAAGAAAAGGGAACAACTGTGTACCTTCCTTTCCGCCAGCATTACACCTTGCCAACGGTCACAACTCCTTTTTGCTCCGCTCTCGAAGTTCCTCTTTCCCGAAGAGCTAGTTAAGGACTTGTCTGCTGCCCTGATACAAAAGGACACGCACGATCTTGTAGCCTCATCGGCTCGTAAGTCTAAGGTTGCCACCTCAGTCCCCAAGACTTATCGCTCCCCAGTGGCTGATACCCCGGCTACGAGGTTCATACCGCCCTTTCGTGGTAGAGCCCCCAGCCGAGGAAGCTCCCGTCCAGACTCTCACAGGAGCAAGTCTAGGAAAGGATCCAGGACATCTAAGGGAAAGAACTGACTCTCCGTTTCTCCAGACAACAGTAGGAGCCAGACTCAAGATCTTCTGGCGAGCCTGGGAGAAGAGAGGTGCAGACGCACAGTCTGTCAGTTGGCTGAGGAACGGTTACAGGATTCCATTCTGCCTCAAACCACCTCTGACCACATCGCCCATCAACCTCTCTCCCAACTACAAAGAAGAGGACAAGAGGCTAGCATTGCAACAGGAGGTGTCGCTACTTGTGCAGAAGAAGGCAGTGGTTATAGTCCGGGACCATCAATCCCCGGGCTTCTACAACCGTCTCTTTCTTGTGGCCAAGAAGACAGGAGGTTGGAGACCGGTGCTGGACGTCAGCTCTCTCAACGAGTATGTCACCAAGCAGACGTTCACGATGGAGACGACCAAGTCGGTCTTAGCAGCGGTCAGACAGGAGGACTGGATGGTCTCGTTGGACTTGAAAGATGCATACTTTCACGTTCCCATTCATCCAGACTCCCAACCTTTCCTGAGATTCGTTTTCGGAAAGGTTGTCTATCAGTTCCAAGCCCTGTGTTTTGGCCTAAGCACAGCTCCTATGGTCTTTACTCATCTGATGAGGAATGTAGCGAAATTCCTACACTTGTCGAACATCAGAGCCTCCCTCTACCTAGACGACTGGCTGTTGAGAGCCTCCACGAGTCGTCGTTGTCTGGAGAACCTCAATTGGACTTTAGACTTAATCAGAGACCTAGGTCTATTAGTCAATATAGAGAAATCTCAACTCATTCCCTCCCAATCCATTGTGTACCTGGGAATGGAGATTCGGAGTCAGGATTTTCGGGCTTTTCCATCGGCCCCCAGGATAAGCCAAGCCCTAGAGTGCATCATGAGCATGCTGAAGAGGAGCAATTGCTCAGTGAGACAGTGGATGAGTCTCACAGGGACCCTCTCATCACTGGCCCTGTTTGTCGAGCTAGGAAGACTCCACCTCCGCCCTCTTCAATTCCATCTTGCTGCTCATTGGGACAAGGGCTCGACTCTAGAAGCAGTCTCTATCCCTATCAACCAAGAGATGAAGACCACTCTCATGTGGTGGAAGCACAATCTCCTTCTCAAGGAGGGTCTATCACTGGCCATCCAGACCCCCAATCTTCATCTCTTCTCAGATGCATCGGACTCGGGCTGGGGTGCGACCTTGGACGGACGGGAATGCTCGGGAGTATGGAACGAGGAACAAGGATTACTCCACATCAACTGCAAGGAACTGCTAGCAGTTCATCTAGCCCTGTTGAACTTCAAGTCCCTCCTGCTAGGCAAAGTGGTGGAGGTGAATTCAGACAACACCACAGCCTTGGCTTACATCTCCAAGCAAGGAGGGACCCATTCGAGGAGCCTTTACGAGATCGCAAGGGACCTCCTCATTTGGTCAAGAGGTCTAAACCTCACTCTGGTCACGAGGTTCATCCAGGGCGATATGAATGTTTCAGCGGATCGCCTAAGCAGAAGGAATCAGGTCATTCCCACGGAATGGACCCTCCACAAGAGTGTGTGCAACAGACTTTGGACCTTGTGGGGTCAACCTACCATAGATCTGTTTGCCACCTCCATAACCAAGAGACTTCCGCTTTATTGTTCCCCTGTTCCAGACCCTGCAGCGGTTCATGTGGATGCTTTTCTTCTGAACTGGTCCCATCTCGACCTGTACGCATTCCCTCCGTTCAAGATAATAAACAAAGTTCTGCAGAAATTCGTCTCGCACGAAGGGACACGGCTGACGCTGGTTGCTCCCCTTTGGCCTGCAAGAGAATGGTACACAGAGGTACTTCAATGGCTAGTCGACTTCCCCAGGACTCTACCTCTAAGAGTGGACCTTCTACGTCAACCTCACGTAGACAGGTTGCACCCAAACCTCCACGCTCTTCGGCTGACTGCCTTCAGACTGTCGAAAGATTCGCTAGAGCTAGAGGCTTTTCGAAGGAGGCAGCCAGTGCGATTGCCAGAGCTAGAAGAATTTCCACTCGTAGAGTCTACCAGTCTAAGTGGGAGGTCTTCCGAAGCTGGTGTAGAGCCAATTCAATATCCTCTACCAATACCTCTGTGATCCAAATAGCTGACTTCCTTCTACATCTTAGGAATGAGAGATCCCTTTCAGCACCTACGATTAAAGGATATAGGAGCATGTTGGCCTCAGTTCTCCGCCACAGAGGTTTGGACCTGTCTTCCAACAAGGACCTTCAAGACATTCTCAAGTCTTTTGAGACGTCTAAAGAACGTCGTCTTTCCACTCCAGGCTGGAATCTAGACGTAGTCTTAAGGTTCCTTATGACATCTAGGTTCGAACCTCTCCAGTCAGCTTCCTTCAAGGATCTTACCCTCAAGACTCTTTTTCTCGTTTGCCTTGCAACAGCTAAGAGAGTCAGTGAGGTTCATGCCTTCAGCAAGAACATTGGTTTCACAACCGAATCTGCAACATGTTCTTTTCAGCTTGGATTCCTAGCAAAGAACGAGCTTCCTTCACGTCCTTGGCCTAGATCGTTCGAAATACCTAGCCTCTCCAACATGGTAGGTAACGAACTAGAGAGAGTTCTTTGCCCTGTCAGAGCTCTCAAATATTATCTGAAGAGGTCTAAACCTATTCAAGGACAGTCAGAAGCCTTATGGTGTGCCATCAAGAAACCCTCGATACCCATGTCCAAGAATGGGCTTTCGTACTATATAAGGCTTCTGATCAGAGAAGCACATTCTCACTTACAGGAGGAAGACCTTGCATTGCTGAAGGTAAGGACCCACGAAGTAAGAGCTGTAGCTACTTCGATGGCCTTTAATAAAAACCGTTCTCTGCAGAGCATAATGGATGCAACCTATTGGAGGAGCAAGTCAGTGTTTGCATCATTTTATCTGAAAGATGTCCAGTCTCTTTACGAGAACTGCTACACCCTGGGACCATTCGTAGCAGCGAGTGCAGTAGTAGGTGAGGGCTCAGCCACTACATTCCCTTAATCCCATAACCTTTTTTTTAACCTTTCTCTTGAATACTTTTATTGTTGTTTTTATGGTTGTTACGGTAGGCTAAGAAGCCTTCCGCATCCTTGGATTTGGCGGGTGGTCTATTCATTCTTGAGAAGCGCCTGGGTTAAAGGTTTGGTAGAGGTCCTTTAGTAGGGGTTGCAACCCCGTGTACTTTGGCACCTTTGGGTTGATTCAGCCTCCAAGAGGAACGCTGCGCTCAGTAAGGAAGACGAACTTTAAATAAAGAGGCAGAGTAACGGTTCTATTCGACTTCCTTACCAGGTACTTATTATTTCATTGTTATTTGAGATAACTGTTATATGAAATATGGGATACTTAGCTATCCTTTAATCTTGTACACTCGTTTTCACCCACCTCCCTGGGTGTGAATCAGCTACATGATTATCGGGTAAGTTTAATATTGAAAAATGTTATTTTTATTAATAAAATAAATTTTTGAATATACTTACCCGATAATCATGATTTAATCGACCCTCCCTTCCTCCCCAGAGAGAACCAGTGGACCGAGGAATAATTGAGGAGGTGTCAACAACAAGTAATTGAGTACCTGGCCACAGGTGGCGCTGGTAAGTACACCCCCTTCTAGTATTGTGATAGCTGGCGTATCCCTCCATAGAATTCTGTCGGGCAACGGAGTTGACAGCTACATGATTATCGGGTAAGTATATTCAAAAATTTATTTTATTAATAAAAATAACATTTTTATGTTTGTTTATATGCGACCTTTCCTAATAGTAGGCGGTCCTAACTTGGAACCGAAGTTAATTAACATTGAGCCCGTTTTATCGTATTTAACCTTTAAAGAATTTAATACTTTTTGAATTTTAAGGTTTTATGAAAGAATTTCTTTGATAGTCTCGTACTGTTTTCAAAGATGAACTAACGTTTAGTTTTTAGTCTCCGCAGTTGTTGACGTTCAGAACGTTCAACTTGCGCTCTATCGTTACGATAGAGAGAGAGTTTTTCACGGTTTCACTTTGCAGTAAGAGTAAACCGATTCTAGCGTTTCGTTCATTCTTTCTTAGCTTAAAGAGTTTAAATTCTGAATAAAGGAACTTTTTATTTGGGAAACCTTTCAGTTTTTTCCTTTAGCAAATAACATGTTTTAACGATATATATTGGGCTCTTCTCTCAGGTGCTAATTCAAGAGTGAAGAGAGAGAGAGATAGAGACGGAGGGAGAGAGAGGAGAATAAACGTTTCGTTCAAGCGGGTAACGTTGTTCTCGTTTTTTACTCTTCTCCCTAGTCGCTGTAGGGGAAGAAGGTAAAACGTTTCTAGGGTTTTATTCTTGTTCCCAGGCTTTATGCGGTGAGAGATTGTAAACGTAGTTTATTTGATCTAGTGTTTAGTCTCTTTTCCAGCCACTGAATTCTTTATCTTTATTTATGTTTTTCTGTTGCATTTAAAAATGTTTTCGCAATGACTACCTTTTAATGAAGGATAGGATTGCGTGTTTCAGGTAGAAATCAGTTAAAGTTTCGATTTCAGTGAAATAAGTGCAAACAGAAAATCAAAAGTGATAAAGTGATATGCGTAAAGTGTTACAGTGTTGCGTTCGAGGGTTCGTCTGTTCGTGCCAGTTGTTCACCTAGTCCGGGACCTCTTACAAGCTCCCAAGCCCAGGGGAGAAGTAATGTCGAACGACTTATGGGTTCCACAGGCCTTGATCGACGAACAGACGTTTTTCCCTCCGTGGTTTCGGGCGTATCTACACACGTTTGCCGACGTGATCGCCCCACCCACACAAAGACGAGAGAGCCCATTTATTCCTCGTCTGCGGAAGAGGTTTCTCGTAAGAAACCATGGACCAAATCTTGCGGCTTTTAAGTGCAAGTCGGTCCCTTCCGCGCAAGTCCAACGGCCTAGGTGTAGCCACTGGGTCAGTTCGGACTCGCTGCAGTCATCCGACGACTGCACACCTCCCAAGAGAGGCAAGGTGGTACCGCAACAGGCAGTAACTCCGTCTGTTGCCGCACCAGCTGTTTTAGACCCTCAGTCACGACGGACAGTAGCTCCGTCTGTTGCCGTTTTTTGTAGACCCTAAGTGGTCTTTACTGCAGTCTATGCAGACTCAGTTAGCTGCGGTTATGCAGGAGTTTCGTGCGGAGAAGGTTGACTCTGCTCTCGTTAGCCTACAACCTGCCACTGTTGTGCACCCAGCTCACGCTGAGGCTGCCTGCTCCCACACTCTGGCTGCGGAGAGCTCCACCTCCGATGCGCAATCGACCCTGCCAAACGCATGTTAACGTTAGCCGACGTGCGGCTCCCTCCGTTAACATGCGTGAGCTACCGCATCAGCAGTGGGAAGGTGGAGTCAAGCTGCCGTGTTTTGACGCGATGCGTTAGTTTCCGCAACCCACGGCAGTCCCCACCACGCACCACCACTCCGCTTTGGTTGTTGTCTGCTCCCACACTCCGACTGCGGAGAAGGTTGACGATGCACCCGTTTGCCTACAACCTGCCACGGTTGTGCGCCCAGCATGGCTGCCTGCTCCCACACTCTTGTTGTGAGAGCTCCTCCACCCATGCGCTGTCGACCCTGCCAGACGCATGCTGACTCCCACAGACACACGGATCACTCCGTTGCCGTGCGTGAGCTACCACAAGCTGCCGTGTTTTGACACGGTGTGTCAGCCTCCGCAACCCACTGTGGTTACCGCCACTCGCCCGCAGCAGACTAGTCAGTCAGGAGTTGAGGCTTCTCCACACAGCTTTGGTTGTTGCCAGCTCACAGACTGTCAAGCAGTTACATGACGTTGCCTTCTGGTCTGCTACTAATGCACCAGTGCTGTATGTCCTCACGCACCTGTTGTGGTTGACAGTTCAGTTTTTGACAGTTCACAGACTGTCAAGCAGTTACATAACGTTGCCTTCTGGTCTGCTGCTAATGCAACAGTGCTGTATGTCCTCACGCTCCTGTTGTGGTGGACAGTTCAGTTTTTGACAGTTCACAGACTGTCAAGCAGTTACTTAAACATTGCCTTCTGGTCTGCTGCCTTTGCACCAGTGAGACCCTCACTGAGATAACCTAGCTTTTCTCGGACATGGTTCCTGTAGATGAGAAAGTGCTGTTCTCCCTCCTTCTGATATTCCTTTGAGGACTCTGTCATTTGGAGAGGAGCCTTAAGCTGCTTAGCCTCCTTTGGACTTTAATTTAAGCATAACAAGGCTTCCAGGGATGGTAAATGGTTCCGCTTCAGTCGCTAACCCCGTCTGTTGCCACACCTGCTCCCATAGACCCTAATGGGCTTTGTTGCAAGACATGCAGTCCAAGCTTGTGTCCTTGTTAGAGGATTTTTTACGGAGAAGAACCTTCTAGCCAACAACCTTCCTACCGGTTGGTTGTACGCCCTGTTGACGCTGAGGTATCCTACTCACGTCCGCCAGTTGAGATGGTTCCTCCACCGGTGCGACCCAGTGTGGGTTGCCAGTCGCACGTTGACGTTAAGCGACTCTCGGAGGTGGTTGTGGACGTTCAGTGTGTCACTTGGAAGACGTTCAACAACCAGCAGACATGACTTGTTGTGACGCAGTGAGGCAACCTCAGCAACCCTGTAGGGGGTTGACTGCACAACCCAGACAGTCTACACAGTTTCGGGTTGACGCTGTACTTCCTCGCGTCCCCATGGTTGACAGTTCACAGACTGTGCAGCAGTACCATGATCTTGTGTCCGGCTCCGTCACGCATCCACCAGTGCGACCGGATTCAGCGAGTCAGACGTTGCCCACTCCGTTGCCGTTTCCTCATCAGTTTCGGATGAGGAACCCTCTGATGAGGACATTGCTGAGCAAGACGATCAACCCCCAGCCCTGCTATCCATCCAGAAGATGCTGAAGAAGGAACGCTGCCCTGTCAGGCTGTGGATGGTTCTGGTTAGGACACTGTCATCCGTGGTTCTATTTGTGTCACTTGGAAGACTACACCTCCGTCCTCTTCTGTATCATCTAGCTTTTCACTGGAAAAGGACTAGACGCTAGAAGCGGTCTCGATCCCGGTTTCCGGAAAGATAAAGTCTGGTCTGACTTGGTGAAAGGACTTTATCAACCTTTGAAAGGGTCTTCCCCTGACTGTTCAGACTCCCAACCACGTTCTCTTCTCGGACGCATCGGACGTAGGCTGGGGTGCGACATTAGGCGGTAGGGAATGCTCGGGATTATGGAACTCGAGTCAAAGGACAATGCATTTCAACTGCAAGAAGCTTCTGGCAGTACGTCTGACCTGGAAAAGCTTCAGGTCTCTCCTTCAAGGCAAAGTGGTGGAGGTGAACACGGTCAACACCCTGCTTTGACGTACATCTCCAAGCAAGGAGGGACCTACTCTCTGACATGGTACGAGTTCGCAAGAGACCTCCTCTCCTGTTCAACAGGTCTAGACTTTTCACTAGTACGAGGTTCATCCAAGGCAACTTGAATGTCATAGCAGATTGTCTCAGTAGGAAGGGACAAATAATTCCAACATATTGGACCCTCCACAAGGATGTATGCAAGAGACTTTGGGCCACCTGGGGCCAGCCAACCATAGATCTCTTCGCAACCTCGATGACCTAGAGGCTCCCAATACTTTGCTCTCCTATTCCGGTCCCAGCAGTAGTTCATTTAGATGCCTTTCTACTAGATTGGTCACATCTAGATCTATATGCATTCCCTCCGTTCTAGATTGTCAACAAGGTACTGCAGAAGTTCGCCTCTCACGAGGGGACAAAGTTGACGCTAGTTGCTTCCCTCTGGCCCGCGAGAGAATAACTCACCGAGGTACTTCGATGGCTAGTAGACGTTCCCAGAACACTTCCCCTAAGGGTGGACCTGCTACGTCTGCCACGCGTAAAGAAGGTACTCCAAGGCCTCCACGGTCTTCGTCTGACTGCCTTCTGAATATCGAAAGACTCTCGAGAACTAGAGATTTTTCGAAGGAGGCAACCAGAGCGATTGCTAGAGCAAGGAGAACATCCACCCTTAGAGTCTACCAATCGAAGTGGGAAATCTTCCGAAACGGGTGCAAGTCAGTATCCGTATCCTCGACCAGTACCTCTGTAACTCAAATAGCTGACTTCCTCTTATATCTGAGGAAAGAACGATCTCTTTCAGCTCCCACTATCAAGGGTTACAGAAGCATGTTGGCATCAGTCTTCCGTCACAGAGGCTTAGATCTTTCCAACAATAAAGATCTACAGGACCTCCTTAAGTCTTTTGAGACCACTAAGGAGCGTCATTTGGTTACACCTGGTTGGAATTTAGACGTGGTTCTAAGATTCCTTATGTCAGACAGGTTCGAACCACTTCATCAGCCTCCCTGAAAGATCTCACCTTTAAGACTCTTTTCCTGATATGCTTAACCACAGCTAAAAGGGTCAGTGAGATTCATGCCTTCAGCAAGAACATCGGATTCTCATCCGAAACGGCTACATGTTCTACAACTTGGTTTTCTAGCCAAACACGAGCTGCCTTCTCGGCCTTGACCAATATCGTTCGATATTCCAAACTTATCGTATGGTTGGAAATGAACTAGAAAGAGTATTATGTCCTGTAAGAGCTCTTAAGTTCTATTTTTATAACCTTTACGAGGCCCGTCTGAAGCTTTATGGTGTTCAGTTAAGAATCCATCTTTGCCTATGTCAGAGAATTCTTTATCCTATTTTATCAGACTGTTAATACGAGAAGCTCATTCACTTCTGAATGAGGAAGACCAAGCTTGGCTGAAGGTAAGGACACACGAAGTTAGAGCTGTCACAACTTCCGTGGCCTTTGAACAAAATAGATCTCTGCAAAGTATATTCGACGCAACCTATTGGAAAAGCAAATCAGTGTTCGCGTCTTTTATCTTAAAGAATGTCCAGTCTCTTTACGAGAACTGCTACACTCTGGGACCATTCGTAGCAACGAGTGCAGTAGTGGTGGGGGCTCCACCACTACAATTCCCTAATTCCAGAACCTTTTTAATCTTTCTCTTGAAATATTTTTGGGTTGTCCGGAAGGCTAAGAAGCCTTTCGCATCCTACTTGATTTGGCGGGTGGTCAAAATCATTTCTTGAGAAGCGCCTAGATTAGAGGTTTTGATGAGGACCTTTAGTATGGGTTGCAACCCTTCATACTTCAGCTCCTAGGAGTCGCTCAGCATCCTATGAGGATCGCGAGGCTCAGTAAGGAAGACGTACTTAAAAAGGCAGAGTAATTGTTCAAGTCGTCTTCCTTACCAGGTACTTATTTATTTTATGTTTGTTATTTTGAATAACTGCTAAAATGAAATACGGGATACTTAGCTTCTTATGTTAACATGTATGCTGGTCTCCACCCACCCCCCTGGGTGTGAATCAGCTACATGATCATCGGGTAAGATTAATATTGAAAAATGTTATTTTCCTTAGTAAAATAAATTTTTTAATATACTTACCCGATGATCATGAATTTAAGGACCCTCCCTTCCTCCCCATAGAGAACCAGTGGACCGAGGAGAAAATTGGTTCTTGTTGACAAGAAGTACCCGAGTACCTACTCGACAGATGGCGCTGTTGTACACCCCCACCTGTATAGCGATCGCTGGCGTATCCCGACCGTAGGTTTTTTCTGTCGAGCAACAGAGTTGCAGCTACATGATCATCGGGTAAGTATATTCAAAAATTTATTTTACTAAGGAAAATAACATTTTAATATTCATGGTTGGCGCACAGTTTTGAGAAAATCATATTGAAAAAGGAAATGAGAGATGCTGTGTTGGGTAATAGTTGTCAAGTCTGAGAACTCGAAAATTGAGCCAGACTTCTCTTGGGACTATTTGCCTACACGTATATGGCATCCTTCAAAGGACACAAGAAACCAAAAGTGTATGGACATCTTGCGAGGGGATAAGGAAGAATTGGCAAAAAATAACAGTAGATACGTGTGTAGAACTTCCAGAACAAAATCGTATAAGTAGGTCGGGGATTTTATGGGAAAGGGAGTGATACAGACTTAGACCCGTGGAGAGTTCAAGACAGAAGAGAATAGAGAGAACTTAAAATACATCTAACCCATTTACATGAAAGGCTGTTGTAGCGACCTAAGGTGGTTTCGAAATTCCTTGCCAAAAGTTTTGATGTTCTTGATGTTTTATACCTGAAACGCACTGGTTGTTAATGTTACTTCCAACATGACCTATTTGTTCCGTAACTGACATACAAACCACGCTTTTTCAACATTAAACTTACCCGATGATCATATAGCTGTCAGCTCTGCTGCCCGACAGAAAAACCTACGGGCGGAATACGCCAGCGATCGCTATACAGGTGGGGGTGTACATCAACAGCGCCATCTGTCGAGTAGGTACTCAAGTACTCTATGTCAACACAGAACCAATTTTCTCTCTGTCGTGCCACCGGCAAGACCTACTGAATACGCTCTTGTTTTCTGGATTGAATTTCACGTTATTTGGTGAAGTATTCATCTCTAGTTATTAGCTATCGCTGTGCAGAAGTTATCTTCAATACTTCCTTGCATTCTTTTTTGGATTTGGATTATTTGTTGACGACTTGGATAGATTTTGAATTCCCCCCTTTGACTAATTCAAGATATCTGACCCTTCTCAAGTCCCCAAGTACAGGAAATGTAGCGCTAGGGACTGTTCAAGGCGTCTTCAGAAGGCCTCTATCGATCCGCACACCGTTTGTTCCAATTGTAGGGGTAAAGCCTGTCAATTGGAAGATCGATGTGAGGAATGCGCTGGGCTTTCGGAATTCGGGTTTCAAGAATTCCTGAAATATGCACGTAGGCTAGAGAAGGATAGGCTCAGGAGGAGTTCGTCTCGCTCTATTGATTTTTCCTCTCCCCATGCCCCTCAACCTATTCCTTCCCCTGTAGTGGTTGCACCCGACCCCCCTGCTAGCTCTCATCAACCTTCAATGGCGGATATGATGCGTGCCATTCAGGCTCTAGGTGAGAGAGTCGAGTCATTGGCTAATGATCGCAATCAACTCATGGCTGATGTCAGAGAGTTGAAAGGTAAAAGTGCAGTGGGAAGTGAAGTGAGTGTCAGTGCAGTGAAAAGTGTCAGTGTTACGCATGAGGGTGCGTCTGTTCGTGCCTGTCGTCCTCCCAGTCCGGGACCTCTTGCAAGCTCCCAAGCCCAGGGGAGAAGCAATGTCGTACGACCAAAGGGTTCGACAGGCTTCAATCAGCGTACAGACGTACCCTCCGTGGTTTCGGACGTATCTTTCCGAGATCGTCCCACCCACAAGAAGGCGAGTGAGCCCATTTATTCCTCGTCTGCGGAAGAGGTTTCTAGACAGAAACGATGGACCAAGGTCTCACGGCCTCTTAAACGTAAGGTCCCTTCCGAGCTAGTCCAACGGCCCAGGTGTAGCCACTGGGTCAGTTCGGACTCGCTGCAGTCATCCGACAACTGCACACCTCCCAAGAGAGGCAAGGTGGTACCGCAACAGGCAGTAACTCCGTCTGTTGCCGCACCCGCTGTTTTAGACCCTCAGTCACAACGGACAGTAGCTCCGTCTGTTGCCGCTTTTGTAGACCCTAAGTGGTCTTTACTGCAGTCTATGCCGACTCAGTTAGCTGCGGTTATGCAGGAGTTTCGTGCGGAGAAGGTTAGCGCTGCACCCGTTAGCCTACAACCTGCCACGGTTGTGAGCCCAGCTCACGCTGAGGCTGCCTGCTCCCACACTCCGACTGCGGAGAAGGTTGACGATGCACCCGTTTGCCTACAACCTGCCACGGTTGTGCGCCCAGCAGACGCTGCGGCTGCCTGCTCCCACACTCCGGCTGTGAGAGCTCCTCCACCCATGCGCAGTCGACCCTGCCAGACGCATGCTGACTCCCACAGACGCACGGAGCACTCCGTTGCCGTGCGTGAGCTACCACAACAACAGGAGGGTGGAGTTAGGCTGCCGTGTTTTGACGCGGTGCTTCAGCCTCCGCAACCCACGGTGGTCTCTGCTATCCTTCCACAGTCGGGTGTAGACTCTTTGCGCACCCACTCAGCTTTGGTTGTTGCCAGTTCTCAGACTGACCAACAGTGGCATGATGTTGGGTCCAGTGCAGCCACGCATGCACCCGTGCTGCCGGACTCAGCTGTCCAGCCCACTCCGTTGCCTCTTCCTCCTCAACATTCAGACGATGGTATCTCTGATGATGACGAAGCTGCGCATCTTGACGACCAACACTCCGACATCGAAGAACCCAAGACCACGCCTCCCTCCTTAGACTTTAGGAAAGTGCTTGCGCTCTTTAAGGATTTGTATCCAGACCAGTTTGTGTCTGCAGCACCACGCTCACCTCCCTCTGAGTTCGCTTTAGGCATGCAGTCAGCAGCTCCTGCCTTTACGAAGCTCGTACTCGCTCGCTCGTCCAAGAGAGCTTTAAGGGTACTGGGAGAGTGGTTGCAGTCTAAGAAGCAGTTGGGAAAGACTTCCTTCATGTTTCCCCCGGTCAAGCTTGCTTCCAGATCTAGCGTCTGGTATGCCACGGGAGAAGTTCTCGGCTTGGGAGTTCCTGCCTCTGCCCAGGGCGACTTCTCAAGTCTAGTAGACTCTCCCCGCAGGCTGGCTATGAGACGCTCCAAGATTTGCTGGACCCCTTCGGACATGGACCATCTTATGAAGGGAGTTTTCCGCGCTTTCGAGGTCTTTAATTTCCTGGACTGGTGTTTGGGAGCATTGAGCAGGAAGACCTCCCCTTCGGATAAGGAAACTTCCATGCTCATCATGTCCTGCATGGACAAAGCCATTCGGGATGGTTCTAGTGAGCTTGCGGCTTCTTTCGTGTCTGGGGTACTCAAGAAGCGAGATCACCTTTGCTCCTTCTTATCAGCTGGAGTCACCCCATGTCAAAAGTCGGAGCTGATGTTCGCTCCACTCTCTAAGTGTCTCTTCCCTGAAGAGTTGATCAAGGAGATTGCTGCCTCCTTGATCCAGAAAGACACCCATGACCTGGTGGCTTCATCCGCACGCAAAGTCACACCTTTGCCCTCCGTTCCTAGACCTAGGATGGACACGCCAGCTTCTAGGTTCATCCCGCCCTTTCGTGGCAGAGCCTCCAGCAGAGGAGGTGCTCGTGCCGGAAGTCAACGTGGGAGCAAAAAGAAGAGTTCCAAGTCCTCTAGAGGCAGAGTCTGACTGCCATCCTCTTCAGACAGCAGTGGGAGCCAGGCTCAAGAACTACTGGCAGGCCTGGGAGAACAGGGGTGCAGACGTACAGTCTGTGAAGTTACTCAGAGAGGGGTACAGGATTCCATTCTTACGCAAACCCCCTCTAGCAACGACTCCCATCAACCTCTCTCCCAGGTACAGAGAGGAGGAAAAGAGGCTAGCCTTACAGCAAGAGGTGTCTCTCTTACTACAAAAGGGAGTGGTAGTCATAGTCCGGGACCATCAATCCCCGGGCTTCTACAACCGCCTCTTCTTAGTGCCGAAGAAGACAGGAGGGTGGAGACCGGTGCTAGACGTCAGTTCTCTGAATGTCTTTGTCACAAAGCAGACGTTCACCATGGAGACGACAAAGTCGGTTCTAGCATCGGTCAGGAAGGAAGACTGGATGGTCTCGTTAGACCTAAAGGACGCGTACTTTCACGTCCCCATCCACCCAGATTCCCAACCTTTTCTAAGGTTCGTTTTCGGGAAGGTCGTCTACCAGTTCCAAGCCCTGTGCTTTGGCCTAAGCACGGCACCTCTAGTTTTTACCAAACTGATGAGGAATATTGCCAAATTCCTGCACTTAGCAAACATCAGAGCCTCCCTCTATTTGGACGACTGGCTTTTAAGAGCTGCGTCAAGTCGTCGCTGTCTGGAGAATCTACAGTGGACTCTAGATCTGACCAAGGAATTGGGTCTCCTGGTCAATATAGAAAAGTCCCAACTCGTCCCATCCCAAACTATAGTTTACCTAGGAATGGAGATTCAGAGTCAAGCTTTTCGGGCTTTTCCGTCGGCCCCCAGAATCAATCAAGCCCAAGAATGCATCCAGTCCATGCTGAAGAAGGACCGGTGTTCTGTCAGACAGTGGATGAGTCTGATAGGGACGCTTTCATCACTGGACCAGTTCATCGCGTTAGGGAGACTTCACCTTCGCCCCCTTCAATTTCACTTAACTGCTCACTGGAGAAAGGACAAGACGCTAGAAGCGGTCTCAGTTCCTATTTCCGAGAAGGTAAAGTCGTCACTGACTTGGTGGAAGAACAACATTCTCCTCAGGGAGGGTCTGCCACTGGCTGTTCAGACCCCCGACCACCTTCTCTTCTCGGACGCATCGGACACGGGCTGGGGCGCGACGTTGGACGGTCGGGAATGCTCGGGCACGTGGAATGCGGTTCAAAGCGAGTTACACATCAACTGCAAGGAGCTACTGGCAGTTCATCTGGCCTTGAGAAGCTTCAAGTCCCTCCTTCTAGGCAAGGTGGTGGAGGTGAACTCCGACAACACCACAGCACTGGCGTACATCTCCAAGCAAGGAGGGACTCATTCGATGAAGTTGTTCGAGATCGCAAGGGACCTCCTCACCTGGTCAAGAGATCGAAACATCTCCCTTGTAACGAGGTTCATTCAAGGCGACATGAATGTCATGGCAGACCGCCTCAGCCGGAAGGGTCAAATCATCCCAACAGAGTGGACCCTTCACAAGAATGTATGCAACAAACTATGGGCATTGTGGGGCCAACCCACCATAGATCTGTTTGCAACCTCGATGACCAAGAGGCTCCCAAATTATTGCTCACCGATTCCGGACCCAGCAGCTGTTCACATAGATGCCTTTCTTCTGGATTGGTCCCATCTAGACCTTTATGCGTTCCCCCCGTTCAAGATTGTCAACAGAGTACTGCAGAAGTTCGCCTCTCACGAAGGGACAAGGTTGACGTTGGTTGCTCCCCTCTGGCCCGCGAGAGAATGGTTCACCGAGGTACTGCAATGGCTAGTAGACGTTCCCAGAACACTTCCTCTAAGAGTGGACCTTCTGCGTCAGCCGCATGTAAAGAAGGTACACCCAAGCCTCCACGCTCTTCGTCTGACTGCCTTCAGACTATCGAAAGACTCTCGAGAGCTAGAGGCTTTTCGAAGGAGGCAGCCAGAGCGATTGCTAGAGCTAGGAGGACATCCACTCTCAAAGTCTACCAGTCGAAGTGGGAAGTCTTCCGAAGTTGGTGCAAGTCCAAATCAGTATCCTCAACCAGTACCTCTGTAACTCAGATAGCTGACTTCCTGTTATACCTAAGGAAGGAAAGATCCCTTTCAGCTCCCACGATCAAGGGTTACAGAAGCATGTTGGCAGCAGTCTTCCGTCACAGAGGCTTAGATCTGTCCAACAACAAAGATCTACAAGACCTCCTTAAGTCGTTTGAGACCACGAAGGAGCGTCGATTGGCCACACCAGGTTGGAACTTAGACGTGGTACTAAGATTCCTTATGTCAGCAAGGTTCGAGCCACTTCAATCAGCCTCTTTTAAAGATCTCACTTTGAAAACTCTTTTCCTCGTCTGCTTAGCAACAGCTAAAAGAGTCAGTGAGATACACGCCTTCAGCAGGAACATTGGATTTACATCTGAAACGGCTACATGTTCCTTACAGCTTGGTTTTTTAGCCAAAAACGAACTTCCTTCTCGTCCTTGGCCCAAATCGTTCGAAATTCCAAGCCTTGCTAGTTTGGTTGGAAATGAACAAGAAAGAGTACTGTGCCCAGTAAGAGCTCTTAAGTACTATTTGAAACGGACTAAGCCATTACGTGGACAATCAGAAGCTTTATGGTGTGCCATTAAGAAACCTTCTTTACCAATGTCGAAGAATGCAGTTTCTTATTATATCAGACTTTTAATTCGAGAAGCTCATTCCCATCTGAATGAAGAGGACCATGCTTTGCTGAAGGTAAGGACACATGAAGTTAGAGCTGTCGCAACTTCAGTGGCCTTCAAACAAAACAGATCTCTGCAGAGTGTAATGGATGCAACCTATTGGAGAAGCAAGTCAGTGTTCGCATCATTTTACCTTAAAGATGTCCAGTCTCTTTACGAGAACTGCTACACCCTGGGACCATTCGTAGCAGCGAGTGCAGTAGTGGGTGAGGGCTCAGCCACTACATTCCCATAATCCCATAACCTTTTTTAATCTTTCTCTTGAAATGCTTTTTATTGTTGTTTTTTGGGTTGTCCGGAAGGCTAAGAAGCCTTTCGCATCCTGGTTGATTTGGCGGGTGGTCAAATTCTTTCTTGAGAAGCGCCTAGATTAGAGGTTGTGATGAGGTCCTTTAGTATGGGTTGCAGCCCTTCATACTTCAGCTCCTAGGAGTCGCTCAGCATCCTGTGAGGATCGCGAGGCTCAGTAAGGAAGACGTACTTAAAAAGGCAGAGTAATTGTTCAAGTCGACTTCCTTACCAGGTACTTATTAATTTTATGTTTGTTATTTTGAATAACTGCTAAAATGAAATACGGAATACTTAGCTCTTAAGGTTAACATATATGCTGGTCTCTACCCACCCCCCTGGGTGTGAATCAGCTATATGATCATCGGGTAAGTTTAATGTTGAAAAATGTTATTTTCATTAGTAAAATAAATTTTTGAATATACTTACCCGATGATCATAAATTAAAGGACCCACCCTTCCTCCCCAATAGAGACCCAGTGGACCGAGGAGAAAATTGGTTCTGTGTTGACATAGAGTACTTGAGTACCTACTCGACAGATGGCGCTGTTGATGTACACCCCCACCTGTATAGCGATCGCTGGCGTATTCCGCCCGTAGGTTTTTCTGTCGGGCAGCAGAGCTGACAGCTATATGATCATCGGGTAAGTATATTCAAAAATTTATTTTACTAATGAAAATAACATATTTATTAGGGGTTATTACTTTCGGCGTAGCCCCTATTAAATAGCTAAGATTTGTATAGTCAGGAAAAATACAATTGTTCCGTAACCGAAATACAAACCACGCTATTTACATTGGGTTTACCTTTTAGCGCAGCTGAAATGACGAGCCAATAGTTTTAACGAGGGCTAATTACCCCCGCGCTAGTTAGCGGGGGGTAGGGGAAGGGTAGCTTGCTACTCCTCCCCCCCCCCCCCACACACACACACACACCGGTGACTTGCTTCACTTTCACTTTTGGCTCGGCGGTGAACAGACGTGTCTGTTCATCGTCCTCGTTGACAGCCTTTAATCTTTTTTTCTGCTTTTTCTTTTCTACAGCTTGTGTATTGGTTTGAAGTTGACTTTCATTATTATATTATTATATTACAATGCGTACGTGCCCTGGTGTTGCTGGCCGCCCTTGTGGGACCTTTATGTCGGCCTTAGATACGGACCCTCACACCCTTTGCCCTCAGTGTCGGGGCCGACGGTGTGACGGTGTGACCAGGAAAACATGTGTTGTGAGTGTAGGGAGTGGTCTGCCTCCCAGTGGGAGAGGTTTGGCTGCCGGCGTAAGAAGAAGTCCAAGAGAGACCGTTCTCCTTCGGGGGTTGCCTTGAAGGAGGAAGGTTCTCGGGATTCTTCTTTCGCCGCCCAAACCTCCTCCGAAGTTCCCCCTCGACCGGCTCCTAAGGAGAGTCGTCCGAGTGGTAGCGTAGGCCCTAGTTTTGTTTCCCGACCTTGGGTGGGGGGAGAGGGCGTCGCCTCTCATAGCGGGGCGGTTCCTCCTCCGGGGGAGGCCGTTGATAACTCCTTGTCTAATGATGATCTCTTACAGATTTGGGCTTCCCTGGGGCTTAAGGGCTTGCCCTCCAGGGTCGCCTTGATTGACCTTGTCTCGTTGGGGGCCGCCGTTGACGTCGTGGTGGCAGAGGCCTCCGACGTGGCTGGGCAATCCTCTGCAGGTGCAGTTGAGGATGATGGTGCTGATGGCTCTCCTCCCCCTTCCGTACATCCTTCGAAGGGGGAAGTGAGTCCTACGGGCTCTTCTGCTGTTCAGCTTCCTTCTAAGGGAAGTGCTTTGACTGAGACTCCCCTTCGGAGGACTGATGGTCCTGATGATCTTCCCCGTGGCCGCCTCCGCCGTAAGGCTCACCGTCCGCTGCGTCGCAAGGGCCTCCCTTCCCCTTATAAGGGGGTTAAGAGGCGCCTTTTTGGTTCTTCTTCCTCCGAAGGGGACTCTCCTCGTCGTACTCAGCCTACAGCTCCTGCTCCTTTGGACCTCTCAGCAGACCGTTCTCCAACTCCTGCTAGATCTTCACCTTCTGGGGAACTCGTCACCCGACGGGCAACGGTCCCTTCGGGGCAAAGGGATTCTTCCCTTCCACGTGCAGTGCTAGCGCACAGGCGCTCTCCTGCTCGTCAGCGCTCCTGCTCGTCGGTGCTCTCCTGCTCGTCGGCGCTCTCCTGCTCGTCAATGCTCTCCTGTTCGTCGGCGCTCTCCTGATGTTCGCCCTCCTCGTCAGCGCTCTTTTGAGGATCATCGCCCTGTGGTCTCTGACTATCCTGCAGTTCCTGTTGAACTCCCTGCGCGCCATCAGTCTCCTGAGCTCTCTCATCCTGTGTCTACGCAACAACGTTCGCGTTCTCCAGCGCGTGTGTCAAAGCACATGTTCGCCCACGCGCCTGCGATCTTCCTGTTCCTGTTCCTTCACAGGATCTCACGCGTCGCCCTCCTGCTCGCCAGCGATCACCTACGCTCCAGCGATAACCTGATCGCCAGCGCGCACAGGCGATTTTAGTATCGCCTATTCATCAGTGTTCTCCTAAGCGTCAACGATCACCTACGCGCCGGCGTTCACCTGCTCGCCAGCGCGCACAGGCGATTTTAGTATTGCCTATTCATCAGCATTCTCCTACACGTCAGCGATCACCTGTTTATCGGCGATCTCCGGATCGCCCGCGTGATTTACAACCTGCGCGCCCGCGTTCTCCAACGCTTCGTCGACCAGAGGTTCTGAAGGGACATGGTTCGCCATCTATTAGCTCGCCATCACGCGATCACTCACCTGCGCGTGCTGCGCACTATCACTCGCCAACGCGTCACCATGCGACAACGCGCCATCGCCCACCTGCGCGTCAGCGCTCACCAGCTCACCACCGATCGCCTGTTGATCTACATCGCCAGCGATCTTCCTCACCCACGCGGCAGCGCGTTTCCTCGCCATCGCGCCAACGCTTTCGTTCGCCGACTCGGACACGCGCTCATTCCCCTATACACCCTCGCGCCCACTCGCCTGCACGCCCACGCGATCATCCACCTGCGTGCCCGCGCGATCGCTCGCCCGCGCGACTTCGCCCTCGCGCGACCATCGTTCGCGGCGAATTTCGCTGCCGGTGGTAGCAGCAGGAACGCGTGTTCTGGAGAGGGAGGTCTCAACCTTCCGGACTCACCAGTGGTAGCTTATACACCCCCCCCTGGAACCCCCCCAAGCGGCGGCGCGAGCCCCAAACCACGCCCCCTTGGGCGGAGTTACCAGGGACGAGCGGGTTGACTCGGCAATGGAAGTCACATTTCTGAAGTTGACTTCGGCACAGAACGTTCTCCTCTTTTTCCCTCCCGCTGCTCCCAACATTATTTGCTGATTTTCATTATTCTGCACTCAGCAACCAGAGTAATATCTCAGCCCACGGCTTAATAATGTCTAGGCAAATTCTTACCTCCGCGGAGGTGCATCGGCTTAGCGAAGACTCCAGCGGAGAGGAGAACGTAATCAGTAACGAAAAACGAACACAATCGACTGCAGATAGTGATATGCCTTCTAATTCTGATATCGTAAATATGTTACTACAACAGAATCAAACTCTTATGAAAATCATCCAGAAAAGGTAAGGTTTTAAATTCTGTTTACAACGAAAACGTCATATGGAAAGCAGCTGAGTTAGACTAATGACGTCACAAATGCAAATGGCGGCCCCCATACGTAAGCTTGTTATGATTTGAATGCTTAGAGCAGGCACTTCCGAACATAGCGTAAGTAGCTTAAGCAAAGCATGTGCATGATTACTACACGATTAATTGGTATAAACAAACCAAATACTCCAATTTTTATATATTACAAAATTATAATTAAGCACACAAAACAAATTGCTTGCCTGACACATCAAAAGCACGCAGCTTAATAGGCAGTAGGCTAGACCACAGGTAAGTTCGAGCTTACATTTCTCGCTTTAAACCTATCGACACTAGCCTAGGCCCTGGGGGGCTATCTGATAAGGGTTACATATGAGGCAGGTCTAGTTTATTAATAATAACAGATTTAAACTTATCATTCACTTAAATATGGCACTGAATTAACCTAAGAGGGCTATTTGAGTCGTGAACCCCATTGCCTGACTTCAGCCTTCTAGGTCCACTGCTGTCCATATTTACTATACCTGTTGAACAAAATTTCAATTAATCTATGGTAAATAAATCACTGATATTAAACATTCATCTCGGCAGAAGTGGTTCACCTGCTAAGAAGAATGAGGCTCCCCCTCCTACTAAGCGCTCAAGACGATCACCTGAATTACCTGAAAGTGCAAATTTAGACCTCTTTTCCTTTTATAATAATGGAGATGAAAGTGATTACGAAGATTTCAACCTTCTTACCTTCAATAAACCCATTCCTTTATATATTTCCACCAATTTCAAAGCTGAACCATCTTTTCATAGAGAAGGGAAAATTCAATTGAATAATTCACTAGTAGCATTAACTTTCAGTGAAGGCCATAGTGATAACCGGGATAAATTCTTTGTTAGTAGTCAAAATAAGGAGTTCTCAGACTTTTTTAAATTAATTAATACTCCAAAGTTGAATTTCTGGCCTGAAGGTAAGGTATTTGATGACAGTTATAAGAGAAATTATTTTTATGACATTGAAAATATTAAAATGAGTATTTCTGCCTTTCAAGGGCATGCAGCACTGGCACACATTGTATACCCCTCCAAAGTAAATGACATTGATTTTTTGTCCAAAATTATTATTGGTCCCCTAAGGAGGAGCATAGACCTCATACAAAATTTGATAAGAAATTTCAGAAGCAGAGCACTTCCTAGATACCTCAAGGAAGAAATAAGAGATCTTATAATCAAAGCAGACATTAAAGAAGATTGGAATTTAACTGAAGACCAAAAATCAGCCATTGCTGCCTGCTTTCACAAAGGTCCCCTCCTCAGAGGAGGGGCAGCAAACTTCAGGGGTAGGAAATTCAACTTCGGGGGCAGATTTCAGGGAAGAAGGTTCAGTTTCCTCAAAGGTAACCCTAACTTTAGATTCAAGTCTCAGCCGCTTAGAAGAGGTAATAGGCGAGGTGGGTACAGGGGGGGGAGGTCACAAAATGGACAAGCTAATAGTTCAGGAGCCAGAGAAAAGAAAGATCATAGAAATTGAGCCATGCTCCGCACCAGTTCAAAGAGAGATTTTTTCAGCACCAGTATTCTATGCACCAGTTGATAACGATGTTTACTCTGCACCAGTTAATAATGAGCTTTGCTCAGCACCAGTTAATGAGCTTTGCTCAGCACCAGTTAATAACGAGCTTTGCTCAGCACCAGTGGTTAATGAGCTTTGCTCAGCACCAGATAATAACGAGCTTTGCTCCACACCAGACCATCATGACATTGGGCCAAATGCTATAAATCAAGATAGAAGTAAAGAGACCTTGCCTTTGGCCTCAAAACCAATGAATAACTCCTCCCAGAGCCCCCAGAGAATAGGATAGGTAAGTCATTATTGATGAATATTGATAGTTGGAGAAAGCTTCCTAATGCCTCTTTTGCTTGTAAAATTATCAATGAAGGGGTGAGAATTCCGTTTAATAATAAACTTAAAGCCCAGAGGTCATTAAAAAGAACAGGTAAAGATAGATTTTATTCAATTAACAAGCGTAAAATATTGGAAAGTGAATGTGACAGACTGCTAAAACTAGGTGTCATAGAGCAGATCCCCAGAACTTCCTTTTACTACTCCAACCACATATTTTATAAATTCAAACCAGATGGAACAGTACGACTAATCTTTGACATGAAGGTGCTCAACACCATGATTAAAAAACCTTCTTTTACCATGCTCAAGGCCAATACTATATTTCCCTATCTACATCTAAACTCTTGGGCCTGCAAACTAGATTTAAAAGATGCTTATTGGCACATTCCATTACATGCAAGTAGCCAGAAATTTCTAACCTTCAAACTAGGTAAAAGGAAGTTCAAATGGACTGTGATACCCTTTGGACTAAAGACAGCACCTTATATTTTTTCAAAGATAATGTACACAGTGATCAAGTATATTAGAACTTCATATAACATCTTAATATTCAATTATCTTGATGACATTCTTATATTAGCAAAAGATTATGTAAAATGTAAAAATCACATTCAGCTAGCCATTAAGATCTTGTCAGACTTAGGATGGAATATCTCACTTAAAAAATCTACAATTGAACCGACTCAAAGAATTGAATTTTTAGGAGTGCATTACAATATGATTAAGAAAACTATGAATCCCAGTGGGAAAAACATAGAGAAGTGTGTCGAATTGGCCAAAGCTTTCTCCAACTCTGTTAAATCCGACCTGCATTCCTATCAAATGTTAATCGGAGCTTTAAATTTTAGTGCATCCTATACAAGCTTGGGAAGATTCCATCTTAAATATCTCCACAGATACCACAGTTATTTTAATTCAGGGTACAAAATCATTCCCCACACCTTCAAAAAATACCTAAAGCCATGGGAACAGAGACAAATGTACAGAGAGATTAACATTCCAAAACCACAGATAGATGCAGAACTTTTCACTGACGCTTCCAACCAGGGTTGGGGAGGTGCATTAGTAATAGCGGGTAATATGCTCTCAATAAATGGAACTTAGACAAATGAAGAATCCTCCCTTCACATCAATGTAAGAGAGTTATTAGCTTGCTTCTATTCTTTGGAACACTTCATCACAAGGTTATACAACAAGGTAGTCTTAATACATGTTGATTCAAAGGTTACTAATTGTTGGCTAAGGAAACAGGGTAGTATCAGAAACAAGTTAGCCCATGAACTAGTCAGGAAAATACTTAGTACCATGAAGGATCACAACATACAGATAAATTCCAGATGGATCAGGGGAGTAAGTAACACCATCGCAGACTCACTTTCCAGGGACCTGGGTTCCATTCACACAGAAACTTCCCTCAGTGACAGTCTATTCTCCTTAATCTGCTCTGACTTCAATTTCACCCCGGAAATAGATCTGTTCTCAAATGGCTTCAATACTAAGTGCAAAAAGTTTCGTTCATCTCTTCCAAACCAAAAAGCCATCAGCAATAATGCACTTACGATTAGCTGGAAGGGATCAACACCTCTCTATGCCTTTCCACCAGGATTCTTACTACACAAAGTAGCTTTTAAAATCAATAAAGAATGCAATAATAATATGCTTTTCTGCACCATATCGCAGGGGACGGAACCATGGATTCCATTAGTGAAGTCAGTCGCGAAGCAGCACAAACGATATATTGTGAAGATCGAAGACTACCAGATAGTTCTCAAGGATTGTATCTCACCCTCAGCAAAGCTCCAATCAACTTTGATCGCCTTCAAAATTTAAAGGATCAGCTCCCTAACGTCTTTCCTCCTGAGGTTTGCTCCAAAATTGCTGTCAGCTTGAGGGACAGCTCCTTGCACAAGTATGAAAACCTATACAACATTTTTAAAAGTTTCATTCACAAGGAGTATGGAAGAGACAACAAATTCCCCCTGTTAGCAATTATTTTATTTTTCAATCACCTTATAGACAAGGGTCTGTCTTACAACACCCTGAAGAGCTACAGAGCAGCTTTAGGTCCTATCTTGTCAGGCTATTTCCCAGGTTACTGTCTTGCAGAGGACAAATATGTCAAAGCAATGATATCGGGAGTTAATAGAAGGAAACCTAGAAATTCTCACCAGTTCCCTGGCTGGGATCTAGACAAAGTAATTTCGTTTCTCAACACCACGAGAGATAACTCTACCTTACTACTGACACAGAAAACCTTGTTCCTAGTAGCCTTAGCTTGCCCTTTAAGAGCTAATCAATTTAACAATCTCAGCATTTCCAGGAGCACCTTCACCCCAGAACACATTGTCTTACGGAACCACCCTTCCTTCATGGCCAAAAACCAAAAGAACAACTACACGCCAATAGAGATCAGCTTTAGGAAGCTTCCTAACAGACCAAAAATATGTCCAGTCAGACAATTGAACTTCTATTTGGAATACACAAACAAAGTCTGTATGGAAAGAAACATAGACAGGAAAGACCACATATGGCTAGATGAACACTTCAAGATAATGTCTCTACAAAAAATGAGACAACTTTTTAGGGAGTGCATTTTCAGAGCCGACCCAAATGCAACTAAAGTCAACGAATTTTCACTCTATAAGGGGTCAAGCTTCATCAAGACTGCTATACAATGGAGTATCTATACAAGAAATCATGTCCAGAATGAATTGGAGAAGCGACTCTGTCTTCAGCTCTTACTATGCTCTCCTCGGCTTACAGGGAGCTTTCGATGCTGTGGTCGCTGGACTTCATCTTCAAGCCCCCTGAAGCATCTGCCTAGCTACCACTGGTGAGTCCGGAAGGTTGAGACCTCCCTCTCCAGAACTTTAAGTTTACTTGTGAACGAAGGTTCTGGAGTGGGAGGTGAGACCTTCCGGACTCAAAGTCTGGGTCACCCTCCAACCCTTCCCCCGTGAGCCGAGGAGACCATGTACAGTACTTAGGAGGGAATATTCTAACAACTTCATAATTCAACAGAGTAGGCTATATACAAGAACACACACATACAATCACTATTATTCCACAGAAAACAAACTAACTGGAATCTTTCAATATTCATATCAACCAAGAGAGCACAAGAAGATTGAATTTACTAGTAAAAAGACCTTTATGTCCAACAATTTGCACCTTCACAGTAATTCCTTCATAACTTGCACTACCAAGGTAAGCTCAACCACTTCTGTGTTATTTTTTGTTCTATTACAACTTCAAAAATATGACTTCCATTGCCGAGTCAACCCGCTCGTCCCTGGTAACTCCGCCCAAGGGGGCGTGGTTTGGGGCTCGCGCCGCCGCTTGGGGGGGTTCCAGGGGGGGGTGTATAAGCTACCACTGGTGAGTCCGGAAGGTCTCACCTCCCACTCCAGAACCTTCATTCACAAGTAAACTTACAGATCCTAGACAACGCTCGGGATCGCCTCCACCCAAACACAGGATTGTAGTGCAGTACAAGGATAATACTGAGGAGAGGTTAGTACATCATTCTTCCCCACCTTCTTTTCAGGCAGGTACTGTGGTGTCCACTCCAAAGGATCACCCGATCCCTTTCCCTTTAGCGAGGATTTCGGACTGTGTCCTTGGAGCAACAGACTTGGTTTGGTCCCCTGGCGCAGGCGTTAGTGAGGGTTATGAAGCCAGCACTCGCCGACCAGGGTAACAAACCAACGGCTGTCTCTCCTACGCTGAAGAGGAAGAGAGGAGTGGACTTCGTGGTGACTTCCCCCAGGGCGAAGTTGGTTCCCAAGAGGTCTGTCGCGAAGCCCCCTTCTCCTGCTCGAGTGCTTTCTCCTTCTCCCGTGGACGAGGCCTTTCCGTCCTCGGGTGAGTCCAGTGAAGCGGTAGTCTTCCCCTCGGCACCAAGGGGGGAGACTTCGCTTCATGGAGGAGAATCGTCTCGTGAGGAAGGGGCTCCTCGAACCTCTTTGTTGGGATCCTGTATCCCTCCCAGGAGGGAATCCAAGGACTCCAAGACCGTCCCGAAGTCATCTTCGAGGATTCGCCAGGAACCCACGGCTCCCCGGGGGAACGTCCACGCTTCACCCCAGGAAGAGATCCCTGGGACAGGAGACATAGCTGCCAGACCGCAGGGAGGAGATCAGCAGGAATCCGAACATGCCTTCTGGCAGGTCCTAAGCCTGATAAGGCAACTTAACGGGCTTATGGATCCAGTCATCGCCCCTCGTGAAGGCAAAGACACTATCTTAGATGAAGTGTTTGACGTTCGGAAGGCCCCTAAGTCCAGTGCGGCTCTGCCCTGGTCTCGGGGTCTGAAGAGTGCCAGAGCTAGGGCCAACACTCAGCTCGCGATTCTTGCCTCCTCCAGTCGTTCCTCTGCCGGGAACAAGCTCATCCCTCCTCCTCGTCTTCAGCAGAGGAGGTATTTCGAGATTCTGGGTGAGTCCAGCCTCGCTCTTCCTCTCCATCACTCTGTGGAGGAGCTGGCGAAGGGAGTTCCCTTTGAGAAGCTCTCTGCCCGGCAGGTTTCGTTCTCGGCGGCAGAGATCCTTAGCCACGAAAAATTCGCTAAGTGTGCCATGCAGGCCACTTCGTGGCTGGACTTTTGGCTAGGATCTCTGGGCATCCTATTGCGCTCGGAGGACTTGTCCAAGGAGACCAATAGGAAGGCCCTGGAGACCTTCTTGCTCTCGGGCACCCGCTCCATCGAGTTTTTGGCGCACCAGGTTACCACCCTGTGGGCCAACTCGGTGTTGAAGCGTCGCGATGCTGTGTCCGAGAGATTCCATCCGAAGTTCCCCGCCGTGGATGTGTGTAGGCTCCAACATGCTTCCCTTCTGGGGGAGAACCTGTTTGAGCCTCAAGAAATGGAGCGAACGGCTGAGAAGTGGAGGAAATCCAGCACGGACTCCCTCCTTCATAGGGCCCTTACAGCTCGGCCCTATAAGCCTCCAGCTCCGCCGCAACAGCAGCAGCAGCCTCGTAAGGCTCCAAAGCAGGCACCGGCAGTTAAGAAGGTGGTGTCTAAGCCCCAGCCCTTTCCAGCCAAGGTCAAGAGGGGCGGTAAGTCCTCCAGGGGAGGCAAGACTCCTAGGGGTGGCGGCCGCGGCCGCAAGCCCTAGGGGTGGCATTCCCCCTGCGTGTCCACCTGTGGGGGGATGCCTTCAGCGTTGCGTCCGCAGGTGGCAGCAACACGGGGCCGATGCTTGGACGGTCTCAGTGATCGGCCAAGGCTATCGCGTCCCGTTCACAACATCTCAACCTCCCCTGACGGCGAATCCAGTGTCGTTGAGCTCCTATGCCACGGGATCGGCAAAGGGGCTGGCCCTTCAGGCCGAAGTCGAGACCATGCTCGAGAAGGGTGCTCTCCAGGAGGTCGTCGACGGCTCTCCAGGCTTCTTCAGTCGACTCTTTCTTGTAAAGAAGGCTACTGGAGGCTGGAGACCTGTCATCGACCTCTCAGCTCTGAACGGGTTTGTCAAGCAAACCCGGTTCAGCATGGAGACAGCAGACACGGTCAGACTTGCGGTGAGACCACAAGACTTCATGTGCACATTGGATCTAAAGGACGCGTACTTCCAGATCCCAATCCATCCGTCTTCCAGGAAGTACCTGAGATTTTGCCTAGACGACAAGATCTACCAGTTCAAGGTGCTGTGTTTCGGTCTCTCCACAGCTCCTCAGGTGTTCACCAGAGTGTTCACCCTAATTTCATCTTGGGCGCATAGGAACGGCATTCGTCTCCTTCGTTATCTGGACGATTAGCTGATCCTAGCAGACTCGGAGTCGACCCTTCTTCGGCACCGAGACAGGCTTCTGGATCTTTGCCAAGATCTGGGGATCGTGGTAAACCTCGAGAAGTCCTCCCTGCAGCCGTCCCAACAACTGGTTTATCTAGGCATGCTGATAGACACCAATCTCCACAAAGCCTTTCCATCAGACGACCGGATAGCAAGGCTGAGGAGGGTGGCGAACCGTTCCTCAGGCGAGAAGAACTCCCCGCCCAATCGTGGTTGCGTCTCTTAGGTCACCTATCCTCCCTGGCTCGTCTGGTTCCAAACAGCCGCCTCAGGATGAGATCCCTTCAATGGCGGCTCAAGTCCCGGTGGAATCAAGGATCCGATTCCCCGGACATTCTGATCCCAATGGGGTCTCTGGAACAGACGAACTTGCGATGGTGGCTGGTCGACGAGAACCTACGAAAGGGAGTGAGTCTTCTCGTCCTCCCCCCGGAATTGACTCTGTTTTCGGACGCGTCAAAAGAAGGGTGGGGGGCGCACGTTCTGAACCAGAGAGCCTCAGGCCTTTGGTCAGAATCAGAAAAGTGCCTACGCATCAACCGGCTAGAATTGAAGGCCGTCTTTCTGGCTCTTCAGCAGTTCCAACGGTCCCTGGCGGGTCACTCCGTGGTGGTGATGAGCAACAACACCACGGTAGTGGCTTATATCAACAAGCAGGGAGGCACTTTTTCGCAGCAGCTATCCCATCTTGCAGTAGAGACTCTGAGGTGGACTGAAACCCACTCGTTAACACTATCAGCTCGCTTCATTCCTGGCAAGAGGAATGTGCTCGCCGACAGTCTGAGCAGGGCCTCGCAGATAGTGAGTACCGAGTGGTCTTTGGATCCTCAGATAGCCAACAAAGTCCTGACTTTGTGGGGTTCCCCGACTGTGGGCTTGTTCGCGACAGCTTTGAACTTCAAGCTGCCCCTGTACTGCTCCCCAGTCCCGGACCCCATGGCACTCTGGCAAGATGCTTTCCAGCAACGGTGGGACAACATCGACGTGTACGCCTTTCCACCGTTCTGTTTGATGAGAAGGGTGCTCAACAGGACCAGACTATCGGTCAACTGTTCGATGACTCTGGTAGCTCCGCTATGGCATCACGCGGAATGGTTTCCGGACCTTCTGCAGCTCCTGACGGAGCTCCCGAGGGAGCTCCCGAGGGAGCTTCCTCCACGACACGAGCTTCTCAGACAACCCCACTCCGGCGTCCCTCACAGGGCCGTAGCCTCGCTTCGGCTTCACGCCTGGAGACTATCCAGCGTCTCCTCGCGGAGAGAGGCTTTTCGCAACAGGTTGCGGAGAGAATGTCTCGGCACCTGCGAAGGTCCTCTGAGGGAGTCTACCAAGCAAAGTGGAGAGTCTTTTGTGGCTGGTGTCGTGGAAGGGGTATCTCTCCACTCGATGCCACTATTCCAGCAATAGCAGACTTCCTCGTTTATCTGCGGTAAGAAATGCGCCTTTCTGTCTCGGCAGTGAAAGGCTATCGCTCAGCCTTAAGGTTGGCCTTCAGGCTGAAGGGCGTGGATATTTCTTCATCGCTAGAACTCTCTTTACTCATACGTAGCTATGAGCTTACCTGCCCCCAGTCGGAAGTGAGACCTCCTCCTTGGAACGTGGTTCGAGTCTTCAGGTCTCTTAAGAGACCTCCCTTCGAACCATTACGCCAGGCCTCCGATCGCCACCTGTCTTGGAAGACGGCTTTCCTACTCACTTTGGCTTCGGCCAAGCGGGTTAGTGAACTTCATGGTCTCTCGTACGACATCGCCCATTCAAGGGGATGGGGGGAGGTAACGTTCAGGTTCGTCCCTGAGTTTGTTGCCAAGACTCAGAATCCTAGGGTGCCGGATCCTCGCTTCGACTCTTTCAGGATCGCGAGTCTCCGTTCTGTAGCAAGCGACCCAGACCAGCTGCTACTATGTCCAGTGAGGTGTCTGAGGCACTACTTGAAGAGAACGGCTGCAGTCCGTCCTCAAGTGCGAGCTTTGTTTGTGAGCACAGGCAGGACTATGAGGAGGGTCACCAGGAACACCATCTCAGCTTGGATTCGAAGGGTTATCCACCATGCCTTGAATCCTGACCCTCCTCCATCACGTCGCCCTCGGGCCCACGATGTCAGGGGTATTGCTACATCCCTGGCCTTCAAGAGAAACTTCTCTGTAACGCAGGTACTTCAAGCTGGGGTCTGGAAGCGTCAGACGACCTTCACAGCCCACTACCTGCAAGACGTGACCCACAGGAGCCTCGATACGTTTTCTATCGGCCCTGTGGTGGCTGCACAACAGCTGGTCTAACCTCAGGCTCCTTTTTGGACAATTAGCAGTAGGTTGAGGGCGTTGTTACCCGGTCTTAGTCTGTGTGAATGAAAGAGTATGTCTGACCCTTCTTTCTTCATTCTCCCCTCTCTTGGGGGAGCAGCATCCTGGTCCTCGCATAGCTGACCTCGACCTCTGCAGGTAACCCATGCTTCTTTGTGCTCCTAGTATTAAGCTTAATACTGTTGTGTCTCCCATACCCTGACGAGGTGATATTGGGAACGTCCTATCCTAGAATTCCTATCTGAAGGTCTCAAGGTCAACTTCATAGGACGAGTCACACTCTCCTCCACACACTGCTTATGTAGGCCACTCGTTCCTAGCGATGCTAGGAACTTGTGAGGTACAGGGGCTCCTTTTCTCTAGTGCTGCTCACTGAGGGATCGAGCCCCCGGGCAAGCCGAAGTCAGTAAGGCTGGGGACTTTCCACCCTTCCTAAGGGGTAAGTCACCCAATGTAAATAGCGTGGTTTGTATTTCGGTTACGTAACAAATGACAAATTCGAAGATAATTTGTATTTTTCCTAACCATACAAACCTTAGCTATTTACACATATGTGCCCGCCATCCCTGACCTCCAAGTCAAGTCCTACCTCTAAGTGAAGTGAAGCAAGTCACCGGTGTGTGGGCGGGGGGAGGGGTAGCAAGCTGCCCTTCCTCTAACTAGCGCGGGGGTAATTAACCCTCGTTAAAACTATTGGCTCGTCATTTCAGCTGCGCTAAAAGGTAAACCCAATGTAAATAGCTAAGGTTTGTATGGCTAGGAAAAATACAAATTATCTTCGAATTTGTCATATTATCTACGAATTTGTCCGTTTTTCCTACCATTGCTAATTTTCATTTTTTTTTTTTTTTTATTCTTTGGGAAATCTTGTAACATTTCATCAGAAAACTCATCTAAATTGATACTCTATGTTTTAATAACCCTTTTAACCCACACTATTTGTCAAGATTATGACCAGCTGTTGATAGCCAGGGCGTTAAGAGTCTAACTACACAAGAGGTAATGACGTATCCATTGTTTCCCGATTCAATGAACGGAGAGAATATGTCGAGATATTTCCAGCTAATTAACGTGTTGACATGAAGAATGAGTATGAAAATAAGATAAAAGGCTTTTTTCAATGTCACAAGGGGTGAATAGCTGGATTATTTCCTAGTTTATAAATTCTTTCATTTTAATTTTTATTTTGTTACTGTACTGTATTCTCTTGTGTACAGCATTTTTTTTTATTTCTTTCCCCACTTAGGCTAATTGAAACTGTTTGTCTATAAACTTTTTGTCGCAATATGCAGAATTAGTAACTTACTTTAGTTTCATTCATAAATTTCTAGAGTTTATATTTATTACGGCAACCCTATTATGTAATAAAGTATTGTATCAACATAGATTCTCATAGTTATTTTGCCGTTATGTGATACCCATATTCTTAACAAAATAGGTTAGGTTGGTCAGGGTACCAGCCACCCATTGAGATACTACTGCTAGAGAGTTATGGGGTCCTTTGACTGGCCAGGCAGTACTACATTGGATCCTTCTCTCTGGTTACGGTTCATTTTTTCTTTGCCTACACATATACTGAATAGTCTGGCCTATTTTTTTACATATTCTCCTCTGTCCTCACACACCTGACAACACTAAGATTACCAAACAACCCTTCTCTCAAGGGGTTAACTACTGCACTGTAATTGTTCAGTGGCTACTTTCCCCTTAGTAAGGGTAGAAGAGGCTCTTTAGCTATGGTAAGCAGCTCTTCTAGGAGAAGGACACTCCGAAATCAAACCACTGTTCACTAGTCTTGGGTAGTGCCATAACCTCTGTAACATGGCCTTCCACTGTCTTGGGTTAGAGTTCCCTTGCTTGAGGGTACACTCGGGCACGCTGTTCTGTCTTGTTTCTCTTCTTGTTTTGTTAAAGATTTTATAGTTTATATATGAAGTATTTATTCCATTGTTGTTACTGTTCTTAAAATATTTCATTTTAGTTAATTATTTCTCTTATTTCCTTGCTTCCTTTCCTCACTAGGCTATTTTCCCTGTTGGAGCCTCCTGGCTTATAGCATCCTGCTTTTCCAACTAGGGTTGTAGCTTAGCAAGTAATAATAATAATAATACTTCCAAACTTCAAAGTTTTACTTGGGTAATCTTTCAATACTGGCCTTTATTTATCCTTATCAGCCTTTTGTTTGATTTGCTGGTTCCATATTTAACATATTTTCATATTCAGAAATGATATACATGAATAATGGTACTGTATTTTATTTCAGTTTTATAATACCAATAAAAAGGTCGTCAACTTACAATCATTCCGAGATACAAACACAATCTCATATCGTATCAAAATAATGTAATAAAACATTATTATATTTAATTCGGTAGGCAAAACAACATTTGAAATAACCTGATATTTATTTCGTATGAAGCGGGACATTTTGTTGACTTTTGTAGCTGGAAATTGTAGATATGGGAGTCAGGTTAGGCCTACCCAAAGCCAAAATTTTTTTTAAAAATTGACTTAAAAACAGCTTCTTGGAATCTCTCAAGTTTGTAAGTTGAGGACTTTCTGTATTTACCATTTCCTCACATGTAATATATAATAGTGGTCACTGAACCATGGTCATTTGGTCTGTTATTCAGATACTTAACCATGGTCATTAGTCCTTTATTCAGATTGCTAATTCTGTAATTGTCATTAGACCCTTCTCAAATTTCCAGAAATGACTGCCCATATCGGTCCGTTTTGCCGCTCTCCTCTCACGGATCTGTCTGGTGGAATCATGACCCATCAGTACGGCAACAAGTGCAACGCATTTGAGATGAGAGCAGTCGAGTGTCTAGAAGCCTATGGAGCTGCCAAAGGACAAGAGAAGTGTCAAGATTATTTGGACGACGTAAAGGAATGCATGTTCCAGTTTAAGCAGGTAAGTTTTACTATTTTCTGTGACATGCAACAATAGATCCATTATTAAAATGATGTTATACAGTACATAATCAACAATAGAAGACTAATTCTTATTCCAGTTTAATTTTATTTCATACATTAACCCTTTTACCCCTAGGCTATTTGGAATTTTCCAACCCTTACCCCCCCCCAGGGGTTATTTTTTTTCAAGCACATTTTGCAGTATATATTTTTTAAATTGCTCTAACAGCCTTAATTTTCGTCATAGAGAGGTCAGGTTGATCTCATTCTCTTGGAAATTGCCCAAAGTTTCTCAAAAAAAATTTCAAAAATATGCAAAAAAAAATTGTAAATAGCAGTTTTTTGCAAGGACGTACCGGTACGTCCGTGGGGGTAAAGGGATGAGTTTTGTGAAACGAACCAGTACGTCCTTTGGGGGTAAAAGGGTTAATGTATAAAATATTACATCATTGTACCTGGTGATAATTATTTGACTCTTACTTATGCACATCATGGAGACATCTAGCCATTTGCCTAAATCTTATTCAGTCAGTTATGAGTTCAAGTTGTTTTTTTTATGTTTTTCTTTTTAAACTTCTGTATAAGTACCGACTTGTTTATTTCCTTGAATTAATTTGTGGTATCAGGAGGACATTTGCAAATAGCAAATAGATATGAGGTTTTAAAGGTTTTAGTATCTAGGCAAGGTTGATCTTAGCTATCCTTACTCTGGTTTCATTTGTTCAAGTGACACATTCTGAGTTTTGGCTTTAAAAAGATTTTTAGTTGTATCCTTTTAGGTACAGGGGAATAACTGCCGACCCAAAACCCATAGTGGGTTGGTTATCATTCTTCTTCATCCTAGACACGATGTTTGAGAATGGTATAGTCACTGAGGTAAAACTAGTCTGATAGCTTCAGATATGCTGGGAAAACCAGGCTTGGAACAAATCTAGGTGGTGTAGGAAAGCTAGAAAGCTAATAGCAGCTTTATACACAATGGGAAAACTAGGCCTCTAGGCTGATTGTGATACAGCAGGAGAACTAGGCTTAAAGACAGTTGTTCCGTAACTGAAATACAAACCACACTATTTATTAGTGGTATTACTTTCGGCGGAGCTGAAATGACGAGCCATTAAAATTTAGCGAGGGTTAACTAACCGCCAGTTAGCGGGGGGTAGGGGGTAGCTTGCTACCAATCCTGCTCACACACCTGTGATTTAGTTCACTTTGCTTTTGGCTCGGATGGAGAGCGGTTGTTTCCCCTCTGACTCCTCGCCTATTCTGAACTTCCATTAATTTTTGTCTTTTAACTTACTTTTTCTTATGTAAATATATATATGAAAACATTCTTAATCTTTATGTATATACAGTATATATGTATAGAAATGTTGTAAGTTTCCTTTTCAGTGTTTGTGCTGTGCATGTGATACATATACGACAGGTTCTTATGACACTTGCGCAAGGCCAGGACACTTCTCTTCGTGGGGAACGACCTCTCCCCCTCTGGTCCATCGGTCTTTCTGTCGGCATATAACCGTTGTCTCGGCCGCCACAGAGGAATCGTCATCGCCTGGATCCTCCTCATTCAACTGTTGTCTTCACCTTTTCCTTTTTCCTATGGGAAAATGGATTTCTGAGCGAAGGGAATGTGGCCTCTCAGAGATTGACTACGGTCTTTCTCTTCTCAAGGTTGTTCACCTATCAACAATAGTGTACTAACGGGGGGAGCACCTTTCCTGTTCGCAATTATTTTACCAGTTCGCGGGTTAGGTTGCACTTCCGAATGTTTTTCTCAATTATTTTAGTGAAATTATCAGTGTTTGTGATTTTAACTTTTCAGCTTCTTCTCTGTGGGGAACACTTCCCTTCAGAGGATCAGTAGTTTTCACTATCAGAGTATATTCTTAGCTGATTTAAATAATTGTAATTCTTGTTTTTATTACAGTTACTCCGCTCCCCCTTCTCCCGTGGATGTCGGTTGGGGAAGGGAGGGCGCAATACTTATTTTATGTTGTTCCCTCGGTGGTCCTCTTCGGAGTTCCTCCTTAGGGAATTTTCTGTTACATAATTTATTTTATTTTTCCTCAGTTAGCTATGCAGTTTTCTTTGTTCGACTAAGAGTGCCGACGAAGCAGAGTTGTCCTGTTCATGACTGGGGAATCTGCTGTCACTGCAGTCCCTCAGAGGGCGTCATCCCTTCTCTTAGAAGTACGCCCATGACAACATAATCACCACTTGAGATCATCTTAGAACGCTACCAGGAGGTTTGCCTCCAGGGGTTGGACAACTATGAGGTGGTTTCTTCCTTCTAGGGGAGAACTTCCCACATCTTAATCACTTCATTGACTCCGACTGCTGTTGCTGCACCCGCCCAGACTACTCTCCCCCCTTGCTGAGTCTCTCTTCCGTCAAGGGCGGAGCATAGTCATAGGCAAGTCTCTCCTGCAAAGTGATCACCTCTCTCGTTCGCGAGAGGGGCCACTCATAAAGACTCCTCTTTGGAGGATCGCTATTGCTGAAGGTCAGCTTGCTGATCCACCAGCCCTCATGGGCGTCATCCCTTCTCTCAGAAGTACGCCCATGGCAACACCTGATCAGCACTTCATCTTCGAGGAAAGGTTGTTTCCCCCTCCCGAGGGAGAACTTCCCTGCATCTTCATCATCACTTCATCGACTCCGACTGCTATTGCTGGCTTCGCTTAGACTACACTCCCCCCTTGCTGAGTCTCTCTTCCTTCAGGGGCGGAGCATAGTCTTAGGCAAGTCTCTCCTGCAAAGTGATCACCTCTCTTGTTCACGAGAGGGGCCACTCATAGAGACTTCTCTTCGGAGGAGCGCTACTGCTGAAAGTCAGCTTGCTGGTCCATTGGCCCTCATGGACGTCATCAGTTCCAGCTGCAGTTAGTCCTTGGACTTCGGTCCTGGACTCTTCTGTGGACCTTTCACGGTCCCCATCAATGGATGTTCGCCCTTCCAAAGGTCACATCCCAGTTTCTGGTCGTCCTGCCAGCTGACCTGCCGACCTACCAGCGCAAACTTACGCTGCAGTTAGTCCTTGGATTTCGGTCCTGGACTCTTCTGTGGTTCGTTCCTGCTCACCAACAATCTCTTGCACCTGCACGCCAGTGCTTTCCTACGCGGCTGCGGTCTCATGCGCGCTAGCACCAACAGTCTTCTGCTCGCGCGCGCCAGCCCTCCTACGCAAGCGCATGACATGCAATCGCGTGCCTATCCACCCGCCTTTGCGCAACTAGTTGCATGCTTCTGCCCATTCTAGGGAGACAGCACAAAACCCTACACAGTGCCTTACTGCGCGCCAGCGTTCACCTGCGCTCTCAGATCTAGCACCCTCCTGCTCGCTTGCATTCTCAGATCCAGCGCTCGCCAATGCGCCAACTCTTCACAAAGAGTCAGCGCTCTCCTGCGCAGTTGCGGTCTCAGATCTAATGTGCCAGCTCTTGCCAAAGAGCCAATGCTCGCCAATGCGCCAGCTCTTGCCAAAGAGCCAGCGCTCTTCTGCACATTCACCGGAAACTGCGCTTCAGCAGAAACTGAGCACCACTGTGAGCCATTGCTCCAGTACTCTCCTGCACGCTCGTGCAATAGGCAAAAAGAATAAAACTTTTTGAACAAGTCACCAGTGCCCCATTCCTCTCCCTGCCAATGCATAACATGGCCGCCAGGAAAAGAGGAAAGAGGCTTCACAGAAGGATTCAAGATCCCGAAGATTCCATCTTCAAAGGAGAATCAAAACGGGGAATCCTTGGTCCCTCTCTCTTCTGAAGATTTTTCTTAACAGTACCACCGTCAGCAAATAAGAAAGCATCAGCAGACTGATCGCTAGATCACGGTTTGCTGATGACTAGTTCACTGTTTGCTAGCTCGCCGTTCACCAGATCGCCAATGGCTAGCTCAGCTCTGATCATTGACCTCTTGTCCCTCCAATGACTTACGATCACCGATTGCTAGTCAGTAACCAGTCATCAGCATGCTGATCACTAGATCACCAATGGGCAGCTCATCTTTCTTTGATCACCGAACTCAGCTCGCTGATCTCTGACCAGCCCATCGTCAACTTGCTGATCTTTGACCAACCAGGAGGGACCATAGTCAGCTTGCTGATCTCTAGCTCACTGATCATCGGCCCGCGATCGATCGCTTATCATCAATGGCTTACCATCACCAATTGACTATCATTAAACTATTCTGCTGTCTCTCAAAGCAGATTACCAACTACCTTGGCTGACTGACCAGACAGCCTTCATCTGCCTGTCAGTTACCATCTTTGGCTCACAGACCGCCGATTCACCGATCATCGACAATTCACCAGCAGTTCGTGACTTGGACTTACTAGTCAACCTCTGCCCGTAGTTCCCTAGATCAGAAGGTATACAACACACTTCTCGCTACTGGCCGTTCGCCATCACACCAATCCACTAAAGTGATCGGCAAACTATCGAAAACCCTCATCAGCGGCTTGTCGACAGGGGACTACTTGCTAGCACTCTCCAACTGCACAGTAATCACGATACCCAACCATTAACCATTGATTAACATTCTCCAGACTGATTCTACTCTAAGGAATAGCATCAATTCCATCAGGGCGCATGGTAGGGTTAAGCGTTGCGTTTCTTCTATCAGTTTAAGGAATTCTCTCTCAAGGAAGAAACTTTACACAGGGTATCGCGTCCGATCCTATACGCCACGAGTCAAGACCACAGCGTCAACAATCTCCCATGCAAAAGGATCCGCAAGGAGCTGCCCCTTTGAGTCGATGTCCACACCATGTTGGAGTTCGGACAAGGGCTAAGACCTCAGGTCTTCATTTGCACACTGGACCTATAGGACACATACGTCCAGGCCCAAACCATCCATCTAGGAGGGATTGAAGATACAGTCTAGACAAATAAGAAACGCCAGTTCAGAGCAGTGTGCTTCGGTCTTTCCACTACACCCACCCTGGTCTCATAGAATTGGCTTCTGTCTCCTCCACTTCTGGACAACCTTGCATTAGCACCGGAACTTCTGAAGTCTTTTTTACCAAGATCCAGTGATCGAGGTAAACTTGTGGAAGTCTTTCCTACTTCCCTCTCAGAAGACTGGTGTATCTGGGATTGATTCTAGACACCAATCTCCACAAAACTCAAAATGAGAACTCCCAGCCCAGAATGACTCGAGTCCGATTGGAATCAGGCCCTCGATCCCCCAGACATTTTGACCCCCATGGGACCAGAAGTTTGGATGAACCTCAAGGGATGGGTGTCAGTCAAGAATCTGTGGTATGGTATAACCTTCTCATCCTTCCCCACCCCTTGGACTTGATGCTGTGTTTGGAACACATCAAAAGAAGAGAGGAGGGCCCATAGTGCTGCACCACACGACCTCAGCCCTCTGGACAGAGTCCGAAGTACCTTCACTTAAAAGAGGACAGAGGACAGCTTGAAGGTTGGAAACAGTAGAAGACCCCGTGGCTGCCAAGAAATACTCAACTTACTTACTGGGTCTCTCTAATGGGAAATCCCAAAACAATACACATACTGCTTGGTCAATCTTGAAAGGGTTATGACGCAGCAGGCTCTGGCACATAGATCCTTCTCTATCTCAAGAGTTAAGGTTGTAGGATTTTGTTTTTTTGACTGGAAGCAAGAGTTCTTTGATCCACAGAACTATTCAGAGACAAATTAGCAAGATTTAACTAATGCAGCTGCATAATAGGCTTTGACTTTCGAGGGAATCGGTAGTTGATTTAAGTGCTACCTGAAGGTGGCACTAAAGTTGCTAATGAGTGCAAGAATGTCAACATGACGCAGACTTAACTTATCTGCTTCCATTGATACACCTGTGAGGCAGAATCCTAAATACTCATATCTTGCAGGGATAGAAATGGCTGATGCTGCGGTAGCATCCCCAATTACTCATTGCCATACACAGCCCTATGAACTCATACTCCACTAAAGGGGCAAAAATACTAGTGAAAGATAAAAGGAATGTTTTTTTTAAGAGTTTTAGGTTTGACAATTAACCAACTTAGAGAATTCAAACTTTATGACCGCCAGGCGAGGTTTACGGAAACAATGGAAGCACTCGTTTCCCAAAGTATTTCTTCCAATCTTTAGAGATAAGGTGCCAGACTTGTTCTTCCTAGAATTGCGTTGTTATTGCAAATTTTCTTTCAGACCTAGCTTGGAAGATACTACCTATCCGTCAAATTATCTGTACTGGTTATGAATGTAATGTGTAGTTCTGGAGCTATAAATTTATCTAGTACTGTACTATAATTATTGATAACCCATGACATAGTTCAGTATAGTACGTAGTTATTTGACTGGTGATGAAGTCATCTATTTTTCTGCACCTACCTCTAAGAGATTGGCCATGGAAAAATATCTCATGGCAAATGAGCTGGTGGTTCTACATAGTTAAGTGAATTTCTGGAATCTATAGTTAAAATCCTAGCACATGTTTTTATGAAATAAGAAAGCCACGGCCAAGTTGGCGAAATTATATACTGCATGTACCTTGTTAACTGCTGACATTCATAGGAACAGTGTTTCAGCAACTTTAATAAGAATCATTAATAAATATAAATATTAAAGGTGTTAAGTATGAATTCAATCTATTTCTTATATTAATTTTTCCTTTTGAATTGACCAAGCTCTTTTATTCTTTAGGTTGCAAGAGTTCAGGCCATGCGAGTCGAGCGTCATCGTCAGTGGTTAACAGGCGAACGCAAGAGTGAGGATCATTATGCACCATCAGCAAGAATCGATGGTTTTTAGTGTTAAAATTCTAGTACAGTACAGTATTGTATATACTATCTGTTGTTTAATAATGCAGTAAAGTTAAATTCCAGGTATTACTTTGTGTTGTACATTTTGGAGAAATTAATTATTAAAGAAACATTACATGTCCTAGTTACTCATTCCTCCAGTTTTCAACATTATTGTGATGAAATGGGCAAGCCTATTGCTTAAACAATTCTATAATTTTTTTTTTTTTTAACATTAAAAGTACACCTAGGACATGAATATCTTACCAGCTAATCATACACAATAACTCCAAAAAGGATTTTATTATTAGTTACAGAACGTACTAAAAACTTAATGAATAAAGTTTAACATCATGGCATTCTGAATACATTGTTTCAGAGTACAGTATCACAAACCTTTGTCACGAATTACACAGAAAGGATTATATAAATTTACATAGTCAATGCAGGGTTACAAAATTTCAGTGTACAGAAGTACCAATACAGTAGTACTAGTAATGCCTCTTGCATAGTATCATTGAACATGAAAACTTCAATTAAGTTCATTATGCCCTTTGATCAAACTGTATTGCTATAAACACAGCACCTACTTTGAAAATATGCAATTTTGAACTTGAGTTTGTCCACTAAAAATGGCAACAAATTTACTGTCTTTAGAATAGCAAAACTTAATAAATTCTGTCCAGTCAGACCTATTGTTCTCACAGTTGATTTAATGAATTCTGTCCAGCCAGGCCTCTTGTCTTCACAGTTTTTACTTGAATTCTGTCCAGCCAGGCCTCTTGTCTTCACAGTTTTTACTTGAATTCTGCCCAGCCAGGCCTCTTGTCTTCACAGTTTTTACTTGAATTCTGTCCAGCCAGGCCTCTTGTCTTCACAGTTTTTACTTGAATTCTGTCCAGCCAGGCCTCTTGTCTTCACAGTTTTTACTTGAATTCTGTCCAGCCAGGCCTCTTGTCTTCACAGTTTTTACTTGAATTCTGTCCAGCCAGGCCTCTTGTCTTCACAGTTTTTACTTGAATTCTGTCCAGCCAGGCCTCTTGTCTTCACAGTTTTTACTTGAATTCTGTCCAGCCAGGCCTCTTGTCTTCACAGTTTTTACTTGAATTCTGTCTAGCCAGGCCTCTTGTCTTCACAGTTTTTACTTGAATTATGTCTAGCCAGGCCTCTTGTCTTCACAGTTTTTACTTGAATTCTGTCTAGCCAGGCCTCTTATCTTCACAGTTTTTACTTGAATTCTGTCTAGCCAGGCCTCTTGTCTTCACAGTTTTGACTCAATAAATTCTGTTCAGTCAGGCTTCTTGTCTTCACAGTTTTGACTCAATAAATTCTGTTCAGTCAGGCTTCTTGTCTTCACAGTTTTGACTCAATAAATTCTGTTCAGTCAGGCTTCTTGTCTTCACAGTTTTGACTCAATAAATTCTGTTCAGTCAGGCTTCTTGTCTTCACAGTTACGATAATCCACTTTGTTAGATCCACAAAATATTTTAAATAAGTTCAGATTCTTTGTGGAAAATACTGAAAAAAGGAAATGAGGATAGGGAATAAGGATTATACAGAACAAAAAAGGTATAAGGACTGCACAAATAAAAATGTGTACTGTATACATACTAGAAATAAGATAAATAAAGAAGAATGATGAAAATTCATGATAATACAGCCGTACTGAATGTGTGCACTAGTCTCGGCTTTTCCATTGTAGTTAAACTAGAATGGAAAGAGTGCTTGTAATTTATACTGTACAGGAAAGAAAGAAAATTCATTTAGTGGAAAGGGTGTAAAAATGTTTGTACAGTACAGTACTGTGTTGTATACTTACAGTGATAATATACAATGCAGTTAGTGAACTACATATGTGAAGACAATTTAGCAATATTTAGGATTTTTGTTGACTTAATTGTGGTCACTTCGTCAGAAAGGCTGATGTAGAGTTACCCTAGGGCATAAATACTCTGCAATTTTCAATCTTCTCGGTGGTCTTTGTTACCCAACACAAACACACACACCCTGCGAAGATCTAGCGACGTCTGTACACCAAAGTTACTAATGCCCCGTATTAGTCGATCACAGCACTAAGCATATCAACCTGGCAAAACTGAGTAAGAAATTCATGAATCAAACTTTTTAAAATATCTTGGAATCTTTCTTTTAACAAATCCCAGTTGTATATTTAACTAGTACTTATACTGCAAATTTTAAGCAGTAAGCAATTGAGTATATAACCAAGCTCATAGCACTTTAAATCAAAGGTGTAAGTTTTTAAGATTTAAAAGTCACTAGAACTCGGAAGTAAAAATAAAAACCTTGAAAACTTACTTTGGGAAAAAAGATCGGAATGATCGGAACTTCGAAAGAGAAATCAAAGAGTTACATTTCTCCCAAACTATTTTCCGTTCACAAATTTTTAATTACTGTACAGTATTTCAAAATTTGTGCCAGCTTATTAAAGAAGTTTTTTGATAAATACATTCTTTTGAATTATAGCATTATGGAAAGATATGCACATCCTAGACTATAAGCTTAAGGTACCCTGGAATAAAAATGACTAGTTTAAAATATAATGCATGTAATAAAAAAATAGCACCACTAAACTATTTTCCATTTGTCTCACTTTTCTTTTCATCCAAAATTGGGACACACACTTCAGTCTTATCAACACAAACGCTCTCTCTCTCACCTTCCACGTCACTTTGAGAGCTACTATCTGACTCTGTGTTATCACTGGTAGGTACCAACTGATTTACTGTTGAAGATGTACCACATTGTATTTCTCCAAAACTTGAGCTGCTTGATGGAGTGTCATTTCTTATATCTTGTTCAAAAGTTTCCTTGTCAGTTGAATCCTCTCTTCTCATCATTTCTTCCCGATTATCAAGGGTTAGCCTACTTTTTGCAGTCTCGGAAGATTTTTCGGTTAGATCCAGATTTGGCGAAGCACTCTGGCCATCCACTTCTTTCCCAGAAACTGCTGGTCTTCCTGGTCCTTCCATGTTTGTTGGGGTTTCCTGTCCTCCCATATTTTGAACCGATGATGCTTCTGGTGATAGAATTTTCTTTCCAACATCCGGTTGCCAAGGTATGTCGCTATCTAGTAAACTAGCCTGTTTTACGACGTCTGTTCTACAACTTGGTGGGACATCGGATGAACTCTTCTTCTTCACAACAGGTTCAGAGTTCTTTGCAGGGCCAGGTGATGACGACTTCTGCTCGCCTTTCTTCAAAACTGGCACACTCGGAATTCCAGGAGCTACTCTTGCCCGGATTACACTTGACGAATTGGCTGAAAATTAGCAAATGTACTGTACTAAGTTTTATTATAATCTACATGTATGGTACTGAGAATTATAGCTTATACATAAACAGCATCAACCCATTATAAATTCATTATAGAATTGAAGACTATAGAATGAATGTACTTTGAAAAGAGATGACTCTAGATCCTAAAGTTGGACACTTGGGTAGGAAGAAGGCCGATTAAATGTGAAAGGCAAAAAACATTAACTAACTTTCTTTGGGGATTTTGAATTATAGAAATGACAGAATTATTCTTCTAGGTTTCATTTCCTATGGGTGAAAAAGCTGATCTAAATTATAGAAATTACCAGATTGTATGACTTACAATATATTAATCAAATTAAGATATAATGTATACTACTGTATTCACTCGTAATTTCCCAGATATGTTGATGCCTTTATCAGATATGAAAATTTTATACAGTATAAATAGTAAAACTTCAATTATTACAATACTGTGCCATACTTTACTTTAAATACATAATATATATAAACATACAGGTAGGTATCAAACAAACTTCCAATACATACATGTAAAAAATATATAAATGATGACAATTAATGATTAAGCCAGTTAACAATAAAATGAAGTTCCTGGTGAAATTTATCATTACAATGAACAATTGAAAACTAAAAATTTATACCCATCAAAGTTCACGTATTTTTCAATTACAATGTACTTGAAAATAAAATTTCAAAAGCAAGCAAATTAAAAATAATTGATCAAAACACGGAATATTATTCAGCTGTGATAGGTATATTTATAAAGGACCACCACAAACTTTATACTACCATTTTACTAAAAGAGAATCATGAAAGGTAAGTGACCATTGGACTGTCAACAGTACTAAGCTGGTGTGGCTGATAAACGTGTTACTTTTCATTGGAAGGTCATTAATTAACCATTTTCAATGCAATCAAATGCTTTGCAAGAATAAGAACCCCTAATTGTATCTCTTCTAATCACAATATACTGAAATTTAATCTCAGGTTTGGGATTATCTTAGGAGTTTTAGTAATCAGTTTTGGAATTTCACAAAAATCTCTACTAGCTGAAGGATATTCTTAGATTATCATGGGGGTAGTGGTAGTGTCTAACCCTTTAGTTGTTCGTGTTCATCATGTCAATGAAAAGATAAACAGGAGTGCGAAAAGTAGTCTTCAGAGGCTGTATGTGCAAAAGACTTAGTATTAAGAACAAAATTTAGAGGTCATGGAAATGTTAAAAGAAAAAGAAAACTGGAATGAAAATCAAATTAAGAGCACACTTTGAAGAGTTCACTGAAATATTTGAAAAAGATGAATGGAAATAGGAGGAATGAAAATCAAATTACACTAAATAAAGAATAGGGGAATTGGAAAGAGCAAAAGGAAAATATGCCTCTTAGAGGGTAAACAGTATTTTTATACTCTTCTGGATATAACAGCCTATCACACTGGAAGCTCGAAGATTGCTAAATATTCTTGCTCTTTTATCTTGAATTTTTGGCATGCATCAAAAGAAATGAGGAAGATAGAGGTCGAAAACTGTTGTAGATTAATTAGCTGTTTTCAATGCAATCAAATGCTTTGCAAGAATAAGAGCCCTTGATTGAATGTTTGCAAGATATAGGCAGGTCATACAAACTGTACAGCTTTGTTACCTTGGGGGCTCATTAGGGCTATGGAGAAAAGAACTCGGTGGTCAGGGAAAAAATGCCTGCAGCACCAAGGAAGGGAGATAGTTGGGGGAATGATGATTAAGGGGGGGGGCGGCCAAAATACCAATACATATATAAAATATATGGGGGTATAGGAAAAAAACACAAAATCCTGAAAAAATCACTGAGCTTCGTAAGGCAATGGAGAATGCGTATACAAAATATTTTGTCAAAATTCCTCTTACTTTCATAGTTACAGGGTATTTAGTAAAAGTAACTCGGTAAACCATAAACATTGTTCCCTACAAGAAAATGCAGTATTTCTTATCGTAAATTTTTATAATTATTACATTTTAGTGTAAAAGAAATTGTGAACAATGGCATCTGTATAACTTCCACGAGTCGCATACGATGTAGTATTACACCCTTCGTCCTTCAGTCCTACCACAAACCTCAGAGAGAGTACATGCCTGAGTTTGACCTCTGACATTCACTCATTTTTACTTTTGTTATTCTCATTTTCAGCAAGAATTTTATCATTTCAAAGAGGAAAAGAAAATCTAAATCTTGCTAACATAAGGAAGAAGAAAATTAGCTTTATTAAGCATTCACAAGAGGGTAATATCGGTAGTGCACACACACACAGAGAGAGAGAGAGAGAGAGAGAGAGAGAGAGAGATGTGTGTGTGTGTTGTTTGGATGGAGAAGCGACGGCCTTGCCTGAAACAACCACAAGGAGCAAGATATTGAGCTAAAGGATCTTCGTTTAAGAGTAAATTATGATGAATAACTTTGTTTTCGTTTATCAATATCCAAAAAGGAACATAAAATTCATAACAATCAGGATTTGTTAATATTGTCTTTGTAAAAATACAAAGGAAAACTTTGAACGCCTTCTGACTTTCACTCATTTTTAAGTTTTTCTTGTTTTCAGCAAGAAATTTATAATTTCAAAGAGGAAAAGACAATTTCAACATCTTGCTAACATAAGGAAGAAGAAATTTTGCTCTATTAAAAGTTCAGAAGAGAGTAATATCGGTAGTGCGCGCGCGCACACACACAGAGAGCAGCCACTTTGTCTCAAAGGAGCCAAAAGAAGCAAGATATTGAGCAAAAGAATCTTCATTTATGATATCATGATAAATAACTTTGTTTTCTTTTATTAATAACCAAAAATGAACATGAAATTCATAATAATCATGATTTATTAATATTGTCTGTAAAAATACAAAGAAAAACTTTGAACACCCGTATCTCAAAACTCCAGTATACTTATTGACCTTCAAACTCAATAGTCTCTTTAGTTTTCAAGATACAGCATTGAAATTTGGTATATAACTTAGAAATAAATTATAAAATAATGAAATGAAGCCCTTTTTTCCAAATTTAGTTTTCATATTTTTTTTCTTTATTTTTTCCGTTGTTATTTTTAGGGTTTATTTTTTTACCATAATGAAAAAATTCATATCGGGCAAAAAAATTACTTTTAGGAAAAAAACTTCATATTATTGGAGGTCTATATCAGGTCTATTTACGGAAGTAATCCCAGATTTGAGTAATAATTATCAACGGAGCAGATAGAATTGAAAAAACAATAATTTTCAGGATAAATCGCCCTGGTGTCGCAAAACCGAAGGTCAGAGGCAAAAAATCCTATGCAGTTTGGAGATGTCCTGAGTCACCTTATTAAGAGGTATGAATGTCAAAGTCCTGTCATTAAAAATCAGCAATAGCCGGCCGGCCCCCTTAATGAAAAGGTCCTATTAACCGTATAATAGAGCAAAGACACTTAATTGACACATAAGAAATGAGTTAGCAGCTAGAGTGGATATGAATGTTTTGAGGTGATTTGGCCATGTTGAGAGAATGGAAAATGGCTGTCTGCTAAAGAAGGTGATGAATGCAAGAGTTGATGGGAGAAGTACAAGAGGAAGGCCAAGGTTTGGGTGGATGGATGGAGTGAAGAAAGCTCTGGGTGATAGCAGGATAGATGTGAGAGGGGTAAGAGCGTGCTAGAAATAGCAATGAATGGCCAGCGATTGTGACGCAGTTCCGGTAGGCCCTGCTGCTTCCTCCGGTGCCTTACATGACCGCGGAGGTAGCAGCAGTAGGGGATTCAGCATTATGAAGCTTCATCTGTGGTGGATAACGGGGGAGGGTGGGCTGTGGCACACTAACAGTACCAGCTGAACTCGGTTGAGTCCCTTGTCAGGCTGGGAGGGACGTAGAGAGTAGAGGTCCCCTTTTTGTTTTGTTTCATTTGTTGATGTCAGCTAACCCCCAAAATTGGGGGAAGTGCCTTGGTATATGTATGTATAAGGCTTGTAACAGATGCAGCACATGGCCAACAAAAAGGAAAATGAAGATTAAAGGGGTAAAGCTAGATAATCTTAAGCATGGCTAGGGTATGATGAAAAGACCACATTATGAATGAGGAAATAGCTAACAGATGTAGCCACCAGGAGCTATATAGGCTTTGAAAATATGAGATGATGAATGGTTTATCAAAAAATAGGAGAAGGAAATTATGGAAAATTATGAGAAAAAGCTAAAACGGATGGAAATCCTTGTGGAAAGTGTACAAGACATCAATTTCACTACTCGGTACTTTCCTTGATGCATTTACATGTTTGTATCTCCCAGTTGCTTTGGTCATTTTCTTTTAACCATTGTGACTTTTCCACTTTTAATCTCTACGAGGACATTCTCTTAACCTTTTCAGATATCTCACTCTCTAATAATTCCAATGTACAGTTAGATATTATCCCATCGAGTGTCTCCCCATGTTCCTTTCCCAATATCACGCTGAAAAATTCCTTGGCTTCTTTTTTATTCTATAATTACAGAAACTATTACTTTTACTATAATTAAAAAAACAAATTGGATGTCAGAAAATAATCATAGTTAACTCCAGATTATCATAAAACAACTTTCTATTTATTTATACAAATGAATGAGACATACCCGAGCCTTGAGGTGCTGAACGTTTTTTCAAACCTAAAATTTTTATGTAATTAGCAGGCACTAGGCCCATTTCATTTCCGTTGGATGCAAGAAGCCACCCTCGCACTTGGGGCTGAAGATCTTTGGGAGCTAGAAACAAACTCTGTCCAGTCTGGAAAGACAGCTCTTTTCTACTCCCAGCCTGTAAAAAGACCATATTTCAATGTAATCCACTTCTGATATGATAATTTCTATAGATTTTACAACATAAATATGCTATGTAAAAGTTTATTATTGTACTGTAATCAACAATCAACACCATAATTACTAAGGAGTCACACAACTCACCGCAAGAAATTTGTACAGGATATTCACATCAGACTAAACAAACCAGCTCTTAAATTACAGATGTAAAACTGGAGCAGGGCAAAGTTCAAGAATTTGTAAAGCTAATCAATACCAAAGATAAAGTCAATGCCAAATGAACTTTAAGTGTCTCTTAAGAGGTTAGAATGTGTGACGCTCTATATAGTAAACTCCTAAAGAATATTCTTTCAAGTACAGTGCTTGTCGCCAATACTGCCTGGGATATAGGGAAAACATGAGGGATTTGCAATGAAACTGATTGTTAGCATTGCCTGATTTTATTAACTTGCAAGATAAACCTCCATAAAAGTGCATTATCGAATTATGTCATATGATGTGTAATCTCTATGGAACACCACTACTAAACCATCAAAAATGAGTATACTGTATAGAGTATGTGTATTTATGGTCTTATGTATTGCACTAAGTAAATTCCCTTATTTCTCATGGGACAATTTAGAATACTGTACGATAATACTAGGTTCAGAGCTCACTCCCAGAGAGAATTAAACCTAAAGCGAGTTACTACTGAATATGCCGGTGTAAAATTAAGGTCTGTATTAAGGTGGCATTTGCTTTTCAACTCTTGAAAGGTCTGTATATCCACAAAGCAGTTATTAGGCAAAGTAACAAAGTTAAGAAAATTTTTGGCTTTACCTGAAAACTATACAAGGCTACTGCTGCATAGTGTTCACTAATGCCTTTTCGCCACCCTTGAGTTTTCTGAGTAGCATCGGATGCTACTAAAGATGACAGGACATGCCAGATGAGGTATGGACCGCCGCAAACCACAGCAAAAAACATAACAATGGGCCACGAAGACCTAGACTGTTTCAGGTCTGCTTCAGTTAAGGATGAAGTCGCCGAACTGGCTGCATTGCGCCACGCTGCTTCCAAGCTGGGGTCTTGGGACCTTAAACCTGTTAAAAGTAATACTGATTAGCTTTTCATTATTAAAATAGGAACTACACAGTAAACTAAATGAGATACCTCAACATTCCAATTGTTACAGTTGTGTATTATTACTATCATTATCATTACTGTTACTGTACTACACAAGCTACAACATTAGTTAGAAAAGCAAGGTGATATAAGACCAAGGGCTTCACGGAAAATGACCAATGAGGAAAGGAAACAAATAAACTATAAAAGGGAAATAATAAAAAATATAAAAAATCTTAAGATCAGTATCAATATTAAGATATATATATATATATATATACAGTGAAGAAAACCTTATGTCAACCAGTTCAACATAAAAAATTTGATGCAAGTTTGAACTTTTGACATTCCACCAACTACCAGATTAGGAAGATCATTCACCAATCAGGTCACAGCTGGAATAAAACTAGAATACTGTGTACTTTTGAGCCTTCTGATGGAGAAGGCAAGATTGTTAGAATTGACTGCATGCCTAGAACTACATACAGGATTAGAAGATCTGAATGTAACTATTGTTAGAATTATGAAAAATCTAATGCAACATGCATAAAGAACTAAATGAACAACAATGCCAGAGATAAACTTACACTGAAGGATAGGATCAAGAATGTGTTCGATACATACTTGTACTAGGTCTTCGTCGCACAACATGCGAAACAATGAAGGCAATCAAACCCCCATTGTTCAAAAGTTTACTCTTGCCAAAGCAAAGAAGAGAGAGTATTGAGGAAAAGATCCCTATGACATCCTCATATGCTGGCTGGAGATGCATGCACCAGTGCCATGAGGACAAGGACCATCTTACCTCAGGATAGGAGAGACTGCTTGAACCTCCCTTTGAGCATGGACTGATCCCCTGAGGAGTAGGGATAGGAGGCTTGAACCTCCCTTTGAGCATCGACTGATCCCCTGAGGAGCAGGGACCCATACTATACCAAGAAACTTCCTCTTCTATTATCTTGAAGAAGAAAGACTGTTTTAGGGGAAACAACCTATGCTGGCCTCCTCAGGTTAGGAGGAGGCACATACACCTGTGCCCTAAAGATGAGGACCAACCCACCCCTACTTGAATCCATCTTTGAGGATGGACCATTCCTCTGAGCATGAGCAATTCAAACTTGACCAAGGAGCTTCTTTAGAAGTGGCATGTGAGGAAGTCCTTGTTCTACTAAACAGTGTTCTGGCCAGAGATAAATTCTCTACAACCCCAGAGAGATTATCTCTCATAATGGGGCACCACTTGACAAGACTATCCCAGTGTCCCATGGAAGGGCCCAGGAGATGGTCGAACACATTCTACCCTACCTGGATGGTGCACACTCAATCATTGGGGGGATCATAACATGCTGCCGGCAAGTGACAAGTACTTGCCATACTAGGATCAAGCCAAAAGAAATAGTCACAAAGTGAACTCAAGGTCAGTACATACCCTTAACTGGCTTATGGTGCTGGTGATTGGTGCGTCATGCTCTGCTTAAACGACTCCGAAGGAATCAGACGGCGGGGGAGCTCTGTTACTCCCTCCTAACGAAGGAGAGCAACTCAATAGGGCAAATGATGATCCTCCAATTTCATGGCAGGAATGAGAAAAGTAGTAAAAAAGTTCCCCCTCACTTGGCCTACATAACCATCTCACCAAAGCTTAAGGTAACCATCATCAGGCGAGATCTACCACTAAATGTCACAAAGAACTTCTTACGAGGGGGCTCCTGTGCAACCACTAGTGGTTATTCATCCTCAAAAGTGTCTTCAAAAGAGAATAGGAAAAAGGAAGGAGGGGTTTGTAGAGCGGGGAAGAAGACATAAGGAAACTCGCAACTCCCTTTCCCAACAGTTCTTCCTTACTGCTAGTAGTTCAGCAGTTCCTACTGACTAGGAACAGGTTTGGTACCACTTGTTTGCAGTTACGAATACAAGGAAAAATTCAGTCTAACAGCAGGGTTATGTCGAAATAATAGCAGTATGAGTATGTCAAAAACAGATCTGTACTTAGGAAGAAACCAGCATCAACAATCCTAACCAGCTCTCAGAGAATACTTTTACTTAATTGTATAGTACTACAGCAGTGAGTGGCTGGTAATTTGTCCAACCCACTACCTACAAACATAACAAGATTCAATATGAACAGTTGCCAATTCAGTGATTAGTCAATGGTCAAAAGATGTGAAATGTTATTTTCATTAGTAAAATAAATTTTTGAATATACTTACCCGATGATCATGTAGCTGTCAACTCCGTTGCCCGACAGAAATCTACGGTCGGGATACGCCAGCGATCGCTATACAGGTGGGGGTGTACACAACAGCGCCATCTGTGAGTAGGTACTCAAGTACTTCTTGTCAACAAGAAATCAATTTTCTCCTCGGTCCACTGGTTCTCTATGGGGAGGAAGGGCGGGTCCTTAAATTCATGATCATCGGGTAAGTATATTCAAAAATTTATTTTACTAATGAAAATAACATTTTTCAATATTAATCTTACCCGATGATCATGTAGCTGATTCACACCCAGGGTGGTGGGTGGAGACCAGCATACATGTTAACAAAGAAGCTAAGTATCCCGTATTTCATTTTAGCAGTTATTCAAAATGACAAACATAAAATAAATAAGTACCTGGTAAGGAAGTCGACTTGAACTATTACTCTGCCTTTTTTAAGTACGTCTTCCTTACTGAGCCTAGCGGTCCTCTTAGGATGCTGAACGACTCCTAGGTGCTGAAGTATAAAGGGCTGCAACCCATACTAAAGGACCTCATCACAACCTCTAACCTAGGCGCTTCTCAAGAAAGAATTTGACCACCCGCCAAATCAACCAGGATGCGGAAGGCTTCTTAGCCTTCCGTACAACCCAAAAACAACAATAAAAAGTATTCAAGAGAAAGATTAAAAAGGTTATGGGATTATGGGAATGTAGAGGCTGAGCCCTCACCTACTACTGCACTCGCTGCTACGAATGGTCCCAGGGTGTAGCAGTTCTCGTAAAGAGACTGGACATCTTTGAGATAGAATGATGCGAACACTGACTTGCTTCTCCAATAGGTTGCATCCATAACACTCTGCAGAGAACGGTTCTGTTTGAAGGCCACTGAAGTAGCGACAGCTCTAACTTCATGTGTCCTTACCTTCAGCAAAGCAAGGTCTTCTTCCTTCAGATGAGAATGTGCTTCTCTAATCAGAAGCCTGATGTAGTAAGAAACTGCGTTCTTAGACATCGGAAGAGAAGGCTTCTTGATAGCACACCATAAAGCTTCTGATTGTCCTCGTAATGGCTTTGACCGTCTTAAATAGTACTTAAGAGCTCTTACTGGGCACAGTTCTCTCTCTAGTTCGTTCCCCACCAAGCTGGACAGGCTTGGGATCTCGAACGACTTAGGCCAAGGACGGGAAGGAAGCTCGTTTTTAGCCAAAAAACCGAGCTGCAAGGAACATGTAGCCGTTTCAGATGTAAAACCTATGTTCCTGCTGAAGGCGTGGATCTCACTGACGCTTTTAGCTGTTGCTAAGCAGACGAGGAAAAGAGTTTTTAATGTGAGGTCCTTAAAAGAGGCTGATTGGAGCGGTTCAAATCTTGATGACATTAGGAACCTTAAAACCACGTCTAGGTTCCAGCCTGGTGTGGACAACCGACGTTCCTTTGAGGTCTCAAAAGACCTAAGGAGGTCCTGTAGATCTTTGTTGGTGGAAAGATCCAAGCCTCTGTGGCGGAAGACCGCTGCCAACATACTCCTGTAACCTTTGATCGTAGGAGCTGAAAGGGATCTTACGTTCCTTAGATGTAACAGGAAGTCAGCAATCTGGGTTACAGTGGTACTGGTTGAGGAAACTGCATTCGCCTTGCACCAGCTTCGGAAGACCTCCCATTTAGACTGATAGACTCTGAGAGTGGATGTCCTCCTTGCTCTGGCAATCGCTCTGGCTGCCTCCTTCGAAAAGCCTCTAGCTCTTGAGAGTCTTTCGATAGTCTGAAGGCAGTCAGACGAAGAGCGTGGAGGTTTGGGTGTACCTTCTTTATGTGAGGTTGACGCAGAAGGTCCACTCTTAGAGGAAGAGTCCTGGGAACGTCCACTAGCCATTGCAGTACCTCGGTGAACCATTCTCTCGCGGGCCAGAGGGGAGCAACCAACGTCAACCGTGTCCCTTCGTGCGAGGCGAACTTCTGAAGTACCCTGTTGACAATCTTGAACGGCGGGAACGCATACAGGTCGAGATGGGACCAATCCAGCAGAAAGGCATCCACGTGAACTGCCGCTGGGTCTGGAATCGGAGAACAATACATCGGGAGCCTCTTGGTCATCGAGGTAGCGAATAGATCTATGGTGGGCTGACCCCACAGGGCCCATAGTCTGCTGCAAACATTCTTGTGAAGGGTCCACTCTGTGGGGATGACCTGACCCTTCCGGCTGAGGCGATCTGCCATGACATTCATATCGCCCTGAATGAACCTCGTTACCAGCGAAAGCTTTCGATCTTTGACCAAATGAGGAGGTCCCTTGCGATCTCGAACAACTTCCTCGAATGAGTCCCTCCTTGCTTGGAGATGTAAGCCAAGGCTGTGGTGTTGTCGGAGTTCACCTCCACCACCTTGTTTAGCTGGAGGGACTTGAAGTTTATCAAGGCCAGATGAACTGCCAACAACTCCTTGCAATTGATGTGAAGTGTCCTTTGCTCCTGATTCCACGTGCCCGAGCATTCCTGTCCGTCCAGTGTCGCACCCCAGCCCGTGTCCGATGCGTCCGAGAAGAGACGGTGGTCGGGGGTCTGAACAGCTAATGGCAGACCTTCCTTGAGAAGAATGCTGTTCTTCCACCACGTTAGCATAGACCTCATCTCTTCGGAAACAGGCACTGAGACCGCCTCTAGCGTCATGTCCTTTCTCCAGTGAGCAGCTAGATGATACTGAAGGGGGCGGAGGTGGAGTCTCCCTAACTCGATGAACTGGGCCAGCGATGATAGTGTCCCTGTTAGACTCATCCACTGCCTGACCGAACATCGGTTCCTTCTCAGCATGCTCTGGATGCATTCTAGGGCTTGATTGATCCTTGGGGCCGACGGAAAAGCCCGAAAAGCTCGACTCTGAATCTCCATACCAAGATAGACAATGGTCTGGGATGGGACGAGCTGGGACTTCTCTATATTGACCAGGAGGCCCAATTCCTTGGTCAGATCCATAGTCCATCTGAGATTCTCCAGACAGCGACGACTTGTAGGAGCTCTTAAAAGCCAGTCGTCCAAATAAAGGGAGGCTCTGATGTCTGCCAAGTGAAGGAATTTGGCAATATTCCTCATCAGTCTGGTAAACACAAGAGGTGCCGTGCTTAGGCCAAAGCACAGGGCTTGGAACTGGTACACAACCTTTCCAAAGACGAACCTTAGGAAAGGTTGGGAGTCTGGATGGATGGGGACGTGAAAGTACGCGTCTTTCAGGTCTAACGAGACCATCCAGTCCTCCTTCCTGACCGCTGCTAGGACCGACTTCGTCGTCTCCATCGTGAACGTCTGCTTGGTGACAAAAGCATTGAGAGCACTGACGTCCAGCACCGGTCTCCAACCTCCTGTCTTCTTCGCTACCAGGAAGAGACGGTTGTAGAAGCCCGGGGATTGATGATCCCGGACTATGACCACCGCTTCCTTTTGTAGCAAGAGCGACACCTCTTGTTGCAACGCTAGCCTCTTGTCCTTCTCCTTGTAGTTGGGAGAGAGGTTGATGGGAGATGTAGCTAGAGGGGGACTGCGGCAGAACGGAATTCTGTACCCCTCTCTTAGCCACTTCACAGACTGAGCGTCTGCACCTCTGCTCTCCCAAGCTTGCCAGAAGGTCTTGAGTCTGGCTCCCACTGCTGTCTGGAGAGTAAGGCAGTCAGAACTTGCCTTTTGCGGACTTGGAACCCTTCTTGGATTTGCCACGGTGACTGTCGGCACGGGTACCTCCTCTGCTGGAGGTTCTGCCACGAAAGGGCGGGATGAACCTAGTAGCAGGAGTGTCTACTGCTGCAGGGCGGAAGGGTCTAGGCACGGAAGGTAAGGTTTTAGCCTTACGTGCGGAAGATGCCATAAGATCATGGGTATCCTTCTGGATAAGGGAGGCAGCCATCCCCTTAATCAGCTCCTCCGGAAACAGACACTTGGAGAGAGGAGCAAACAACAACTCTGACTTCTGGCAAGGAGTGATACCAGCCGATAAGAAGGAGCAAAGATGTTCTCTCTTCTTAAGCACTCCCGAGACGTACGAAGCCGCAAGCTCACCAGACCCATCCCGAATGGCTTTGTCCATGCTAGACATGATCAGCATGGCAGAGTCCTTATCCGAAGGGGAAGTCTATCTGCTTAAGGCTCCCAAACACCAATCGAGAAAGTTGAAGATCTCGAAGGCCCGAAAGACTCCCTTCAACAGATGATCCATGTCTGAAAAGGACCAGCAGATCTTCGAACGTCTCATAGCCAGCCTGCGGGGAGAGTCAACCAGACTTGAGAAGTCGCCCTGGGCAGAGGCAGGAACTCCCAAGCCGGGTTCCTCTCCCGTGGCATACCAGACGCTCGACTTGGAAGCAAGCTTGGAAGGAGGAAAGATGAAAGCAGTCTTTCCCAGTTGCTTCTTGGACTGCAACCACTCTCCCATAACCCTCAAAGCTCTCTTGGATGAGCGTGCGAGAACAAGCTTGGTGAAGGCAGGAGCAGCAGACTGCATGCCCAGAGCAAACTCGGAGGGAGGAGAGCGAGGGGTTGCAGACACAAACTGTTCAGGATACAAGTCCCTGAACAAGGCAAGGACTTTACGAAAGTCTAAGGAGGGAGGCGTAGACTTGGGCCCTTCAAGGTCGGAGTGCGGTTCATCCAAATGAGCAGCTTCGTCATCTGATACTCCATCATCCGAAAGCTGAGTAGGAAGTGGCAAAGGCAGAGCAGAAAGCTGAACGGCTGAATCCAGCAGTACGGGTGCATGCGTAACTGCTGCGGATCCAACATCATGCCGCTGCTGGTCAGTCTGCGAGCTGGCAACAACAAAAGCAGAGTGCTGGTGCGTGGGAGGGGTTGCGGTGGGTTGCGGAGCATGCTGTATGGTATGCGGAGCATGCTGTATGGTATGCGGAGCATGCCGCATGGGTTGCGGAGCATGCCGCATGGGTTGCGGAGCATGCCGCATAGAGTCAGAACCCGGCAGCTCTACAGCACCTTCCCACTGCTGATGCGGTAGCTCACGCATGCCAACGGATGGAGCAGCAAGAACATGCGTCTGGCAGAGTGGACTGCGCATCGGTGGTGGAGCTCTCACAGGTGGAGTGTGGGAGCAGGCAGCCGCAGTATCTGCTGAGCGCACAACCTCGGCGGGTTGTAGGTTAACAGGTGCAGTGTCAACCTTCTCAGCATGATACTCCTGCATGAATGCCGCAAGCTGAGACTGCATAGTCTGCAGCATGGACCACTTAGGGTCTACCGTGGTTGGAGCAACAACAGACGGAGCAGAAGTCTGTTGTGGAACCACTCTACCTCTCTTGGGCGGCGAGTCCGAACTGACCCAGTGGCTACACCTGGGCCGTTGGACTCGCTCGGAAGGGACCTTACGTTTGAGTGGTCGTGAAACCTTGGTCCATCGTTTCCTCCTGGAAACTTCTTCCACAGACGAGGAATGTAAGGGCTCATTCGTCTGTTTGTGGATGGGACGATCCTTGACAGATACGTCCGCAACCACCGAGGATACATCCGTGCGCTGATCAAGGCCTGCCGAACCCTTTGGTCCTTCGACATTGCTTCTCCCCTGGGCTTGGGAGCTTGCAAGAGGTCCCGGACTGGGAGGACAACTGGCACGCACAGATGTACCCTCATGCGCAACACTGACACTGACACTTTTCACATCACTAGCACTGATAACACTTCCCACTGCACTTTTCGCTTTCAGCTCTTTGACATCTGCCAAAAGCTGATTACGGTCATTAGCCAATGACTCCACTCTGTCACCGAGAGCCTGAATGGCACGCATCATATCCGCCATGGATGGCTGAGCACTAGTAGCAGGTTCGGGAGTCACCACTACAGGGGAAGGAAAAGGTTGAGGGGCATGGGGAGAGGAAAAATCCACAGAGCGAGAAGAACTCCTCCTGATTCTCTCCTTCTCTAACCTACGTGCATTTTTAAGGAATTCGTTAAAATCGAATTCCGAAAGCCCAGCGCATTCCCCACATCGATCTTCCAATTGACAGGATTTACCCCTACAATTGGAACAAACGGTGTGAGGATCTATAGAGGCCTTCGGAAGACGCCTAGCACAAGCCCTAACGCTACACTGCCTGTACTTAGGGACTTGAGAATGGTCAGACATCTTGAATGTAGAAGTAGTCAAGGGGGAATTCCAAAATCTAGCAAAGTTCGTTAACAATTAATCCAAATTAATTCCAAAAGCTTGCTAAGCTAATGATAAAGCTTCCTGAATAGCGAAGGCTAAACTCTAGAGTGAATACATCACCAAATCGTGAACAACAACTCCAGAATCAACAGCGTATCCAAGTAGGTCTTGCCGGCGGCACGACAGAGGAAAAATTGAGTTCTTGTTGACAAGAAGTACTTGAGTACCTACTCACAGATGGCGCTGTTGTGTACACCCCCACCTGTATAGCGATCGCTGGCGTATCCCGACCGTAGATTTCTGTCGGGCAACGGAGTTGACAGCTACGTGATCATCGGGTAAGATTAATATTGAAAATTCTAATTTCCATACATCTTTCAATGATGCAACAGTACAAACTCTATTCTTTGCTTCCCAGTGTTACTCAGAGTTTTTTTTTTCTTTTCTGAACTCTTCTCTCATACCCAATGACATTATCAAATCCACTTGCCTTTTTTGATCAATCAAGCATTAAACACTTTTTACCTAACTTTTTTCTGGTTGTTTCTTTTCTGTGATATCTCCAATTAATCTATCATTTATAAACTCTTGAATCATGAAGCTTATTAAGACTCAGAAATTTAATTCAGTCATTTCAAGTAATTTTAACTAAGAATTCCTGTTCAATTCTTTGACTGATGAAAAGTAATCCAACCTCTACAGTTTGGGTATACCAGTTTTCTACAACTTGGTAAGAACATATGGTTAAAATATCAAAACTGCTTCTAAATGATAAAGTCTCTATTTATAATCAAACAAAAATTTCCCATTAATAACAAAAGCTTATATCTCTATCAAACCCTCTTCAAAATAATATATATTTTTTTATTCCCTATCATGCTGATAAGAGGGGAGAGGTCCCCCTTTTTGTTCCATTTGTTTGATGTCGGCTAACTCCCAAAATTGGGGGAAGTGCCTTGGTGTATGTATGTATGTATGCTGATAAGAGGGTGCTTCCAATTTAATCTATAAGCTTGATACTCTTGCCAATGGCCTTGACCTAAACCACAAACTTAAAAAGCCTCACTTACAACTCACCCTTAGCAAACATGCACTGTACTGCAAATATTTTTTAACTGCTGCACAATATATCCATTAATACAGGTAACAAAGACAAAAAAAAGTTCTATGAAATCATCAATACCGAATCCATGCATCTCCAGGTCTTACCAATAATATAAAGAAGTTTTTTCATGATCCACTTCAGGGTCCTCACAACAGCAAGGGCAGAAAATATTTGAGCAAAATGAGACTTCATTCTGGAAAAGTGCTCTGCAACTCCTAATACTGCACGAAAAGAACTGTTTTGGAAGAAAGTAACAAAATCATTACACTTATGTCTCCACTTCAATATAATAAAGATAGCACTGTCTTTACAACAACATACAATGAATAGTAAAAACAAAACATACATTTCATGAACTTCCAAGCATACAAATCAAAACACTATACTATACCTATACACTGCATGGTAAGTAGATTCTAGCATCATGCTCACAGTGCCGAATGCATGAACAATACTTTCTATGCTTTGGAATGCTTGTCGAGAGCTGTCCTCTGCAACTTGGATAAATCTGAAAATTCAAGAGTTACAATAATTATGGCATCCTTCTAGTTCAACATTTCATACTTACCCAATAAAATGCTTAGCCTAGTAAAAAAAAAAACTATACTCCGCCAAACCTACGAAGGTAGTTCAGCTTTACTTCTGGACAAAAAACATGTTGCCATATTTCCGACATTGTTTTTCTAAAATAATGAGAAACCGATTCAATAGTTACAATAATTATGGCATCCTTCTAGTTCAACATTTCATACTTACCCAATAAAATGCTTAGCCTAGTCAAAAAAAATTTTAAACTATACTCCGCCAAACCTACGAAGGTGGTTCAGCTTTACTTCTGGACAAAAAACATGTTGCCATATTTCCGACATTGTATTTCTAAAATAATGAGAAACCGATGTCATTTGATAGTTAGAGCTTTTGCTCAGTGAGCTTATGCTTCAACTGAAAAAAAAAATACAATTTAACCATAAAAGAAACCCTTTCTGGTACAACCCAGGAGCATAAGTGGTGGACTACCGTTAAATCTGCACTCTTTGGTGTAGATGCATAGTTCCTCCTTTACTTAAACCAGATGGCTCTGTCACTCACTGTCCAAAGGAAATGGAAACCCTTTTGTGTTTGATAGCAAGCAGAGTAATGCGAAACTGAAACTCAAACTTCCTCATTCCTGTTTTCCTGAGGCTAAACTAACTAGTTTAGCTTTTCAATCTCGTGAAATTAAGGCCTTGTTAATGGACCTTGATGCTTATGAAGTTGTAGACCCAAATGGTATTTTTCCCTTGTTTTTTATAAAGACTGCAGATTTCTTAGCTCCAAAGTTATGTTACTTTGCGCAAGTTACCAAGAAGAGGAGCTTTTAGCACTTGCTGGAGAATTGGTAATGTTACTCCACTATGTAAATGTGTTTGTGGTCGCTCAAGTCCAACTGATTACCACCAAATTTCCATAACTCCCATATTATCTAAAGTTTATGATCGTCTTTTGGCAAAACATCTTAATAGGTTTGCTGAAAGTAATCATCTGTTTCCTAGTTTACAATATGGTTTTTGTAGAGGCCTTGGAGTATGTGATGCCCTTCTTACAATCTCCAATGCTGTACAGAAATCCCTTGATTGTGGTCAGGAAGTTTGAATGACTGGCCTTGATTTTAGTGCTGCCTTTGACCGTGTTAATCATGAGGCCCTTGTTTTCAAACTCCAACAGTTGGGAGTGGGTTGGTCGTTTCTTAGCAGCAATATTGAATTTTTAAGTAATAGATCGATATGAGTTGTTGATGGGCACCATAGTGAGTATAGGAATGTGATATCTGGTGTTCCTCAGGGCAGTGTTCTTGGCCCATTACTCTTTATACTTTATAAATATTACATGTGGTTTGATCTAGAAAACAAGCTTGTTGCATATGCAGATGATGCTACTCTCGTTTGCATCAATTCCATCTCCTGAATGTAGATCTAGGGTTGGTGAATCCCTTAATAGAGATCTAGCTAAAATTAGTGCATGGTGCAAATTATGGTGTATGAAGCTGAATCCTGACAAAACTCAAAGTATGATTGTAAGTAGGTCAAGGACGGTGGCTCCTCAACATCCGGAGGTCAGCATTGATAATATTTCTTTAACTTTGTATGACTTAAAATTTTAGGTGTGATTCTCGACAGCAAATTTACTTTTGAGAAACACAATAGGTCTGTGTCTTTTTCAGTTGCACAAAAAATTGTCTTATTGAGAAAGTCTTTCTAGATTTTTGGTGATAAATCTATTCTGAAGTGACTTAATTCTTTCATTTTACCTTGTTCCGAGTATCGTTTTCCTATCCGGTCTTCAGCTGCTGATTCTCATCTTAATTTGTTGGACAGGAAACTAGGGTCTATTAAATTTCTTATTCTTGATCTAGATATTAATCTCTAGCAGAGTCGTTCAAGTACAGTAGTTCATTATGCAATGTTGCATAAGATTTTGTATAATTCTGACCATCCTTTACATTCAGATCTTCCCGGACAGTTCCATCCTGTTCGTAATACTAGGTATGCAGTTAATTCTAATAGTCAGGCCTTCTCCATCATGATGCTCAGTACTACACAGTACTCTAGAAATTTTATTCCAGCTGTGACCAAGTAGTGAAATGATCTTCCTAATCGGGTGGTTGAACAGCAGAACTTCAAAAGTTCAAACTCGCAGCAAATGTTTTTATTTTGAACAGGCTTACAAAAGTCCTTTTATAGTTTATATATAAAATATGTTTTAATGTTATTAATGTTTTAAAATATTTTATTTTAATTTTCATTACATCTTATATAATTTATTTATTTTCTTATTTCCTTTCCTTACTGGGCTATTTTTTCCCTGTTGGAGCCCTTGAGCTTATAGCATCTTGCTTTCCCAACTTGGGTTGTAGTTTAGCTAGTAATAATAATAATGGAACTGTTAAAGGGCCAGAAATACAGCCTTCTTCTCTAAGAGAGACTGACCAGAGGCCTGAGGTCATGTGGTGCAGCACGTGGGCCCCCTATTCTTTTTTTTTGAAGCGTCTTAGAACAGCACCAAATCTGGGGGGAGGACGAGAAGATACTCTCTCTTTCGTAGGTTCTCGTCTGACACCCACCATTAGAGGTCCGTCTGTTCCGCTGATGCCATGGGGATCATGATGTCCAGGGAGTGGAAGGCCTGATTCTACAGGGACTCAAGTCGTCACTGGAGAGATTGAATCCTGAGGCGACTGCTGGGAACTAGACGGGCCAGAGATGAAAGGTGTCCGAGAAGACGTAACCGCATCTAGGCTGGAAGTTTTTCCGTCTGAGAAAAGATTTTGTGACCTTTCTCGGCCTCATTATCCTGTCGACTGATGGGAAGGCTTTGTGGAGATTGATGACTACTATCATGCCTAGCTATATCAGTGTCTGCGTATGAAGCAGGGTGGACTTCTTGAGGTTTTCCATGACCCCAGTTCTTGGCAAGGCCTCAGAAGTTTGTCTCGGTGTTGAAGAAGGGTTGCCACCGAGTCCGCTAGGATTAGCCAGTCGCCCAGATAACGGAGGAACTGATGCCAATCCTGTGTGCCCGAGATGATACTAGGGTGAACAACTTTGGTGAAGACTTGAGGTGCTGTGGAAAGACCAAAGCACAGCACATTGAACTGGTATTTCCTGTTATCTAGGCTGAATCTTAAGTACTTCCTTAAAGAAGAATGGATTGGGATCTTGAAGTACGCGTCCTTTAGGTACAGTGATGAACATGAAGTCCCGTGGTCTTACCTATTGTCAGACTGTGTCTGCCGTCTCCTTACTGAACAGAGTTTGTTTCACAAACTTATTCAGAGCTGAGAGGTCGATGATGGGTCTCCAGGCGCCAGATGCCTTTTTCACAAGAAAGGAGTCGACTGAAGAAGCCTGGGGACTCGTCAAGGACATCTTAGAGAGCACCTTTCTTCAACAGGGTCTGGAATTCTGTCCAGAGGGCTAGCCCCTTTGCTGATCCCATTGCAATGAAGTCTATTGACACTGGATTCCTGATCAGGGGAGGGAGAGATCTTGTCAACGTGACGCGATACCCTGAACAAATCACGGAGATTATCCAGAGCTCGGCCCCGAGTTGCTTCCACCTGTCCCAGCAACTTTGTAGGCAAACCCCCACTGGTGGACAAGCTGGGGGAATGCCTTTCCTAGCTTTTGTGGCATTGGACACTCCCTTTAGGAAACTTTCCTCCCCTGGAGGACTTAGTGTCTTTCCCGTCTTTAGTCGGAAAGGGCTTTTTAGACACCACTGTCTTCACTGCCGTCTTGTTCGTCATGGTCCTTGCTGGATGGGACTGCTGAGTAACTAGTGGTTTATAAGTCTTGGATGTCAAAGCTCTGTGGAGGAGGGAGTCCTGGTGGGACTTCCTCCATCTCTAAACAGCATGTTCCATATCCTTTTGCTCAAACAGAGAGGATCCATCTAAAGAGGAGTTCTTGAGCCTAGCAATCTCAGCATTTGGGACCTGCTGATGGAATCTCTCAGACACTGCATATCGACTTTTCAGAAGGGGGTTTGTCCATAAGTTTCAGACTTGATGGGCGAGAAACTCAATGGTGCGTGTACCTCAGAGAAGGAAAGTTTCCATCGCTTTCCTGGTTCGTTCCTTGGAGAAATCCTCGGTTCGAACCAGGGGCCCCAAACCACTGATCCAGCCATGAAGTAGCCTGCATGGCATACTTTGTGACCTTCTCCTGGTTGAGGATCTCTGATGCCGAGAAAGAGACCTGACGGCTGGAGAGCCTCTCTAGAGAGACTCCCTAGGTGAGCTCTTCCAGAAAGTGATTGAGAGAAGAGCTGGACATGGCTCATCCAAGATCTAAAAATACCTCCTCTGCTGGACACGAAATGGGAGAAGATTGGTGGTAGAGCTGGAACGTTGGGAGGAAAGCTCTGAGAGCTGTTAGGTGATCTTAGCTCGGGCACCCTTTAGCCTGGTCTTAAGTAAACCCAGTGAGTACCCTAATAAGAGCCAGAACTTGCCAGAATGCATGTTCTAACTCTTTCTGCTCCCCCAACTAAGTGGGACTAGCAGCTAAGTCTCCTTCTTCCACCCCAGAGAGCTCCTCTCGGGGTGGGTCGTGGGCATCTTCGGGATCCTGAACCCTTCTGTGGAGCCACCTTTCCCTTTCCCCAGTGGTCATGCTGTAATGTGTTTGCGGGGAGGGGAATGGGGCAATGGTGACCTGTCACAATCTTTATTATGAAGTTTCTTATGTTTTGAAGCCTGTAGAACCTGCTCTGAGGTTTGGCGCAAGTGCGCAGAAGAGCACTTGCGCGCAGGAGGAGAGTGCTGGCATGCAGGAGAGCACTGGCGCGCAGGAGCAGGAGAACGGTTGCGAATTGGAGAGCGTGGACACGCAGGAGAATGGCACTGTGAGTGAGAGCGCTTTCGTGTTGGAGAGCGCAGCTGCGCAGGGGAGCGTTGAAGAGTTGGAGAGCGCTGTTGCACTGGTGAGCGAAGGTGCGCTAGCGAGCTAGCAAATGTTGGTCCTTAGACCAGCGAGAATGCGCTGGAGAGTGCCGGCGATCAGGAAATCGCTGGGGCATTGGAAGGCGCTGATGAGCAGGCAAGTGGTGATGCACCAAAGGGCGCTGAAGCACTGGCGACCGATGATGCTCTGGAAAGTGTTGAAGTGCTGGAGGGCGCTCATGTGATCCTGGTGAGCATTGGTGCACTGAAGGGTGCTGGAATGCTGGAGAGCATTGGAAAGCAGCAAAACTCTTAGGAGGTGTAGCACGAGCAGGCGGAAGATGGATAATAGACAGGAACGGTGAAGGCTGGTCAGCAGGAAGGTTGAACTGGAACAATTGTGCCTTGTGGAAGGGCAAACATCCACCAACGGGGATTGTGAATGATCCAAAGAAGAGTCCACGACCAAAGTCCAAGGACTAGCGGCAGCGTCGTCAGGAAAAAGCCAGGAACAGGCAAAGGTCGAGGGCCGGGAGACGACTGAAGTGGAGGCTCCTCTGCGGGAGATGACTGCGAGGATGAGGCGCCCTTTCACCGAAGGTGAAAAACCACCTCTAAGGCGAAGCGGAGGGCGAGCTCTGCGTCAGAGATGCTCTCTAGGGGCCGGGGGATCAGCAAGCTGACCTCTAGAAGCAGCAGCCCTCTGCAGAGGAGTCTCTATGAGTGAACTCCCCCAAGGAGGAGAAACAATCACTAGAGACAGAAGAAAGACTTAAGTTCCCCCTCAAAGGATGAACAGGAAGGGGGGGAACAGAGTCGGCAGCAACAGCTGGAGAGTTCGAAGGTGCAGGGGCATCGGCAGCAGCCACAGAAGACACCTCAGACACTACAATGACGACACATGACAGACAATCTAACTCCGAAGTCGACGACAGCTGCTCACTAGCACCAAGAACGATGGACCGCAGCAAGGAGTCCTTGGAGGGCGGACCCGGAAGCCCCAAGGACAATCATAACTGTAAAAATGTAGACAGAGACAAGGCCTCACCCGGGGGGAGAGGTGGGGTCGCTTTGCTAAAGGAAGCAACTCCATCTCTCGAAGACCGGGGTTGGCTGTAAATTAAAGGGCCTACGCGACGACTTGACGGTCTCCCGGAAGAGACCAAACGATCAGGAGCTTCAGAGGAAGGTTGGGAAGAGGAAGACGATGTCTTGGGTTTTTCCCGTATCGGAGAAACCTTCGAAGGAGAAATATCCCGCTTTGACTTCTTCCGCCATTGCCTAAATCTTTCCCACTGAGAAGCAGACCTCCTGACACTCACTACACCTGTTAACACTATCACACCGTTGACCTCTGCAGGCGGGACAAAGGGTGTGGCGATCAGTGTCCACGGCTGACATGAAGGTTCAGCAGGGCCAACCTTCAAGTCCAGGGCAAATACATATGGTCGCAAAAGTCAACACACACACATACGCACTAATAAAAGAGAACGCACAAACAAAAGCAATTAATGGCAGTCCAAAAATAGGCGAAGGATGAAGAACGGCAACAACCGTACACCATACGAGCCAAAAGCAAAGTGAGCTAAATCACCAGTGTGTGAGCGGGAATGGGTAGTTAACCCTCGTTAAAATTTTAATGGCTCGTCCTTTCAGCTTTGCTAAAAGTAATAACCCCTAATAAATAGCGTAGGTTTGTATTCCAGTTAAGGAACAAAGAAAGATTACAGTATAAAGAGAAAATGCACATAATGGCATGCAAATGATGCTTTGTATTCACTGGTATTTGAAAACTTTATCATGATCAATTAAAATTTCAATAACAGTACATTGTATTACATTATGCTAAACTTCAGTAGGAATTTTCAGGATTGTAGATTTTAAATATGAAATCGGTTTGTTTGGAATTCACTTAACTGTAACTATCACCGTAATACTTTGAAGATTTAGCAGTTAGACAGCCGAGAAAACCAATCATAATATCTTTTGTTAGAGACCACTGGAGAACATAAAAAAGATCCTGGGTTATGAAACATCTAAGCCATTAAATAAGCAATGCATATCTGTGGATTAGTCTGTCAATCAACCCAAAAACAACAGTAGCGATATTTATGGGGACATTGAACTTACCTATTTTCATCGGGTAAACCACCACCTATGGAACCATAGCGATTATATCCACCATATACAGGTCCTCCGTAGCTGTTATAAGGAGAGTAATTATTGTAGGGAGAGTAAGAGTTGTAATTGCTATAATACGGCCTTGTAACAGCAGTGGAGGATGAAGCTGGTCTTGGTGGTAAAGGTGGCCGAGCATCTGCAGGGGCTATTCCCCCTCCACCACCTGTGGTTTGAGGTGAAAACCTAAAAATAAAAGTTCGAGTGAGTTTCTTTTTCAAAACTTATGGAAAACAAAAACATTCATACATCATTATTTTTCATATGAAGATTTTCTAACCATTAGGCCTGGATTGTCTATAGCAATTCCTTTAAACTTTCACTCTTACTTATGTAATTACATCAGTGATACAGATACCTGAAGAGCATTATCAATTTTTTGTGGAGGGGTAATATCTAATACGCCGCCCCATCATAAAATTAAGCAAAGAAAGTTTTTCCCAAATGTCTGTTTATGCATTTCAAAAGGTTCACTTCTATCAGAAATGATATGCACACTACTGTGTATCAATCCTCAGTTCTAACAAGGTGGTCCACAGATCCCAGTCTCAGATTAAGCCACAAAGTAGTCTGCATGGCGTACTTCGCTACCTTCTTCGCTGCCAACCCCTTCAACAAGGGTAAAGCTGCACTGGGCTTAGGAGGTCGTTGGGTGCCATACACATGGTCAAGGACAGTGTCCTTGCCCTCCTGAGGGTACATCTCTGGGTCAGCTAACCCACTGATGGCCATCAAGTAGGCTAAAACCTGCCAGAAGGTGTATTCCCACTCCTCCCGCTCCACTTCAGAATTGGACTTCGGACTGGCGGCCCTGTGGAGGTAGTCATCTTCGAAGTCCAGTTCATCTTCCAACTCCGAGTTCTTACCCATAGAAGCCCAGGCCGGGTCGAGGTCGTCCCTGCTTACGGGGAGATCCCACGAGCTCTCTCTTACTGAAGAGCCATTCTCGCCTTGGCATTTTTGTCACTCTTTCACATCCTTAAACGCTTTCCGAGGCGGCAGGTATTCCTCTAGCAGTCAAGGTCTGGAAGGTTCATCTCGTCCCAAAGAGGTCTGACCTTCTCTTGCAGAAGGTGATGCCTCATTCTTCCGGAGGTCTAGAGATGGGTCGAAGTTCCGGGGGAATCGACTCTAAAGGAAATTATTATTATTATTATTACTATCCAAGCTACAACCCTAGTTGGAAAAGCAAGATGCTATAAGCCCAGGGGCTCCAACAGGGAAAAATAGCCCAGTGAGGAAAGGAAATAAGGAAATAAATAAATGAAGAGAACAAATTAACAATAAATCATTCTAAAATAAGTAACAACATCAAAACAGACATGTCATATATAAACTATTAACAACATCAAAAACAAATATGTCATAAATAAACTATAAAAAGACTCATGTCCGCCTGGTCAACAAAAAAGCATTTGCTCCAACTTTGAACTTTTGAAGTTCTACTGATTCAACCACCCGATTAGGAAGATCATTCCACAACTTGGTAACAGCTGGAATAAAACTTCTAGAGTACTGTGTAGTATTGAGCCTCGTGATGGAAAAGGCCTGGCAATTAGAATTAACTACCTGCCTAGTATTACGAACAGGATAGAATTGTCCAGGGAGATCTGAATGTAAAGGATGGTCAGAGTTATGAAAAATCTTATGCAACATGCATAATGAACTAATTGAACGACGGTGCCAGAGATTAATATCTAGATCAGGAATAAGAAATTTAATAGACCGTAAGTTTCTGTCCAACAAATTAAGATGAGAATCAGCAGCTGAACACCAGACAGGAGAACAATACTCAAAACAAGGTAGAATTAAAGAATTAAAACACTTCTTCAGAATAGATTGATCACCGAAAATCTTGAAAGACTTGAAAGACTTTCTCAATAAGCCTATTTTTTGTGCAATTGAAGAAGACACAGACCTTATATGTTTCTCAAAAGTAAATTTACTGTCGAGAATCACACCTAAAATTTTGAAAGAGTCATACATATTTAAAGAAACATTATCAATACTGAGATCCGGATGTTGAGGAGCCACCGTCCTTGACCTACTTACAATCATACTTTGAGTTTTGTTAGGATTCAACTTCATACCCCATAATTTGCACCATGCACTAATTCTAGCTAAATCTCTATTAAGGGATTCACCAACCCTAGATCTACATTCAGGGGATGGAAATGATGCAAAGAGAGTAGCATCATCTGCATATGCAACAAGCTTGTTTTCTAGGCCAAACCACATGTCATGTGTATATAGTATGAAAAGTAATGGGTCAAGAACACTACCCTGTGGAACACCGGATATCACATTCCTATAATCACTATGGTGCCCATCAACAACAACTCTGAGATCTATTACAGTACTTAAAAAATCAATAATAATGCTAAGAAACGACCCACCCACTCCCAACTGTTTCAGTTTGAAAACAAGGGCCTCATGATTAACACGGTCAAAGGCAGCACTAAAATCAAGGCCAATCATACGAACTTCCCGACCACAATCAAGGGAGTTCTGTACAGCATTAGAGATTGTAAGAAGGGCATCACATGCTCCAAGGCCTTTACGAAAACCAAATTGCAAACTAGGGAGTAGATGATTACCTTCAGCAAACCTATTAAGACGTTTTGCCAGAAGACGTTCAAAAACCTTAGATAATATGGGAGTTATGGAAATTGGGCGGTAATCAGTGGGACTTGAGCTACCACAAACACATTTACATAGAGGAGTAACATTACCAATTCTCCAACTAGTGCTAAAAGCTCCTCTTCTTGCTAACTTGCGCAAAATAACAGATAACTTTGGAGCTAAGAAATCTGCCGTCTTTATGAAAAACATGAAAAACAAAGGAAAAATACCATTTGGGTCTACACCTCCATAAGCATCAAGGTCCACCAACAGAGCTTCAATCTCACGAGATCGAAAAGCTAAACTAGTTAGTTTAGCCTCAGGAAAACAGGAATGAGGAAGTTCAAGTTTTTCATTACTCTGTTTACTGTCAAAAACATCACCCAAAAGGGTTGATGATGATGGGTGGAATGTTGCCATGAATGAGACACCCTCCCACTGGGTCCCCCATAATTGTCTTTATATAAGGTAGTCCAGAAACTCAAATGGGTGGTTTGCCACAATAATCAATGTCAGAAATAATTAAAACACAAAATAACGAGTAGGGAAAATTTATGGTTCGTGTATTTGGCTAGAAATTAGACTATCATATAATTACCATGCAAAATAAACAAGGTCATTACTGTAGCCTGGTTGGAAATATGTATGCTTCACGTAAGTGGGTGAAAATTAAAGTATCATAATTATCAATGATTCACTAAACATCCTTCTAATGGTTTTTGCTCCATTTGGATCGCTTCGCTCGCAAAAAAGAAAAACATCACTGCTCCCATACACAGAGAAGCAGTACATGGCGAGCTGCGCTTGCCTGCCCCGTAGGTTATTATTTCTTTTGCCATTATTTCGGGGATATTTTTTAAAGATTTCTAATTCTTTTTGCTCCACCATGCCTCGCTTCGTGACGCAAAAAAAGAAAACATCACTGCCTTCTATGTTCTGGCAAATAGTACATGTTAACCTGCAATCGCCAGCGCCGTGGGTCATTATTTCAGGTTTAATTTTTACTTTCACATGAGTACCAATAGCTATACACTAAAGGGAGAGTATTTTCATCATAATCAACTGCTGACATAGATGAAATTACACTAAATTACGGAATAGATTGTACTTCCCTAAGTTCCTTCTTCTAGACGTTTTTATGTGATGGTGGTGTAACTCAAACTGAAGGGGAGAGCGGAAAAAAAGGCTGTTGTAGAAACACATCTGGGAACTTGTACATAAATATTTGGAAGCTCGTAATTGGTTAAAAAAGGCAGGTAATGATGGTAATATTTCTGTAGAGTCCAACCCAATCATTACTGCTTGCCAGTACATAAGAGCTTGATGTTTTTCTTTTTTTCACGACCAAAGCTAGCACATAGCGCAGCAAAAGACCATTAGATTTCGGTAATAGAGACCATTAGATATCGGTAATATCTCGATGAGTCTTTAATGGTTTTTGCTCCACCATGGGCTCGCTTCGCTCGCAAAAAAAAAAGTTTTAACAAAATAAAATTTTAAAAAAAAAGTACTATGCTCTTATATACTGGCAAGTATATAAGACTCTACCAATATATTACCGGTAATGATTAAGTCATACAAAACAGAATAGCTTGCAAAAGCGAGTGCAAGCAACGCCGCATATGCACTAACTGGCTGTCAATCTCCCAAATGTAAACATTGGACTTGGACTTTGAGTGAGAGATAGACTTCACATTTAAATCAATCGATACGCAAGTTATTATTCTAACCAGCACTCATCCATTCCTGTCATATTATGGTAGAGTCCCACCCAGCATCATTACCGCTTGCCAGTACGCAGGAGCTTGAAGTTTTTCTTTTATCGCTAGTGAAGCGAGCGCATGGCAGAGCAAAAACCATTAAACTATTCCGAAATATTACCGAGATTGAAGTCTCTGTATGTCAGCGCCCAGTTCCTCCTTTGTGGATTAAAAATGGATGTCAACTAACCTCAACTTCCCCCCCCCACCCTAACCTACAAGCCGTGTCCTTACCTACTTACCTAACGGGGGGCTAACGCCCTCCTGCAACCCCCATTACACTGCCGTATTCCGTGTTAGTCGTAATTATACATGCAGGTGGGAGCCAACATACATACATCCCCGAGATCTATTGGTTCATGCTCCGCCGTGCGCTCACTTCGCTCACGAAGAGAAAAACATCAAGCTCCAATGTACTGGCAAGCGGGTCATGGACTCGACAGTAATATTGGTAATGGTACCTCCATTTCTTAAAGGGAATTTCAGTTATGCTAGTAATTAAAGTATCATATATTGGACTGTCTCCTACTTGTAGAACATCTTAATATCTCTGAATTGTGCACAGGTAAATTTACATCAGTTATTTGGCTGAGCTTTTAGCTTCTACCTAAGATAGATACATAGAACTTACCCCAAACCAGGATGAAAGGGAGATTGTCTCTGATTAAGGATAACGTTTGGTTCTCCTGTCGGGTAGACCCCAGGAGCCATGAAGCGGGAACCTGGGCCCCTTTCCCATGGTTTCGGCGGTGCAGCCATTGGTGTTTCTTGATAATGCAGGCTACAGCGAATACAGCCTGTAAAGACAGGCTCAATCCCTCAACATAAGCAGTTCGTGGTGGGGTTCTGAGCACATGCCAAACAGGATTTATGGTAGGTCGTGAAAATTAACTTTTCAGTTTTTCGTAGGATAACTACAAGACACTTTTATCCTTGGTGCTATTAGCGTTGCCCTTTGTTGGGTGAGACATCAATATCACAACAATTTCAGGTCGATTCTGGTTTCGTTAAATATGGAAGTTCACATACAAGAAGTACAACCTCACTAGACAAAGTCCAACAGCTGATTGCATGAAATTGATGAAAACAAGTGGCGCTGACTGCAGGGTTGCCAGATTATTTCCACGGGATTATCGTACATGAACCTTATAATTCTTGTTTTTTCAACCAAAATTATCGTACACATGAGTTATATGATTGACTTATTTCAAAATATTTTAGTATAGTTATTTAATTAAAAAAACACACATATATGTATAAACCTAAGGTATGTATCGTAATTCGTACTGGACCTAAAATAATTGTACATGTACGATAACTATCGTACGAATGGCACCCCTGGCTTAGGCTGAGCGCTGAGGCAGGGGAGTATACCGCTTAAAAAATGTTCTCTGGATTCAAACAAAATTTTAACAAACACCTAAAAACTTGTTTAATAATTTCCTTTGTTTGATTTTGATTATTTCACTTCACTTTTTCTTCATTTCCTTATGTATTTACATAAAAACCAATTTCACAGTCCGTAAGCTGACTGATAAGTGAAAACAAGTGGTGCTGAAACTAGGGGCTACTAAAGTAAAATAATATGCAACCTGGCGGACTTGATAAACCCCTAAAAACCTGTTTGAAACTTCCCCTAGTTTAATCTTATTGATCTCAATTGATTGTTTTTTTTCTATTTCCTTATAAACTGGAAATAAATTATTTTCACACATCAAGGCCCGCCTGAACAGACTCTGATAGAGGGCGAGAAATAAACCCCTAAAAGTATATCCCTTATGTCTAATCTATTAAGTTGACTTTTTCGAAGCGTACCTATCTACATATTCCTAACAAGCATGGATGCAAACTGGTCAGTTTTTTCAAAAATTATTTAACTTTCTCTTTTTGTTTCGTTCAAAATCTCTGAGACGAAGTACGTCCCAAGGTTTAGAGAATGGCCTGTAGGTGCCTGTCATCAGTTGCCAAGTTTATGATTTCACAATTTAATTAATTTCCAGTATTTAAGGGCATACAAACGTAATGTCTTTATACATAGGTATTACCAGTAAACTATGTGAGGTTTTTACGGCAAAGATAATCGTTTCAGATAATATTAGCTACCAAAATTATCAATAATTGGAAACTAGCAGTTGCATCTCTTTGTAGTTTGTCTTGTTATATAAATGATCAAGATGGTCTTATCTCTCACAAATAATGTCTTGTTTTTTAACACCCCCAACGACACCTGACTTCATTTGCACTATCGTCGTCCAATCATTTTGAAATAGAAGATAAAATATATATTCTTTTACAAGGAAATAACCTTAGAAGCAATATATTCTGTGAACTATGATTTTCTTGCATTATTCGATATCATCATCTACTACGCATATAGACAAATTCTTATTAGTTATGAGAAAAGTGGTGTCTAATCGTGGTAGATACTTAGTTATATTTCTCAAGCCCCTCATTGCCTCAATATCACAAAAGTGGATTCCCTCTGGATGTCAATGGCATTCCAGAATCATCCACTGTAGGGACCATGTTGCCCTTTAAGTGGTATGGTCATTCCAGCAATGGGCAATTTTTTGTAGATGTTGGCCACTAAGCCTTTCCCTTCCCTTGTTGTCACCGAGCACGACCAACGAAATAGAGAGAAATCAGACAGTTCACTGATAAGATCTATACTCTGCAGAGTACAATGGAATGGATTTAGTGTGATGAAACGAGTCCATTTGCGTATCCTCTCCCGAGAGAATAGATGAACCCAGGCCAGTCTCTTGATTGTCAAGGAGATTGGTGTTATCAAACACCAGCATCTTCTGGGGGACTATAAAGAACGTGGCCATAGAATATCACCTCTTGCTAAGAATCTGGAAGATTATAGGCCTACTCATTATTATTATTATTATTATTATTTGCTAAGCTACAACCCTAGCTGGAAAAGTAGGATGCTATAAGCCCAAGCTCGGCTCCAACAGAGAAAATACCCCAGCGAGGAAAGGAAATAAGAAAACAATACAAGAAGTTTAAGAATAATAATATTAAAATAAATCTTATATAAGCTAGAAAAACTTGAAAATATCAAGAGTATTAAAACTTCAAAATAACTAGAGGTAGAGAAACAAGATAGAACAGTGTGCCCGAGTGTACCCTCAAGCAAGAGATCTCTAACCCAAAACTAGAGAACAATGGTTTGATTTTGGAGTGTCCTTCTCCTAGAAGAGCTGCTTACCATGGCTAAAGAGACTCTTCTACCCTTACCAAGAGGAAAGTAGCCACCGAACAATTATAGTGCGGTAGTTAACCTCTTAAAGAGAAGAATTGTTTGGTAATTTCAGTGTTGTCAAATATATAAGGAAAGAGGAAAACGTGTTAAGAATAGACCAGACTATTCTGTGTGTAGGGAAAGATGAAATGAGCCGTAACCAGAGAGATGGATCCAATGTAGTACTGTCTGGCCAGTCAAAGGATCCAATAACTCTCTAACGGTATATCTCAACAAGTGGCTGGTGCCTTGGCCAACCTTCTACCTAGCATACATTTTCAAAGGAATAAGTAGGCCTAATAGTAAGAAAACACTAATTATATATCCATACATTTTATATATATATATATATATATATATATATATATATATATATATATATATATATATATATGTGTGTGTGTGTGTGTGTGTGTGTGTGGCTTTACAAATGCTTATTAATGGAGAACTATAGTATAAATTATACAATCAAATTAGATTGGAACAAGACAATCGTTTATCAATTCAGACGTAGAAACAGTACATCGTACTGTAGAATCTTTAAAATATTATCACCAATAAAATTAACTGTGTTTATATCAAAGATTGCTATTACAAACATTTTGGTTCATTTATATAATGCTATATATATATATATATATATATATATATATATATATATATATATATATATATATATATATATATATACATGTATATATATATATATATATATATATATATATATATATATATATATATATATATATATATATATACTGTATATGTATATATATATATATACTGTATATATATATATATATATATATATATATATATATATATATATATATATATATATACTGTATATATATATATATATATATATATATATACATATACAGTATATATATATATATATATATATATATATATATATATATATATATATATATATATATATATATATATATATATAGCCTACTCCCTTTCTGAGTGGGGAAACCTTAATGTGGTGAGAGGGTTTGTGTATTACCATGGTCATCAAAGCTGTAGGCCAATATTAGGTTGGTTTGCTGTGAGCAATAGGACTAAAGTCTCCACCTTCACCTATCTGCAGTGGCTGCTTGGTGATGAAAAGTGCCCCAACCCCAAACATGAATAAGGATATATCAGGGCTTTTCCTGTAGTGGACTATAAATGGCTGCATGTTGTTGTTTTACTGCACAGTAGGCTATATATTTTGTGTGCTAGTGCCCACCTACTGCCTTGATTGTATTGTATCGAAGTTCTCCCCTGTCTTTAAAACAGCTTTGTGAAATGAAATATGAGTTTGTGAAGAAGCACTAAGCATTACAACGTTAAGTGGCAGGTTGCCTTGTACTCCCTCTCCAATGCCATCTATCCTCTTCCCATCATCTAATCTTATGCCTTTCTCTCGATCCTCCCACTAACCATGCCAACACCACCTCCGTCTTCACACTCTTATCACCAGTAAACTTTGCTACGCCTATCATTCTCCTCATTTTCAAATCTTTCAGGCAGTGATATTCCCATTATCAACCTCAGCATTCTCATCTTTGTTCTCTTATGCTTTGCTTCCTTTTTTTCATCTTGAGCCCACATTTCCCATCCATATATTAACAGTAGATTGTGACTTTTAGCTTGATTGGCATTTTCTAATCATATACCACTCCTGGTACCTCTCTCTGCTTCCCCAAGGCTGACTTTATCCTGTTTATCCAGGTTGTGGTGGGCAATGTGGTAACGTCCCAGACTGGTGAACGCCAGACTGGGATTTGAGTCCCGGTCAAACTCATTAGTGCTTTTGGTAACTGCAACCTCGCCATCCTTGTGAGCTAATGATGGAGGGTTTGGGTTTGGATCTATCTGCCTAGTCATCAGCAGCCTTGCCTGGACCTCCTTGGTCCTAGCTTGGGTGCCGATCATGTGCATAGGGTTAGTCTCTAGGGCACTGTCTTACTTGCTATGGCAATGTCACTGTCCCTTACTTTTAAACTTTAACCTGCTGGAATGAACTTTTTACAAGTTATGCAGCTCTTCATAGTCTTCATTCTTACTCCCCTCTTGATATTTTAGTTGTGTGCAAGATGGTAGAATTACCACGGCAGTATTTGGAGGTGAAGACATATTTTTAAGGGCAACTTTGTACAAAGTTCACGTTTGTGTGTACTGTGTATGATTAATGCACTGCCTTCAACCCCTTTTCCTACAGTACCTAGTAATTGTGCAACCATTACCAACTTTCATCCTTCATGGGATTTATGAAATTTAGGCCATGTCCTAGTGCTGGCAACATTCAGCACTGAGGTGAGGGTTAAGAAGCTGAACAGAATTTCATGGATGAAAGGAAGTGGATACAAAAGTAAAGTAGAAAACACATAAGTGCTTGCAGCTAGGAGTTGAAGAATATTACAGATTCTCAAGTAGTACTGTCTACCTACAATGAAATAATATAAAGTAAAATTTGAGAAGTTCGACAGGAAGACGAAAAGAGGAAGCAAAGCTTGAGAGAACAGAGATGAGAATGCTAAGGTACATTATGGGAGTATTGTTGTTTGAAAGATTGGAAAATGATGAAGTAAGAAGAATCGCAGGTTATTGAAGATTACTGGGATGGCAAGAGTGTCACGACTGAGATGGTGTGGTCACTTGTTCAGGATGGATGGTGGAGGGGGAGTGAGGAGGGCTTGGGAGGAACATGTAAGGAGGGGGGGGGGGATCAAGAGGGAGGCAGAGAATTAAATGGCAAGATAAGGTGAAGGAGATGAAGAGAAGAGGTTTGTTGGAAGAGGATGCCTTTGGAGAAGGTGTATCAGGCAATCAGCACCTTAATGTAGGGATAAAGGTGGGGAAGAAGACAGGAAGATGGAAGAATGGAAGTGAGAAAGGATGTCTACTTGAAGCTAAAAAGTGAGTGCAGCATGGGGCTGTAAGGACTCCGCTAAGATCTTTAAGTTATACATACAGTTCACCAATTAAGGTGCACTGACAGCGCTGGTTCCAAATAAAGCTCAGTAATCTGGACAACATGGATTGAGGATGATGGGTGCTCCCCTAATTCAATCTAATGAATTTCATGGTGAACACTTAAAAGCTCCAGAACACTTTAAAGTCCTTGATCATAAAGTGACTCTAATATTGGCAAAGCTAATTTTGAAACAGATCCATAAATTTGATTTAAAAAATATACTAGTATAGACAGTATCTAACCTGAAACATAAAGATGAACTTATCAGCACACTATTTGGAAAGATTGTTTTTCAATAAATTTATGTAAACATTACTTTTACATTTTATATATATAATATGATTTTCCCAACTTGAAGAGACTGAAGGAAATTATGCTAATACCAATTGGGAGCCTTGAAAAACTTCAAGTATTACAAAAAGAACATTATACAATGCACACTGTGGGCAATGCCATGTACAACAGTTAAAGAAGGGAATATAATCGATTTGAAACTAATCTCAATAATTCTAACATTAGCATTGAACAAGTTTTGTGTGAGGGGTAAACACTTACAGTAATATGTACCTCACACATCACTTTCTTCTTTTAGATTATTGGTTTCTTTGTGTCTTTCAGGCTTGGTGTTCAACTTCTTCATTTTCAACCTGATCTAACTTTCAACACATTATAGAACAGGACTTTTTATTGACCACGAGTCTTGTTAAGATAATTCATGATAAACATAAAAATTTTACATCCCTTTCACCCTTTTACTCCCAGGCTCTTTGGAAATTTCCAACCCTTAACCCCCAGGGGGTTATTTTTTTCCCAGTACATTTTGCAGTACATTTTTTTTTAAATTGCTCTAACAGCCTTAATTTTTGTCATAGAGAGGTCAGGTTGGTCTCATTCTCTTGGAAAATGCCTGAATTTTCTAAAATAAATTATAAAAAATATGAAAAAAAAATTATTATAGCATTTTTTTGCAAGGACGTACCGGTACGTCCATGGGGGTAAAGGGATGGCTTTTGTGAAACGTACCAGTACGTCCTTTGGGGGTAAAAGGGTTAAACGGGTTTGCATCCAGTTACGATTACGTTAAGTTTCCGTCTACATTTAAACGAGTCCCCTCATATAAAGGCTAATAATTCCTAAAGAGCATTTAAAGATGCTATATTTAATAAAAATACAGGTACATAACGTGGAACCTAAACAAAAATAATATAACTATAAAAAACAATTAATACTTATCACTGCAATGCAAGGTGTTGAAACACCTTCAAAGCATAAGTGGAATTTTGTGCTTTCCGTTATACGTACTGTATTGCACTCACAGGAATGGTTTCTAAATGATTCACAGATTTACACTAAGACAAAGAATCTAACTAATACTATGGAATTCTATACAAAAATGTTTCACATTAACAGAATGTGGAATGACGACAGTACGAATCACATGATTAATCAAAACTTTTACGCTAAAATGCACCATACAGTAATTACGTACTGTACTTGGAAAAATACTGTCGATTAAGAGTTATTACTTGAGTTGCCCCCTTGCTCCAGCTTCTTCTTTTCCTCATTCAAAATAACTTCAGAAACTTCCTTAAGTTCCTTTGGGCTCATAACATAAAAGACAGTTTTAGGTTGATTTGTAAATGCTAACTTTGCACCTTTAGAAATTGTCTTATCACACGTAGCCTCAAGCCACGATGGCACTTTCCTAACACGTCTCTCCATAACGATAAACAAATTGTGCAGCTCAAAACCTAAACTACTTCTTTATTTCTAAGTTCAATACAATTGTAAGTACCACTTATAAGTTACCTTGTATTTTGCATGCACACTTTGGTTTTACATACAACCAACAGGGTTCAGGAGTTGAAATGTGGTAAACTCTAATTTGGAATACAGAAATATCTAAGAGATTTTATCCATCACTACAATACTTGAAATTCATCTCCTAAGAGCTCAAAATTCATCTAAAAACATACATCCTAATGACAACTCGTACACGAGGCCCGCCTCTTTGTCGAGGAGAAAACAATGGGGTACAGTACAGCATACTGTATATCAATGATAAACTATATATTGTACTGTTATCACATTATTTGGTACCACCGATCAATAAATCCTTTTTTCTATATATTTCCATATTCTAAACTAGTATCTGAAGACGAAGGGGAGAGTTGAGGGTACTGTTCAGGTACTGGGTGAAGATAGGGGTTCGGTCGTCGAACTGGAATACCATAATAATCGTCCGTATCCTCCGCTGATGTATCTCCTCCACCCCAGTCAATGCCGGTCACAGTACGTTCATTGACCAATTGTTTAAACTCTTGAATTGATTCATTTAAAGACCACAGCTGACAAAGGAGTGACATGTCAAGCTGACGCAACCCAACCTGGAACATTTCCACAAGAAAAAGATCAGTGAATGATATAGGGAAAACACGAAGTCATAAGTAAAAATACAATATAGAATAGCTAATCAGTTTTTCGTGAGTCATAAGCATAAATGTAGATGGAAACAATTTATTTCTAACATTTTGGATTGTTAAGTAATACTATACTAAATACTGGACAATGTTTCATCTATTCCATCGCACACCAAGGTTAATCCCAATTTCTGTCAATAATTGATTTCAGAATAAGACATAAAAAAATCAATCAATAAGACGTAAAAAAGACAATCTGTTACCAGAAAACTTCAAATCAATCAATAAGACATAAAAAAGACAATCTGTTACCAGAAAACTTAAAATCAATAAATAAGACATAAAAAAGACAATCTGTTACCAGAAAACTTCAAACCAATCAATAAGACATAAAAAAGACAATCTGTTATAAAATGCAAGGCATCGGAGTCTAAATCTGCATGACAACTCGTTAAGATTCCAAGTACAGTATCTTTAAGATAAATATACAGCACAAACTTCTAAACAGTTAGGTCAATTTCTAGGTGACAGACATAATGACATGCCAGTCCCCTCATCTACATGCTTGAGTTTTTTTTTAAGTTTTTAACCCTTTTACCCCCAAAGGATGTACTGGTACGTTTCACAAAAGCCATCCCTTTACCTCCATAGACGTACCGGTACGTCCTTGCAAAAAAATGCTATAAAATTTTTTTTTTTTTTTTCATATTTTTGATAAATTTTTGAGAAAATTCAGGCATTTTCCAAGAGAATGAGACCAAGCTGACCTCTCTATGACAAAAATTAAGGCTGTTAGAGCAATTTAAAAAAAATATACTGCAAAACGTGCTGAGAAAAAAATAACCCCTTGGGGGTTAAGGGTTGGAAATTTCCAAATAGCCTGGGGGTAAAAGGGTTAACAGCTATAAAATAACCAGCCCATAAAGCAGCAAATCTGAAATGCCCATAACATACCCAATGTAATAGTCTGGTGAGAAACAAAAGAGGTTCAAGAATCCTTTTGACAAAGCTCCAAACTTACATATGAAGATCTTATGACATTCTGAACTAGCTCGGACTTTGGATATGCATTTGATGGACTGAACTTATGTTCAGCTTCAAGATCATAAATTAAGACAATGATTGTAAAATATGACAAATTCGTAGATAATTTGTATTTTTCCTAACGATACAAACCTTAGCTATTTACAGTTATGGCCCGCCAGCCCTGTCCCCCAAGATAAGTCCTACCTCTAAGTAAAGTGGATCTTCACCGGTGTGTGTGAGGGGGGAGGGGTAGCTAGCTACCCCTCCCTACCCCCCGCTAACAAGCGGTGGGGTAGGAAACCCTTGTTAAAACTTTATGGCTCGTCATCGGCTGTCGCCAAAGTAATTACCCCATGTAAATAGCTAAGGTTTGTATTCAGTTACGGAACAAAGAAGTTGTTCTAGAAGATCCAAACTCTCAAGTGGTCTTACATATTTAATAACATTTTTTTTGTTTCAAACTACGTACTGTATACAGTAATCCATTACATATCCGTCCTTTTTTTTAGTGCAAGCCAGTACTGTGCTTTTCTGTACCTACGCCGACTAATTGTCGATTGACAGTCACTCTGTGTTTTGTTTGATACAACTGTACAACTTCGAGACCTTTGTTTTTAAAGTACACTTCAATAAATAGCTGCATTTTTTTATGTTAGCATTAACTTGGAGCGAGTTTGCATAAGCTAATATTGATAGGCTATGATTTTGTAGTAACCTAACCTACGCTAGCCCAGATAACTCGTCTGTATCTGCATTTTGGTCTTACCCTCCATTCCCTTGGATGTTTAAGTCTGGATAAAAAGGGCGTGCAGCACTTGAAATATTCCCTCTTTCCAAAAGTGAATGATTTAGAATTTTCAGTACTGTAGTTGAAACCTTCACATTATCTTCACTACACTCTTTCTAAGCCTGACAGAATAATTGTAAAAGTATTTCTGGTATAGGAGGCCAAAAAATAATCTTAATAAAATACTTCCAAAAGTACAAATGAACTACTATAGTCGTAATTTAAAAAGGCAAACTATTCATCGGGCTATTTTGTCTGAAAAAGTGATCAAGAAACCACTGAGTTTACACTTCAAGATTCAAAATTAATTTACAAATTGTTGCAAACTTACCATTTCTTTTCTCAACACAGCCAGTTGGGTATCAAGAGTCGAAGCTCTACGGTGCTTGGGTGGAGCATGTGCTGGGCTTAGCCTTGGATTAACACCAGTAATAGATCCAGGCACAGGTGGGCTGCCTCTTGGACTGTGAGTCTTGTTGCCAGAAGTACACGCTGTCTGGTTCCTTGGAGAAGAAGAATGGCTGCGAGGCGAGGATCTGGGAGAAAACCCTTGTGCCGTCCCATTTGCATAGTACGGTTCAAAGGCACTGGCTCCATAACCAACACCAGAGTACTGAGACCGAGCCGATTCCGGTCTGGAATCCATGCGTGACTCAGTCCGCGAATCCGCCCTGGCAGGAGGACTGTAACGGTCAGAATTGTTCCTCACCGGAGGACTGTAGTGATCTCTTCCACCAGGTTCGTTTCCGCCTCCGCCGCCTTCTCGACGTCCAGCAAAATTGATCAGACCGCTGAGACTTTTTGGTAATGGTGGCAGACCTTGAATACTTGACATTTTTCTCTAAGTGACAGATGAAAACTTTTCCTCTTTTCTGGTTTCAAATTCTTGATAAGTGAGGAAGGTGTCTTATGACAAAGTAAAAGGCTATACTTTCAACTCCTGAACCCTGATCATAGAGTAAATCAGAGGATTGCCATGGTTAGAAGGAGAGTACCATAAAGGCTAAACATGCTAAATGCAAGCTACCAGACATTTCCCCTGTCTGATATAGTTATATATTTGTATCGAGAGGAAATAACTCAGCAATCAAGGCAAGGATCATCCATACCTGAAAAGAGACAACGAAACCTTTTTAACTTACGTATTTGAGTCAAAATAGCTTGTACTTGATTTCCATTCTTATAAACAAACAATTAAGGATTTAATTAAGCCTTTTGCTTACTATCACAGGGAAAAAAGACCATATACAATTGATATCTACAATGTCCATGATATAAAATAAGGTTAAACTAATGGGGTAGACACAAAGTGAGGACTTAAAGGAAGAAAAAATGTTTTTCAATATCACAAACATGAGTCCTTTATTTAGGGAGCCGGAGACAGTCGTTAAAACTTGGATGATGACAGGTTATCCAGCTGGGGAGGGTGGGAGGCAAGTAATCTCGCCACCTTTTCCAGCCAGAGAGCTTCATCTCTAACCTCTTGGCCCAGGACTGAGAGGGGTGGTTGAGGAAGGAAGTTGGGAGTAAAGGACTTAGGTTTGTATGGCTAAGCAAAATACAAATTACTTTAAAAATCTGTAATTTGTTCCTATGCAGCATATAAACCTTCGTCCTATAATCAGGCAGACTCACTGCTTGGAGGGTTGGAAGTCCTTTCAAATCTAACTGGATGGTTCAATTCCTTCCCAGGGAGTGAGCACCGCTTGATCTGTAAAGAAGCAACCTCCTACCTGAGAGAACCTGGCATGTACAAGAAAGCACAAGAGATATCCTTCTCCCAAAGGAGATGTCATTTTGGAAACACATACCTGTATGATGATAAATGGATGAATATAAAATCCACCATATGGAAGAGATACTTCTTTAACCATAAAGAACGGAGCTCTGAAGTGTACCTTACCAGCATCAAGTCCAATCCAGCACAGATCGATTTGACCGCTTAGTCCCCGAGAGGGGGGGACATGAGAGTGAAGTTGAAGAGCCAGTCATTTAACCATTCATTTCAAGCTCATATCTACATATTACCATAGACGAGATGCATCCTTCTCCCATGTGGGAGTTGGCCTGGTTAAACAACTACTTGAGTAGCCACCAGAGGGCCATGCAAAAAAGTGTCACAGAACTTGTGGGTATACTGCTGTAGGTAAAAGGCAGTGAAGGTGGTCTGTCATTACCAGAATCCAACCTTCAACACTTCCTAATGACAGGTTTCTCCTGAAAGCTAGAAAGCTAAAATGAGTTTTGGTCATAGCTGGTATATACATTGATCCTCTCGTCCGTCGAGGCGTACGCTTTACAGATCATCTCACGAAGCCAGAAAGAGACCGTGTTCCATGACAACTCTTTCTTGGTCCAGCCATTATTAATATAATGTTTCTGACACTCAGGCTTGAGGTGTCGGGTCCTTTTCAGATAGCAACACAGAGCCTTCATGGGACACAAAAGCATCTCCACTCGATCACCACCCAACGCCTCCCAAAGAGAGTGGATGGAGAAGGGCTTGAACCTGGGATCATTTGGATTTTGGCCACAAACTCAAAACACAAAACTTGAGTCAGATCCATGTTTGACTACGTCTTCAAAGGCTCGTACCGAGGACAAGTATTAAGGGCATTGAGGACAAGAGTCATGTCCTACTATGGGGGACTAAGGAGGTTAGCAAGACTATTCAAAGCTCGTCACGAGCATAGAAACCTCCCATAATGTGGATGGGCCCATAAACTTAAATCGATAGATCAATTAAGAGGTGTTTTTCTTGGCAAAGGAAGACTAAGAAATCAGCGATCTACACTAGAGTTGCTCCAACCAAAGAAATATACCTTCTACGACACCAATTGCATAAGATGACCCACTTTCCTTTGTAGACAGCAGCAGAGGACCAACGCAGATATTCAAACATCTCCTATGCAGTGCCTCGCGAAAAGCCTTTCGCTCAGAGATGCTGAATATCTTCCACTAGTGAAGTTCCAATGACTTCACAGACTGGCATTATCTCTGAAGGTGGGGCTGAAAGAGAAGTCTGGCCCACTGGGGTAGTTCTCTTGGGATTTCAAACAGAAGAGCTAGCAGATCATGGGGCCATCTAGGACCCAACAGGGTCATCCTAAGTCCTGACATAATCAACACCCTATTGATTAACGGCCTAATTGGGTTGACCGAAAGAGGAAGTTTACACATCCAGGTGATTCCACAGGTGTTGGAAGGAGTCTTCCAACACCACCACCCATGGTTCCAGAAAGAGGAGCTTCTTTTTCTGCCAGGAGACGAACAGATCAGCACTCAGAGAGCAAGGTGCTTTCTGTTACAACCTGTCCCTGGCGACTGAGTGTGTGTCTGCTAATACATTCCTCTTGCTCAGAATGTATCTTGTTAACAACTTTACGGTATGAAATGCCACCCAGATGTGCATCCACTTTGTCAGCTCGCAAAGAGAGACCGAGACTGTGACCCTTTGCTCGTTGACATAAGTCACTACAGTAGTGTTGTCACTCATCAACACAACCAAATGTCACCTCAAATGTTCTTGGAATGCTATCAAGGCTAGGAAGGCTACTTGAACTTCAAGGACGTTGATGTGCAGATGACTTTCTTCTCTGGTCCAAAGACCCAAAATAACCAGGTATTCCAAGTGTGGTCCCCTCCCCTCCTTTGACGCACCTGTGAATAGTTGCATGTCCAAAAGCGGAAACGCAAGTGGGACTCCCCTGGTGAAGGTTCCCCCATCAAGCCACCAGGATTGAATGGGGGATCCTTGTTGTCTGACCAATAATCTTTCAGACACCACTGAAGGGATCTCTGGTGGAGGCGCCTGTGTGGAATTGTTTTTCAAATAGGAAAGTAGGAAAGATGACCGAGAAGCCTCTGCCAGCAGCGAACAGACACTTCTGTCTTGAACAGGAACTGTCACACAACCTCACTGAGCCAGCTGATGTCATCGTTTGTGGTAACAGCTTTCAATTCTGCCGTGTCTATTAGCATGCCCAGGTATTTTAACCTCTGCTTGGGTATGACATTCGACTTTTCCCAGTTTACCACAATCCCCAGATCACGATAAAATGCAACAATCTGAAACAATCTGATCTCGATTTTGTAACAACTGACCCTCCGAGGAGGCCAAGATCAACCAAACATCAAGATACTGTACTGTACTTCAACAGACGTATCCCTCGCGAATGGGCCTCAGCGGCTACCAAGATGAACGCCCAAGTGAACACCTGAGGAGCAGCACATAGTTTGAAGCACAGAGCCTTGCATTGGTACACCATACCATAGAGGGAGAAGCGTAGGTCCTTCAGGTCTAACAGAACTTGTTTGGAGGAAAGAGGTCTATGTATGGTCTCTAGCCTAAAGTTTCCTTCTCCACCAGGAAGAGCCGACTGTAAAAGCCCACAAACCCGTCTCGAACGACTTTGAACTCGTTCTTCTTCAACATCCCTTTTGGACTTTTGGTTATGTTGGATTGATCAACAGGGAACTTGATCAGGACTTGAGATGGGTGGCAAGAGATCCTGAAAGAGTAGCAAGTAACAGTCCCTCATTCTTCTGTCCCGCGTCTCAGGGACCAAGCGGTCGAAACATTATAAGCTTGATCAGACCTGATGTTGGTAAGTTACACTTCAGAGCTCCATTCTTTAGGTCTAAAGAAGTATCTCTGCATCCCCCTTTAATGAGCAAGAGGATGGTGGATCTTATATCAACACATTAATGTAATCATCATATTAGATATATGTTTCCAACAGCCTCAACTACTGCAACCCCAAAGTAGAAAGCCAGTCATTCTGGACAGTATCTACCTTTCATTCTAGGCTTATGCAGATACCACAATCTTGACGAGATGCACCTTCTTCCCGTGAGGGAGCTAGAAAAACGACACATGTTGAGAAGCACTAAAGGTAAAGTAGGTAGTGGGAGATAAAAGGCTGTTTGGCATTTCCATACTCCTATCTTCCATAACTGAGCCACTGACAGTTCATCCGGAAAGCTAGGATGGTGCAGATACACCTGACTTCATTAACCCTCGCTCATGATGGAACTTTTTCAAGGCCCTCATTGGCTGAAGTTTAGGCACATTTGATGGTTTCACAACACAGGAACACATAGTGTTCTTGGATATCTTTTTCTTGATCATGATAGTTTCAGTAGTCTCTGGTACTCAGGCCTGAAGTGCTGAGCCCTTACAGGACAGCAAAGGCAGTCATCCTGAATACTTCAGGATGCTCCCTGAAGGGAAGAAATAGAGGAACCTCAGGATGCTCCCTGAAGAGAAGAAATAGAGGAACTTCAGGATGCTCCCTGAAGAGAAGAAATAGAGGAACTTCAGGATGCTCCCTGAAGAGAAGAAATAGAAGAACCTCAGGATGCTCCCTGAAGAGAAGAAATAGAGGAACTTCAGGATGCTCACTGAAGAGAAGAAATATGTTATTTTTATTAGTAAAATAAATTTTTGAATATACTTACCCGATAATCATGTAGCTGTCAACTCCGTTGCCCGACAGAATTCTATGGAGGGATACGCCAGCTATCACAATACTAGAAGGGGGTGTATTTACCAGCGCCACCTGTGGCCAGGTACTCAAGTACTTCTTGTTGACACCTCCTCAATTATTCCTCGGTCCACTGGTTCTCTATGGGGAGGAAGGGAGGGTCGATTAAATCATGATTATCGGGTAAGTATATTCAAAAATTTATTTTACTAATAAAAATAACATTTTTCAATATTAAACTTACCCGATAATCATGTAGCTGATTCACACCCAGGGGGGTGGGTGAAAAACCAGTGTACAAGACTAAAGGATAGCTAAGTATCCCGTATTTCATATAATCAGTTATCCACAATAACAATGAAATAATAAGTACCTGGTAAGGAAGTCGACTTGAACCGTTACTCTGCCTTTAATAAGATCGTCTTCCTTACTGAGCGCAGCGTTCCTCTTGGGAGGCTGAATCAACTCAAAGGTGCTAAAGTATACAGGGCTGCAACCCATACTAAAGGACCTCATCACAACCTTTAACCTCGGCGCTTCTCAAGAAAGAATTGACCACCCGCCAAATCAACAAGGATGTGGAAGGCTTCTTAGCCGACCGTACAACCCATAAAAAGTATTCAAGAGAAAGGTTAAAAGGTTATGGGATTATGGGAATGTAGTGGCTGAGCCCTCGCCTACTACTGCATTCGTTGCTACGAATGATCCCAGGGTGTAGCAGTACTCGTAAAGAGACTGGACATCTTTGAGATAGAATGATGCGAACACTGACTTGCTTCTCCAATAGGTTGCATCCATAACACTCTGCAGAGAATGGTTCTGTTTGAAGGCCACTGAAGTAGCCATAGCTCCCACTTCATGTGTCCTTACCTTCAGCAAAGCAAGGTCTTCTTCCTTCAGATGAGAATGTGTTTCTCTAATCAGAAGCCTGAATAGTAAGAAACTGAGTTCTTAGAACTTGGAAAAGAAGGTTTCTTGATAGCACACTATAAGGCTTCTGATTGTCCTTGTAAAGGTTAAGACCTTTTTAGATAGTACCTAAGAGCTCTAACTGGGCAAAGTACTCTCTTCAGATCATTCCCCACCAAGTTGGACAGGCTTGGGATCTCGAACGACTTAGGCCAAGGACGTGAAGGAAGCTCGTTTAGCAAAAACCGAGCTGCAAGGAACATGTAGCCGTTTCAGATGTGAAAACAATGATCCTGCTGAAGGCGTGGATCTCACTTACTCTTTTAGCTGTTGTCAAGCACACGAGGAAAAGAGTTTTTAATGTGAGGTCCTAAAAAGAGGCTGATTGGAGAGGTTCAAATCTTGATGACATAAGGAACCTTAGGACCACGTCTAGATTCCAGCCTGGAGTGGACAACCGACGTTCCTTTGAGGTCTCAAAAGACCTAGGGAGGTCCTGTAGATCTTTGTTGGTGGAAAGATCCAAGCCTCTGTGGCGGAAAACCGCTGCCAACATACTTCTGTAACCCTTGATCGTAGGAGCTGAAAGGGATCTTACTTTCCTTAGATATAACAGGAAGTCAGCAATCTGGGTTACAGTGGTACTGGTTGAGGAAACTGCATTGGTCTTGTACCAGCTACGGAAGACTTCCCCTTGAGACTGATAGATTCTGAGAGTGGATGTTCTCCTTGCTTTGGCAATCGCTCAGGCTGCCTCCTTCGAAAAGCACCTAGCTCTTGAGAGTCTTTCGAAAGTCTGAAGGCAGTCAGACGAAGAGCGTGGAGGATTGGGTGTACCTTCTTTACGTGAGGTAGACTTAGAAGGTTCACTCCTAGAGGAAGAGTCCTGGGAATGTCGACCAGCCATTGCAGTACCTCTAAGAACCATTCTCTCGCGGACCAGAGCGGAGCCAACCAACGTCAGCCGTGTCCCTTTGTGAGAGGAGAACTTCTGAAGTACCCTGTTGACAATCTTGAACGGCGGGAATGCATACAGGTCGAGATGGAACCAATCCAGCAGAAAAGCATCCACGTGAACTGCTGCTGGGTCTGGAATCGGAGAACAATACAACAGGAGTCTCTAGATTATCGAGGTAGTGAACAGATCTATGGTTGGCTGACCCCACAGGGCCCAAAGTCTGTTGCAAACATTCTTGAGAAGGGTCCACTCTGTGGGGATGACCTGACCCTTCCGTCTGAGGTGATCTGCCATGACATTCATACCGCCCTGAATGAACCTCGTTACTAGTTAGCTTTCGATCTTAAGACCAGATGAGTAGGTCCCTTGCGATCTAGAACAACTTCCACGAAAGAGTCCCTCCCTGCTTGAAGATGTAAGCCAGGGCTGTGGTGTTGTCAGAGTCCACCTCCACCACTTTGTTAAGCTGGAGGGACTTGAAGTTTATCAAGGCCAGAATAACCGCCAACAACTTCTTGCAAATGATGTGAAGTGTCCTTTGCTCCTGATTCCATGTTCCCGAGCATTCTTGTCCGTCCAAAGTCGCACCCCAGCCCGTGTCTGATGCGTCCGAGAGGAGACGGCGGTGTTTCTGAACAGCCAAAGGTAGACTTCCTTGAGAAGAAAGCTGTTCTTACACCACGCGAGAGAAGACCTCCTCTCTTCGGAAACAGGAACTGAGACCGTCTCTAGCGTCATGTCCTTTATCCAGTGAGCAGCTAGATGATACTGAAGGGGGGGGGAGGTGGAGTCTCCCTAACACGATGAACAGGGCCAGCGATGAAAGTGTCCCTGTTAGACTCATCCACTACCTGACTGAGCATCGGTTCCTTCTCAGCATGCTCTGGATGCATTCTAGGGCTTGGAAGATCCTTGGGGCCGACGGAAAAGTCCGAAAAGCTCGACTCTGAAGATCCATACCCAAGGAGACAATGGTCTGGGATGGAACGAGCTGAGACTCCTCAAAATTGACCAGGAGGCCCAGTTCCTTGGTCAGATCCATAGTCCATTTGAAAATCTCCAGACAGCGACGACTTGTGGGAGCTCTTAAAAGCCAGTCGTCTGACGGAGCCGGACACAAGATCATGATACTGCTGCACAGTCTGTGAACTGTCAATCATGGGCAAGCGAGGAAGTACAGTGACAACCCGAATCTGTCTAGACTGTCTGGGTCGTACAGACAACTCCTTATCGGGTTGCTGAGGTTGCCGCACTGCGTCACAACAAGTCACTTCTGTTGGTTGTTGAACGTCTTCCCCGTGACACATTGACTCCGTAAACAAAAAATCCTCTAACAAGGACTAAGCTTGGACTGCATGTCATGCAACACAGCTCAAGGTCTATGGGAGCAGGTGTGGTAACAGACGGGATTAGCGACTGAAGTGGAACCATTACCTTCCCTGGAAGCATGTTATGCTTAAATAAAAGTCCATAAGAGGTTATGCAGCTAAAGGCTCCCTCCAAATGACAGAGTCCTCAAGGGAATATCAGAAGGAGGGAGAAAAGAACTTTCTCATCTACAGGGACCATATCCTAGAAAAGCTAAGTTCTCTCAGTGAGGGTTCACTGGTGCAAAAGCAGCAGACTAGAAGGCAACGTTATAAAACTGCATGACAGTCTAGTGAGTTGGCAACAACCAAAGATGTGTGACTGAGAAGCATGCGGTAAGGTATGCAGAGCATGATGTATGCAGAGTATGCTGTCTGCAGAGCATGCTGTATGTAGAGCATGTAGTATGCAGAGTATGCTGAATGCAGAGCATGCTGTATGCAGAGCATGTTGTATGCAGAGCATGCTGAATGCAGAGCATGCTGTATGCAGAGCATGTTGTATGCAGAGCATGCTGTATGCAGAGCATGCTGTATGCAGAGCATGTAGTAAGCAGAGCCTGCTGTAAGCAGAGCCTGCTGTAAGGAAAGCAGAGCGTGTGCATGGCGTTTAACATTTCTCAGAAATTCCATGACCAGTGCTAGAGTGCTTTATGCATGCTTGCATGGGGTTTTAATATCAACATAATATTTACCTTACATTCATAACTCATGATTCATATTTTTGCCATATTTTGCGATCTTGTTAAAAATATATTGCAAGGAATACAAATATATTTTTATAAGAAATACAAATAACCTCCATTATCATATGGTTTGAAAATGGAGGTAAGGTATGCTGAACAGCAGAGTCAGAACGAGCTGGAACAACAATAGTTGTGGTTTCCTCTTCAAGACTCTGTTGAGGGAACACCTGAGGCTCAGTCTGCAAAGGCTGAATAAAAGACAAGCAGAAGGAAGGCGCATGGGTGGAGGAGGCTGACTCCTAGCATGAGTGGTTGAACCCAAGGGTTGCGCTTGCTGAGCGGTTGGCGGAAGCGGAGTAGCAAGTTCCAGTTCCTGTGGTGTGAGTGGAGCGCGATGAGGAAGAGGCTGCGCAGAACAAGGTAAATGTCTCGCAAGCTGAGGCTCCTGAGGCGCAAGGCTAAGGTGTTGTGGTGCTTGCCTTGTGGAGGGTTGAGCTCGCTGCAGCGAGAGCTGAGGAGACTGACTCATGGACGGGAGAGGTTGTTGTACCTCAACCGAGTGTTGCATCACTGGTGGAGCAGCAAGTGGAGGCGGAGGAAGAGAGGTATAATCCTCCTGATCCCATTGTAAAGGTTGCCTTAAGGAAGGCGGAGGCTGAACACCACTGGGAACAGCAAACTCAGCACGTGGCTCAACATCGTACGCCTGGCAGGTGGTACTGCGATCAGGCGGAGCGAGCGTAGGCGGAGGGAGTGTAGGCGGAGGCGGAGGCGCAACACTCTCAGCCCGACACTCACGCATCAAGTCCGAAAGCTGTGCTTGCATGGACTGAAGTAGAGTCCACAACATCGTACGCCTGGCAGGTGGTACTGCGATCAGGCGGAGCGAGCGTAGGCGGAGGGAGTGTAGGCGGAGGTGGAGGCGCAACACTCTCAGCCCGACACTCACGCATCAAGACCGAAAGTTGTGACTACATGGACTGCAGTAGAGTCAACTTGGGGTCGGCAGACACTAAGGTCTGCTGAGGTAAAGCCTTAACAGCAGAGATCTGTTGCGGCAGAACCTTACTCCTCTTAGGCGGAGTGCATTCAACTGATGACTGAGGAGAGTCAGAGCTAACCCAATGACTGCATCCGGGTTGTTGAACTTTAACTTCGTACGTCTGGCATAGGTCTGGACTTTACGTTTAAGAGGTCTTGAGACCTGAGACCAGCGTTACTCTGCCTTTATTTTCTCCCCTAAATCTCTTCTGCAGACGAGCAAAATAAGGGCTCAATCGTCTGCGGGTGGGAGTGACGGTCTCGGTAAGACACGCCCACAACCACCGAGGATACTTCTGTGCGCCGATCAAGGCCTGCTGAACCCTTATGCCCTTCGACATTGCTTCTCCCCTGGGCTTGGGAGCTTGCAAGAGGTCCCGGACTGGGAGGACGACTGGCGCGCACAGAAGTACCCTCATGCACAACACTGACATACTTTGCGCTAATCACTTATCACTTTGATTTCTGTTTGCACTTATTTCACTGAACTCGAAACTTTAAGTGGTTTGTACCTGAAACACGCAATTCTATCCTTTCTCAAAAGTTAGTAATTGCGAAAACAGAATTACAATGTAACAGAAAAATCTAATGAAAGATAATTCAGTGGCTGGAAAGAGACTAAACACTAGATCACTCTAGAAACGTTTAGTTTCTTCCCCTAAAGAGACTAGGGAGAAGAGCAAAAACGATAACGACGTTACTCGTACGCCTGGCAGGCTTGAATGAAACGTTTATCCTCTTTCTCCCTCCGTCTCTATCTCTCTCTCTCTCTCTCTCTCTCTCTTGACTTAGAACCTGAGAGAAGAGCCCAATCATATATATGGTTAAAACATATTATTGTTAAAGGAAAAAACTGAAATATTTCCCAAAATGAAAAGTTCCTTTATTAGGATCAAAACCATTAAGTTAAGAAAGAATGAACAAAACGCTAGACACGGTTACTCTTACTGCAACGTGAAACCGTGAACATTCTTTCTCTATCGTAACGATAGAGTGCAAGTTGAACGTTCTGAACGTCAACAACTGCAGAGACAAAACAAAACGTTAGTTCAACTTTGAAAAAGTACGAGACTATCAAAGAAATTCTTTCAAACTCTGTGGCGGAAATAGCATAATATGTTAACAGGTAAAACCGAAATGACGGGCTCAATGTTAATTAACTTCGGTACCAAGAAAAGACCGCCTACTATTAGGAAGGTCGAATATAAACAAATATAAAAATTAATTTTAATAAGTTTATAATAAAAGGAAGTTAATCGAAGAGGCCTATAAGAGGCGGAGAGATATAAAATAAATCTATAACTTTTGTTAAGCAAAATTAAGAAAGAGAGTCTATACTCTCTTAGACACCAACACTTCCGTTAAGGGAAGGGTCGGCCATTGAAAGGTGAACGAGAGTTCATACTCTCTTCGTCACCATAATTAATCAAATTAATTCCAAAAGCTAACTAAGCTAATATAGAAGTTTCCAGTAAAGCGACAGCCGAAATCAAAGAGAAATACTTCACCAAAGTCGTGAAAATACTCCAAGAACATAAGCGTATCCCAGAACGTCTTGCCGGAAGCACGACAGAGGAATAATTGAGGAGGTGTCAACAAGAAGTACTTGAGTACCTGGCCACAGGTGGCGCTGGTAAATACACCCCCTTCTAGTATTGTGATAGCTGGCGTATCCCTCCATAGAATTCTGTCGGGCAACGGAGTTGACAGCTACATGATTATCGGGTAAGTTTAATATTGAAAAAGAGGAACCTCAGGATGCTCCCTGAAGAGAAGAAATAGAGGAACCTCAGGATGCTCCCTGAAGAGAAGAAATAGAGGAACCTCAGGATGCTCCCTGAAGAGAAGAAATAGAGGAACCTCAGGATGCTCCCTGAAGAGAAGAAATAGAGGAACCTCAGGATGCTCCCTGAAGAGAAGAAATAGAGGAACCTCAGGATGCTCCCTGAAGAGAAGAAATAGAGGAACCTCAGGATGCTCCCTGAAGAGAAGAAATAGAGGAACTTCAGGATGCTCCCTGAAGAGAAGAAATAGAGGAACTTCAGGATGCTCCCTGAAGAGAAGAAATAGAAGAACCTCAGGATGCTCCCTGAAGAGGAGAAATAGAGGAACCTCAGGATGTTCCCTGAAGAGAAGAAATAGAGGAACCTCAGGATACTCCCTGAAGAGAAGAAATAGAGGAACCTCAGGATGCTCCCTGAAGAGAAGAAATAGAGGACGACGAAAACCTGGGTTTGGGATCTTTGCCACGAACTTGGATACAAAAGTGAACTAGAGGGGCACACAGTAGAGCGCAGACCTCCACCATGGCAGCTTATTTCTCAACCTTTTGCTCGACCATGACCTTGAGTTTCCAAAATCTAATAGTTTCCAGATTTTTAAATAAGTTAATCCCTGCCAGTTTTATTACTCTACGATTAAAATTGTGGCCAGGGAGATGCTAACAAACAAATACACACACACAAACAGGGGGTAAAACATAACCTCCTTCCAACTTCATTGGCGGAGGTAATGAGACCTCCTTCCATTCCTTTGGAATGATTTGTTACATTTGAGATGAAACTCAAAAGGCTCACTTCGCCAAAGCTGCAGCTACCAAAAAGACAGTATTGAGTGTCAGATATGTCTGATGATCATCTCAAAGGCTCACATGGGGCACACAAAAGAGACCTGAGAACACAGGTAACACCCAACTCTGGAGACCTGAAGTCCCGGGGTGGGGAAGACTGGTTGAAGCTCGTTACGAGCATAAACACTCCCTAAGGGTACATGGTAGCCTTTCACTTCTGAGACTGAGAGGAGCTTCTTTCAGTGGGAGAAAATGAGAAAATCAGAAATTAATGGCAGAGAGACTCCAACCAGAGAAGCATCCTTTCTACAATAGTCACAGATGATGGTCCAATCTCCCTTATAGTAAGCTACATAGGACTTTTGTAGATATAAAAGACCATTGCAGTTATCAAAATATTTCCTGTACAGTACAGTACTTGCAAAAACCGTTCACTTGGAGGAGATACCGAATAGTCTCCAACCGTGAAATATGTTATTTTCCTTAGTAAAATAAATTTTTGAATATACTTACCCGATGATCATATAGCTGCATCCCTGCTGCCCGACAGAAAAAACCTACGGGCGGAATACGCCAGCGATCGCTATACAGGTGGGGGTGTACATCAACAGTGCCATCTGTCAAGTAGGTACTCAAGTACTCCATGTCAACACACAACCAATTTTCTCCTCTGTCCCACTGGTTCTCTATTGGGGAGGAAGGGTGGGTCCTTTAATTTATGATCATCGGGTAAGTATATTCAAAAATTTATTTTACTAAGGAAAATAACATTTTTCAATATCAAACTTACCCGATGATCATATAGCTGATTCACACCCAGGGGGGTGGGTAGAGACCAGCATTACAAGTTGACATTATGAGCTAAGTATTCCGTATTTCATTTTAGCAGTTATTCAAAATAACAAGCATAAAATAAATAAGTACCTGGTAAGGAAGACGACTTGAACAATTACTCTGCCTTTTTAAGTACGTCTTCCTTACTGAGCCTCGCGATCCTCATAGGATGCTGAGCGACTCCTAGGAGCTGAAGTATGAAGGGTTGCAACCCATACTAAAGGTCCTCATCAAAACCTCTAATCTAGGCGCTTCTCAAGAAATGATTTTGACCACCCGCCAAATCAAGTAGGATGCGAAAGGCTTCTTAGCCTTCCGGACAACCCAAAAATATTTCAAGAGAAAGATTAAAAAGGTTCTGGAATTAGGGAATTGTAGTGGTGGAGCCCCCACCACTACTGCACTCGTTGCTACGAATGGTCCCAGAGTGTAGCAGTTCTCGTAAAGAGACTGGACATTCTCAAGATAAAAGACGCGAACACTGATTTGCTTTTCCAATAGGTTGCGTCGAATATATTTTGCAGAGATCTATTTTGTTTAAAGGCCACGGAAGTTGTGACAGCTCTAACTTCGTGTGTCCTTACCTTCCGCCAAGCTTGGTCTTCCTCATTCAGAAGGGAATGAGCTTCTCGTATTAACAGTCTGATAAAAATAGGATAAAGAATTCTCTGACATAGGCAAAGATGGATTCTTAACTGAACACCATAAAGCTTCAGACGGGCCTCGTAAAGGTTTTAAAATAGAACTTAAGAGCTCTTACAGGACATAATACTCTTTCTAGTTCATTTCCAACCATACGATAAGTTTGGAATATCGAACGATATTGGTCAAGGCCGAGAAGGCAGCTCGTGTTTGGCTAGAAAACCAAGATGTAGAACATGTAGCCGTTTCGGATGAGAATCCGATGTTCTTGCTGAAGGCCTGAATCTCACTGACTCTTTTAGCTGTGGTTAAGCATATCAGGAAAAGAGTCTTAAAGGTGAGATCTTTCAGGGAGGCTGATTGAAGTGGTTCGAACCTGTCTGACATAAGGAATCTTAGAACCACGTCTAAATTCCAACCAGGTGTAACCATACGACGCTCCTTTGTGGTCTCAAAAGACTTAAGGAGGTCCTGTAGATCTTTATTGTTGGAAAGATCTAAGCCTCTGTGACGGAAGACTGATGCCAACATGCTTCTGTAACCCTTGATTGTGGGAGCTGAAAGAGATCGCTCTTTCCTCAGATATAAGAGGAAGTCAGCTATTTGAGTTACAGAGGTACTGGTCGAGGATACGGATACTGACTTGCACCAGTTTCGGAAGATTTCCCACTTCGATTGGTAGACTCTAAGGGTGGATGTTCTCCTTGCTCTAGCAATCGCTCTGGTTGCCTCCTTCGAAAAACCTCTAGTTCTCGAGAGTCTTTCGATACTCTGAAGGCAGTGAGACGAAGAGCGTGGAGGCCTTGGAGTACCTTCTTTACGCGTGGCAGACGTAGCAGGTCCACCCTTAGGGGAAGAGTTCTGGGAACGTCTACTAGCCATCGAAGTACCTCGGTAAGTTATTCTCTCGCGGGCCAGAGGGAAGCAACTAGCGTCAACTTTGTCCCTTCGTGAGAGGCGAACTTCTGCAGTACCTTGTTGACAATCTAGAACGGAGGGAATGCATATAGATCTAGATGAGACCAATCTAGTAGAAAGGCATCTATAAGAACTACTGCTGGGTCCGGGATAGGTGAGCAAAGTATTGAGAGCCTCTTGGACATCGAGGTTGCGAAGAGATCTATGGTTGGCTGGCCCCAGGTGACCCAAAGTCTCTTGCATACATCCTTGTGGAGGGTCCAATATGTTGGAATTATTGTCCCTTCCTACTGAGACAATCTGCTAAGACATTCAAGTTGCCTTGGATGAAACTCGTTACTAGTGAAAAGTCTAGACCTGTTGAACAGGAGAGGAGGTCACTTGCGAACTCGTACCATGTCAGAGAGTAGGTCCCTCCTTGCTAGGAGATGTACATCAAAGCAGGGAGTTGACCGTGTTCACCTCCACTACTTTGCCTTGAAGGAGAGACCTGAAGCTTTTCCAGGTCAGACGTACTGCCAGAAGCTTCTTGCAGTTGAAATGCATTGTCCTTTGACTCGAGTTCCATAATCCCGAGCATTCCCTACCGCCTAAGGTCGCACCCCAGCCTACGTCCGATGCGTCTGAGAAGAGAACGTGGTTGGTAGTCTGAACAGTCAGGGGAAGACCCTTTCAAAGGTTGATAAAGTCCTTTCATCAAGTCAGACCAGACTTATCTTCCGGAAACCGGGATCGAGACCGCTTCTAGCGTCTTGTCCTTTTCCAGTGAAGAGCTAGATGATACCGAAGAGGACGGAGGTGTAGTCTTCCAAGTGACACCAATTGAACCACGGATGACAGTGTCCTAACCAGACTCATCCACAGCCTGACAGGGCCGTGTTCCTTCTTCAGCATCTTCTGGATGGATAGCAGGGCTGGGGGTTGATCGTCTTGTTCAGCCATGTCCTCATCAGAGGGTTCCTCATCCGAAACTGATGAGGAAACGGCAACGGAGTGGGCAACGTCTGACTCGCTGAATCCGGTCGCACTGGTGGATGCGTGACGGAGCCGGACACAAGATCATGGTACTGCTGCACAGTCTGTGAACTGTCAACCATGGGGACGCGAGGAAGTACAGCGACAACCCGAAGCTGTCTAGACTGTCTGGGTTGTGCAGACAACCCCTTATCGGGTTGCTGAGGTTGCCGCACTGCGTCACAACAAGTCACCTCTGCTGGTTGTTGAACGTCTTCCTAGTGACACACTGAACGTCCACAACCACCTCCGAGAGTCGCTTAACGTCAACGTGCGACTGGCAACCCACACTGGGTCGCACCGGTGGAGGAACCATCTCAACTGGCGGACGTGAGTAGGATACCTCAGCGTCAACAGGGCGTACAACCAACCGGTAGGAAGGTTGTTGGCTAGAAGGTTCTTCTCCGTAAAAAATCCTCTATCAAGGACTAAGCTTGGACTGCATGTCTTGCAACAAAGCCCAAGGTCTATGGGAGCAGGTGTGGCAACAGACGGGGTTAGCGACTGAAGCGGAACCATTTACCATCCCTGGAAGCATGTAATGCTTTAATTAAAGTCCATAGGAGGCTAAGCAGCTTAAGGCTCCTCTCCAAATGACAGAGTCCTCAAGGGAATATCAGAAGGAGGGAGAACAGCACTTTCTCATCTACAGGAACCATGTCCGAGAAAAGCTAGGTTATCTCAGTGAGGGTTTCACTGGTGCATAAGCAGCAGACCAGAAGGCAACGTTAAGTAACTGCTTGACAGTCTGTGAACTGTCAAAAACTGAACTGTCAACCACAACAGGTGCGTGAGGACATACAGCACTGGTGCATTAGTAGCAGACCAGAAGGCAACGTTATGTAACTGCTTGACAGTCTGTGAGTTGGCAACAACCAAAGCTGTGTGGGGAAGCCTCAACTCCTGACTGACTAGTCTGCTGCAGGCGAGTGGCGGTAACCACAGTGTGTTGCGGAGGCTGACACACCGTGTCAAAACACGGCAGCTTGTGGTAGCTCACGCACGGCAACGGAGTGCTCCGTGTGTCTGAGGGAGTCAGCATGCGTCTGGCAGGGTCGACTGCGCAAGGGTGGAGGAGCTCTCACAACAAGAGTGTGGGAGCAGGCAGCCATGCTGGGCGCACAACCGTGGCAGGCTGTAGGCCAACGGGTGCATCGTCAACCTTCTCCGCAGTCGGAGTGTGGGAGCTGGCAACAACAAAAGCGGAGTGCTGGTGCGTGGGAGGGACTGCCGTGGGTTGCGGAGCATGCCGCATTGCGTCAAAACACGGCAGCTTGACAGCACCTTCCCACTGCTGATGCGGTAGCTCACGCATGTTAACGGAGGGTGCAGCATGAACATGCGTCTGGCAGGGTCGACTGCGCATCGGTGGTGGAGCTCTCACAGGTGGAGTGTGGGAGCAGGCAGCCGCAGTATCTGCTGAGCGCACAACCGTGGCAGGTTGTAGGTTAACAGGTGCAGAGTCAACCTTCTCAGCACGATACTCCTGCATGAAGGAAGCAAGCTGAGACTGCATAGTCTGCAGCATGGACCACTAGGGTCTACAAAAGACGGCAACAAACGTAGCTACTGTCCGTTGTGACTGAGGGTCTAAAACAGCTGGTGCGGCAACAGACGGAGTTACTGCCTGTTGCGGTACCACCTTGCCTCTCTTGGGAGGTGTGCAGTCGTCGGATGACTGCAGCGAGTCCGAACTGACCCAGTGGCTACACCTAGGCCGTTGGACTGGCGCGGAAGGGACCGACTTGCACTTAAAAAGCTGCAAGATTTGGTCCATGGTTTCTAAGAGAAACCTCTTCCGCAGACGAGGAATAAATGGGCTCTCTCGTCTTTGTGTGGGTGGGGCGATCACGTCGGCAACGTGTGTAGATACACCCGAAACCACCGAGGGAAACGTCTGTTCGTCGATCAAGGCCTGTGGAACCCATAAGTCGTTCGACATTACTTCTCCCCTGGGCTTGGGAGCTTGTAAGAGGTCCCGGACTAGGTGAACAACTGGCACGAACAGACGAACCCTCGAACGCAACACTGTAACACTTTGCGCATATCACTTTATCACTTTTGATTTTCTGTTTGCACTTATTTCACTGAAATCGAAACTTTAACTGATTTCTACCTGAAACACGCAATCCTATCCTTCATTAAAAGGTAGTAATTGCGAAAACAGTTTTACAATGCAACAGAAAAACATAATTAAAGATAAAGAATTCAGTGGCTGGAAAAGAGACTAAACACTAGATCAAATAAACTACGTTTAAAATCTCTCACCGCATAAAGCCTGGGAACAAGAATAAAACTCTAGAAACGTTTTACCTTCTTCCCCTACAGCGACTAGGGAGAAGAGTAAAAAACGAGAACAACGTTACCCGCTTGAACGAAACGTTTATTCTCCTCTCTCTCCCTCCGTCTCTATCTCTCTCTCTCTTCTCTCTTGACTTAGAACCTGAGAGAAGAGCCCAATTATATATCGTTAAAACATATTATTTGCTAAAGGAAAAAACTGAAAGGTTTCCCAAATAAAAAGTTCCTTTATTAGAATTTAAACCATTTAAGCTAAGAAAGAATGAACGAAACGCTAGAATCGGTTTACTCTTACTGCAACGTGAAACCGTGAAATACTCTCTCTCTATCGTAACGATAGAGCGCATGTTGAACGTTCTGAACGTCAACAACTGCGGAGACAAAACTAAACGTTAGTTCATCTTTGAAAACAGTACGAGACTATCAAAGAAATTCTTTCAAAAACATTAAAATTAAAAAAAAAAAGTATAAATTCTTAAAAGGTAAATACGATATGAGGGGCTCAATGTTAATTAACTTCGGTTCCAAGTAAGGACCGCCTACTATTAGGAAAGGTCGCATATAAACAAACATAAAAATTAATTTTTATAAGTTTATAATAAATGGAAAGTTAATCGAAGAGGCCTATAAAGGCGGAGAGATATAAAATAAATAGATCTATAACTTGTTAAGCAAAATTACCAAAAACCTAAACACACTTCCGTCTAAGGGAAGGGTCGGCCATTTAAAAGTGAAAGAGAGTCCATACTCTCTTCGTCACCAACACTTCCGTCTAAGGGAAGGGTCGGCCATTTAAAAGTGAAAGAGAGTCCATACTCTCTTCGTCACGATAATTAAATCTATCCAAAACGAGTTCAAGTTTTGAAATCAAGATAAAACCCCTGCATAGCGAAAGCTCAAAACTGGAATAGTGTACTTCACCAAATCGTTGTGAAAACAAATCCAGTTAGGGACGGCGTATTTAGTAGGTCTTGCCTGTGGCACGACAGAGGGAAAATTGGTTCTGTGTTGACATGGAGTACTTGAGTACCTACTTGACAGATGGCGCTGTTGATGTACACCCCCACCTGTATAGCGATCGCTGGCGTATTCCGCCCGTAGGTTTTTTCTGTCGGGCAGCAGGGATGCAGCTATATGATCATCGGGTAAGTTTGATATTGAAAAATAAGGGACTCTCCTGAGTGATGGCAACTCTGATGGTGTGACTGACAGATTTGGCACCTTGCTCATTAAGGCATTTTTTTTTGGGGGGGGATACAGTATTACTAACAGAGATTTCGAGTCTATCAGGGTAGTTCTCTCAGCACCTTGATAAGCAACAAGAACAGATCTAAATACCATTTGGCATGTGGCCACCTGGAAGCCACCAGGGACATCCTAAGACCCAATGCTAACATACTGTTGATTAATTGGTAAATCAGGCATACCCTTTCACACTATCACAAGTATGTTGAAAAGCACCCTTTAATGCCACCTAAAGATCTGGAATGGGGATCAGAGAACCAAGAGTTTCCTGCTCAGCCACCTGGCAAACAAGTCAATTGCAAGAAGCCTATTGTCTAACTCCAAAACTACGCTCCTGGCGACTGATATCGTCTGCTAGAACATTACAGCTCAATGCCTTGTCCACTGCATAGACTGTACGAGACGACCACTCCTTGCTTGTTGGCATGCACTATTAGGGTACTGTTGGTGCTCATCACCACTACTGAGTACCATATCAAACTGTATTAGAAAGCTTGCAGTGCTAGGAATACTGTTCGCATTTCCGAAAGGTTGATATGCAGGTGAATTTCCTCTGCAGACTACACCCCTATGGCCATTTGGTCTCTCAAGTGTGGCCCCCCTCCCTCCTTGAATGCATCCCCAAACATAAGCACCTCAAGGTGGGGAGTTCAGCATAACTTGCCAGAAGTTTTCGTCTTTCAGCTACCAGGAAGGATCGTCCCATCTCTCCTGCTCCACAGGGACAAGATGAGACTGTGGACTAGTGATGCTTCAGGCACTACAGAAGAAATCCCTGGTGGACACACTTGTGTGGAACAAGTTCCTTCAATAACGAAAGATGTCCCAGGAGACATTGCCACCATCGAGCCAATAATTCTCGCTTAAACAAAAATAGTAGCGCCACCTCTTTGAGCATCCTGATGCGATATCTTAATGTAAAGACTCTCACTGCTATTGGGAGCGAGACTCAACTTCTCCTGATTTAACAAGATCCCCAGATCGTGACAAAAGGCAACAAAAGGAGAGCAGTCGATCTCGATCCTGAAATAACTGACTTTCTGAAGAGCCTAGGACTAGAAAGTCATCAAGATAGCTCAACAAACATACCTTGATTGAGTGGGCCCAAGCAGAGGTCAGAGTGAATACTCACATGAAGACTTGGGGAGCAGTGGACAGTCCAAGCACAAGGTTTTCAAACAGTACAGCATACTTAAGTCCTTGTAATGCTTAATGAGAGCAGTGTTGTGGGGCAAGTAGGCACATTGAGTACATACAAGTCCCCAGGTGGTGAAGGACCTTGTCGCTGATCACCTGTGTGTGATGAAACATCTCTGTGCTCAGGAATGTGTGCTTACAGCAGTACTTGGCGGTTACCTGTTCTTGTTCCCTGTCATGCACGCATGTGGGAACTTTCTGGCTTGTGGACTGGCCACATAGGGAAAGAACAACTGGAGGTGATCTTGTTCATTACCTTGCAAATATCTGGGAGCATTTCCAATGTGACCCAAGTCATGAGCAAAACAATCACACACTGACCAATCTCGTTACTCCCAACAGTAGATCTTATCTTCAATCATACTCACAGGAGGGATGTCTCATCGCCTATGAAAGCGAGGAAACCTAACACTGGTTCCTTTCCTCCATAGTTCTACTGTATATTGGTTCTGCACCATAACAAAACCTAATACCATTTAAAACCAAAGGATTTTTAGGGAGAGTGACTGAGGTCTACCTTGTGCATTCAGGGGAAAGGAAAGAAGAGCAGCACCCTTCATCCTGACTGGCGCCGAGTTTGCTTGATTCTCTCGGCACCTAAAAATAAAACAAGTGTGTAAACTCCTGTACTGCATTTCGAGAGACCGTCCCTGTCTGGGTCTGTTCTGGTTGCCGCATTGCCTCTATCACTCCTAAACGGGGCGAGATTGATTAGTTCATCATAAGATTCCTGTCGATTGGTCTTCCTGGATGATTCTTCTCCATGTACTTCGAAGTAGCAGTGTCTGGAGAATCTGATGAAAACAAGGCAGAGGTGGAAGAAGAACCAGAAGAGGAGTGCACATGCTTTTTCTCCATGCCAGCCTTCTTTAGGGTTAAGGTCTTGTGGGCCAATGGCTACGATACTCCCACAGAGGAAGAAACCACTCTTCAATAGTAGACAATACCATACCAAGTGCCACACCTATCAGCACCTCTACTGGTGTAAGAGGAAACAAGTATATACATCAGGGGAGGCTTTAGAATTCCTAACAGCAGCAAACAATTTCAGAAGCCTCCCTACCAACAGGGCACAAATGATACCCAGGTAGTCTACAACTTCATTACGTCTAGGAGTACAAGTACTGCATTACCTTTATTACCGGACAGTGATACTTTAGTTTTCTCTGAGGATCATCCCTAAGACAAACCAAGGTCATACTCCCCCAATAAATTCCTCCAGAAAAAAGGAAAGCAAGGAAGAAACTGCACATTAAGCAACAAAAGAAGTAAAGTAGTTACAAAGTTCCTTGAGTAGCCTATAAGTTTTGGCATACAGTACCCAATAGTGATATCGAAATGTACTTTGCTTTCTTCTTTTTGGGCAAACTTCAACCACTACAGAGGAGGCCACAAGCTGCACTCGCCACACAAGGATGACTGCGTACAGTGATGACCCCGCCCAAAAACACACACCATTAGGATCAATGACAGTCTTTGACATAAACTTGCCACACTTTTTACCAAGTTTACCTGGACACATCTGCATGTCTGCACACTAATCCAATTATGCTAGAAACAGAAAGCTATAGGAGCAGGATTACATTTGAACAGCTTTCATTCAAAGTTAAAAGTGCCAGTCTTGCTGACAAATGGGTGGGCGGGGTTTCCCTGCCAATGGGTGGGTGGGGCTTCCCTGCCAATGGGTGGGCGGGGCTTCCCTGCCAATGGGTGGGCGGGGCTTCTCTGCCACCCATCAGTGACGAAAGAAGGAAAATAAAAGAACTGCAACAGCCATACAAAGTGGAAAACAAGAAGATAATAGGAAACATTCTGTTCAAGAGAAGGAATAGAAAAAAGAAAAGAATATGAGGAAAAAAGAGAAGAAAATAAAAGGGCTAGAATAAAGAAGAAAACTAAGGAGGTGCCAATGGAGAGGCAAATTCCTTCACCAACAGTTATAATTATCTTGTTAAAATTTAAGAGCTGTTCCAGCTTCATTAAAGTCACACTCCTCTTGCAGGACAATGGCTTGTATTTGTGTATGAACAAATAAGATTTCCCAATTATCCTATGAAAGTACTGGGGAAGATGCTAGAGGAATAGATGGAGAAAATAGCTAAAATCCATATTTTTTAATTTGGTTTCATAATAAAAATGTCAATAGGTCATCTTTATTATCAAGCAAAAACAGGAAAATATTCCGAGTTAAATTCGGTAATTGTAAGACTTGAGAGGGCATTAGACAGAAAACATGAATGAGAAAATTCTCTGAGTTGATGCACGAAATGGTGAAATGAGGAAACAAAATCAGTGTAAGCAAAATAAATCTTATGGTGACTGACTGAAACAAATTAAAGGAATAAGCATAGAAATGAAGTTGCATGTGGATGCTAGAGAGAAGAGGGTAAATATTCATCAGTATTCTGGCCCTAATAATTATCAATACCTAACACTCACGTGTTCTTCCATAATGGATGATTACTACCTTATCTAAATTGACCTAAAACACTATATTCTAATTCTTCATACATCAAAGTATATAAAATACACATGGTTACAGTTATGCCATGATTATGAATACAGTATCAAGTAGAGTATAACATATGGGCAAATACACATTAAGAAAAATGTTATGCTGAACTAAAATAATTAACCCTTTTACCCCCAAAGGACGTACTGGTACGTTTCACAAAACTCATCCCTTTACCCCCATGGACGTACCGGTACGTCCTTGCAAAAAACTGCCATTTACATTTTTTTGCATATTTTTGATATTTTTTTGAGAAACTTCAGGCATTTTCCAAGAGAATGAGACCGACCTGACCTCTCTATGACAAAAATTAAGGCTGTTAGAGCAATTTAAAAAAAATTTGCTGCAAAATGTGCTTGAAAACAAAATAACCCCTGGGGGTTAAGGGTTGGAACATTCCAAATAGCCTGGGGGTAAAAGGGTTAAAAGACAATACACACAATTAGAAAAAAATGGCTTACTAGTAGTTAACCCTTTTACCCCCGGGCTATTTGGAAATTTCCAACCCTTAACCCCCAAGGGGTTATTTTTATCCCATCACATTTTGCAGTATACTTTTTTCAAATTGCTCTAACAGGCTTAATTTTTGTCATAGAGGTGTCACTTTGGTCTCATTCTCTTGGAAAATGCCTGAATTTTCTCAAAAAATTATCAAAAATATGAAAAAAAAAAATTTTATAGCATTTTTTTGCAAGGACGTACCGGTACGTCCATGGGGGTAAAGGGATGGCTTTTGTGAAACGTACCAGTACGTCCTTTGGGGGTAAAAGGGTTAAGATATACTCTTGGCTTTTCGAGTATTTAACCAGTCTTAACCTGGCCCCCTTCTGGGTTAAGCTATTCGCCTTGGCATTAGGAAAACAAACAAGATACCCTAGGCTCAGTTAAAGCCCAGGGATTGGGTAAAACTTTACTAAGATGTTCAAAGGATAAGGGCATAGCATAAAAAGTCAATTTAAGTTAGTGGCAGGGGACAGTGAATAAGGACATGGTATCCTTGGTTATGTTACGAGGGAATCTTTCCCTGTGAGGTTTTGATGTTCTTTACTTACGGCACATATTTAAAGTTGCTTAAGAATTAACCTACTGTATTATAAAACTGTAAAAGATTTCCTTCATGGGGTAAGTGTTGATCAGATGCGTAGAAAACGGGAATTTCAGTCATGTCATCTAGGCCATAGTCAACTACATCAAACCTTGGGGGTGTATGTATGATAGCGGCCTCCTGTATGCATAATTATGTCTAACTTAGAATACGACAGTGTAAGGGGGGTTGCAGGGGGCGTTAGCTCCCCCATTAGGTAAGTAGGTAAGGATACGCCTTGTAGGTTAGGTTAAGGGGGAAAGTTTAGGTTAGTTGATGTCCATTTTTAATGAATGCGTGAGGAACTGGCCGCTGATATACAAAGGCTCCAAACGTTGTTATTCATTTGCCATGAAATCAATGGGATATGACACAACCTAAGGTAACCCCAAAACCCCTATGACAATCCCTTCAATGACAGAACATCAACTGAAACATGACCTATCCTAAGCCATATCTATTGCTGGTAGCAAATGTTGAAATGGAATAAATAACAGAAAATATTTAAAATTTCGACGTAAAATTCTATCCATGAATTCCGTACAAATTCTCTAATTCCGTACAAACTTTCCATCGTTTTGAGGTTACAACATACATGACTCACAGGAAACTCGTATCACAAATCAAATTAAAATGCTCAAAAGTAACAGTGGGTTCTGTCTGATCTAACGAATGCCATACCCATCACTTAGGATGCCATATTTAGCAAAGGTATATCAACTATAAGATCACATCAATAGATGCATTGTGACTGACACTTAACGATACTATACCTTTCGTTCTTGTCAAAGCTGAACTGACCCTTTAACAGATGTCAAAGATGAATTAAATGGGGAAAATCCATAGGTCAGGTGCCCATCTCAACTCCTACTACGAGACTTGGATCATGTGTAAACAAAGCACCAACCTGCCCATTGACTTCTTCTTCTTCTCAGTTTATTAGAAACTTCAGGTTTAGCCTTTCACCCTCACCTGATCAATGACACTTCGTACGATGTCATGCCTTCGGTATTTACTCTTTCATTCGTGTATGCATCAATAAGGGGAAAAAAAAGGTCACGCACCAGTTTATGACCTTTAATCGTAAATCCCACAGGAGATCGGATCTGATTTGATATCGCGATTTCATTTATAGGTTTACGACGACAACTTGGTTTCCGATTCTATTCGATACGATGCCATTCACCAGCGTTAAGAAATACGTAGTGTTTCTAATATTGGCTCTTCAATCAATGCGCCTGTGACTTATTTCAGTAATCAAACTCCAGCTGTAACGATATGTAGGTCCATTAAAGGAAAGATAACAAAGACTGATTAAAGAACTTATATGGTATGGCTGACATTACAAGGCCCATTTTGCGATACAGGCTGACACGCGCACGCGCAAGAACGCATTATTTGCAATGCATTTCATTTAAGTAGCGAAGTTAGAACACAAGGTGGAATCTAGAATACTATTAGAACAACATTAAAGGTAAAAGGGGGATAAATTAACAAATGTTTACACCTACTTAAGATGTGTACTTAGTTGTATAGGGGAGAACCAGGAACCAGGACCAGTCTACCTTTCAGAATACGAATGCCTTGCCGATCATGTTGATTGGGGGAGGCCAAATCTCCCACTCCCTTTCACCAAATATCTAGCAGAGAGAGAGAGAGAGAGAGAGAGAGAGAGAGAGAGAGAACTTTTACTTTCATTTAAATTCCATATTCATTATATAAATAATTTATGCAAATAGAAGAAACGTTGCTTCGGCAATTATTGCATTAAACATTATTATTATTATTATTATTATTATTATTATTATTATTATTATTAAGGAAATCACAAGAATTAATTCTAGGTAGTGATCGACTGCCCCCCCCCCCCCTCTCTCTCTCTCTCTCTCTCTCTCTCTCTCTCTCTCTCTCATACAAACAAAACACATGCTGTATATATATATATATATATATATATTATGTTCCTAATATTAAAGGGTATCAGTAAAGTTGTACAGCCACATTCGTCGCTTGCCTTGCAAATCAAGGATGAAATCAATAGACAGGATATTTCCACACCATCCACGTACAGAAGCCAATTAACAGTACATTTATCCTTAGAAACATTCTGAAATATTACCTTCTAGCGTGCCTTTAAAGATAGCATCCACTGTGATTTTTTTTTCTTTCATAAACAGAGTATCTCAGGGGAGGGTATTGGGCCCAATATCTCATTCTGCGTCTATACTATTGGTCTGTCGAAAATACTGCAAAGGCATGGAGTGAAGTTCAAACTATTTGCAGATGATAAACAATTTTAGTTTTCCATAAATGATATAGACGACACTACTGAAACTCTAAATCGAATTTTTACTAGTGTTAGGGAATGTCTAGACATTCGGAAGGCTGAAGATATTAAGGCTTTCAAGAAGAAAATGGAAACTTTCTTGTTCACAAAGTGCTTCGATAATGTGGATTTGACAATAAACGAGCAATATGCTGTGTGAAATGTTGAATGATTTTGAACGAACAGGATAGAATGACTGGAGGTTCTGTAAAGAGTAGGGTTCCCCTGCTGTATATGACCAGAGAGGCAAGGGAAAAGGAGGTGAGAGCGGATGTAAAGTAGAGGGCTAAACAGTGGATGTAGGTATGGTTAAAAGCAGTGCTGTAAAGATCTTTTAAGAGTACTCACAGTGCTCCATGTCAAATGCATTGTTATCACTACCCTGCTTTGTAGTCAGGAACGTTGATTTCCATCAAATAATCAGAATGATCAAGTGTTATCAAGAAGGAAGTGAAATCCTTGATAAGTGATTATCTAATCAATAATTTTTCTAGATTTTGATAAGATTTAAGATAATCCATCATTGATTGCAACATTCGCTTATCCGATCTGAATTTTGGTTGGTAGTATAGGTTACTTCACTTCGCATTAGAGGAGAGGAAAATAAAATAAAAGGCAACAAGAGTAGCATCATCTGCACGGTGTACTATTTTATTGTCAAGGCCAACATGTTTGTCATGTGCAAAGACTTACAAACAACAAAGGCCCCAGAACGCTACCATGCAAGAACCCCTGCGATGATAGGTCTTAGGCTCACTAAGAAACAAAGATAATAATAACTTTTTCTTACCTATTACTTACATTTAGTTAAATACTATGGAGATCGAACACATATGCATTTGATACTTAGAATCAATTTGCTCACTGTTAAATGAGCTCAAAACCGCTCCGAAACCAGTGTGAACATGATTAGTCTTATGTCGGTAAAATCTAAATCACTTTTATGTTTCCTAGAAGCTACACTGGTTTTCAGGAAGCAAATGCAATGGTAGAATGTACTTGTATAACTTATATAAAATAAACTTTTCACAGACCTGACTAGTCAGTAATATATTTACAAAAAATAATGAGGAAATCGTGAAATGGTACCTGAGAAAAGAGTACATTTGGTGAAAATTGGGTGGGTGGGGAGATAGCTGAAAATCATAAGCTGAGACTGGATCAAGAGATTACGGTGAAGGACAGTATCCCAGACTGTTCTAGCTTTTAGCAGATTGATCAAATTTCAGGAGGATAACAATTTTGAATGTTTTCTACTTGAAACTACAAAGATGGGGCCTGAATACTGTTTTGAATTATCTTAAGACCTGTGATGTAACTGTGCTTATTAGCATTACCCTGTAAATACTTAATGATATTGAAAATTGTATTTGAAAGCTAATCATTGCAGATATTTTCACGCTATCAATCAACTCAGAAAACTTCCTAGAATAAAACCCAATGATTTTATTGTTACAGCTGAAAGCGCATGGAATATAAAAATAAAGTGCTCTGCTGAGTAGCCCTGATCAGAGCCATTTTATCAGGGTTGCCAGATTATTTCGACTTGATTATCGTACATGAGCCTTAAAATTGTCGTTTTTCAACCAAAATTATCGTACACAGTTTTCAATATAATTATTAGGGAGTTACATGATTGACTTTTCAAAATATTTTAGTATAATTATTCAATTAAACACACACATTTGTATATACCTAAGGTATGTATTGTACATCGTACTGGACCTAAAATAATCTTACATGTACGATAATTATCGTATGAATGGCAGCCCTGCATTCTATACACGGCTCTGGCCCTGTGAATATGGTGACCTGTGGAGTGAAATGTATCTGTAATGAAGGTGAGTGAACGAGAGCATGGCGAGTAATTTCCTGTATCATTTAAGACTACAGCATGGCTACCTGCTCTTGGTGTCTTTGCAGGTTTCAGCGGAGTTGGAGACATCGGCGTGGTAGCAGTGAGCTGTTTGGAAGGCAAACTTCCACGGTCTGAAATGAGAATACAAAACTTAATGTTGTCCTTTATTTTCCCACGAGTTGAAGTGCGTGTGTGTTCGTATGAGAGAGAGAGAGAGAGAGAGAGAGAGAGAGAGAGAGAGTTGTCCTTTATTTTCCCCACGAGTTGAAGTATGTGTGTGTTCGTATGGGAGAGAGAGAGAGAGTTGTCCTTTATTTTCCCACGAGTTGAAGTGTGTGTGTGTGTGTGTTCGTATGAGAGAGAGAGAGAGAGAGAGAGAGAGAGAGAGAGTTGTCCTTTATTTTCCCACGAGTTGAAGTGTGTGTGTGTGTGTTCGTATGGGAGAGAGAGGAGAGAGAGAGTTGTCCTTTATTTTCCCACGAGTTGAAGTATGTGTATGTTCGTATGGGAGAGAGAGAGAGAGAGAGAGAGAGAGAGAGAGAGAGAGAGATTTTCTTAAGCACTACAAACGAATCATGATTTAAGCCTCTATTAGGTGCAGAAATTTGATCAACTGTTCACCGAAATTCATCTCTCCCGCACAGCATATATACACTTACATGGATAATTACTACTGAATGAAGTTTCGTTCAAAGATTCAATTGTTAATCATATTACCAGCTTCTAAATGTTATAATGATTAGGTTCCCATTGTCTCCAAGTTTTAAATTCTAATGTATAATATGATGATCATGACAATTCTTATGCTATTTATTCTTCCAGCTTATAAATTCTAAGCTTCACAATATATATATATATATATATATATATATCCTTTTCTGAGTGGGGATACCTTAACGTGGTGAAAGGGTTTGCTGTGAGGATCAAACCAAAGTCTCCCACCATCACCAATCCGCAGTGGCCAGCGTGGTAATGAAAATGGCCAAAACCCAGACATGACTAAGGATATGTCTGAGGCCTTTGTCCTGCTGTGGACTTTTAACGGTTGCATTTGTCGTTGTTTAAAGACTTTGAAGACCGTTCATGAATGGCAAGGGACAGTGACATTGCCCTAGCATGCAGGACAATGCGCTAAAGCCGCCCCTCCACCCAAGCTTGGACCAGGGAGGGCCAGGAAATGACTGCTGATGTTAGCAGGTAGACCTATAGGCTCCTCCAACAACCCCATCCTTAGCTCACAAGGATGGTAAAGGTTGCAGACAATAAAGAAACTATCAAGTTTGGGCGGGACTCTGAACTTTGAAACAATAACAATCTACACATTACTCCTGAGTCATTCGATCACTAATGCTTCTATAACTCACGTGTTTTTGGCTATTGGAGATGGAAGGACTTGCTGATTGTTTACCATAGAGCCGATTGCCTCCCTGGGTCCGGACACATAATCGTAGTGGATCCTCCGAGTCGTGAGCCTTTCCGGGAGCTCGTCGGAACGCGTGTGGTGCATGTAGGATAGGAACACCATCCACAGGAAGGACCCGAGGGATATGGCCATCACTCGGTTCTTCTCCGGCACCAGGGTGAAATTTAGGGTGTGGAGGATAGGCCAGATTGACAAGCTTATCTGAAAAAAAAAAAAAAAAAACAGGATTCTTGAAGTCTTTTAAATTCATCCGATGGGATTATTTTGTAACACAATTTGACGGGTTGAAGATTTGACATCTTATTTTCCTGCTCATATAGGCCTACTTTTCCAATTTTCTTTTATGTTAAGATCCCTTGACATAGGATTAAATAATCTCACATATTGCTAATATAAATATCTTGAGATAGGTCATGAAAATATTCAAGGCCTTGGAATAAATAGTTTACCACGAAGCGTTATACCTCAAGGTGAGCTCTAGGCCTAATCGAACTCTCCATATCGAAATTAGTTTAAGCACAAGGTATATTTACCATCCAAGTTGGCAAAATCTTCTTCTCCCACTCGCTCAAGTTTTCCTCCAGTGGTTTTCCTTCCAAGAGAGCCATGCCGAGATAAAACTGCGATATGTTGATGGGGGCGAATACTAGTTGGTCGACATAGCCCTGAAGTGGAAGGAAGAAGAAAAGAGATTGTAAACCGTTGATGCTAACCTTAACCTTAACTATGTTTTAACATCTAGAAAGTGTGTAGAAAAATCAGAAAATATTAATATTAACAGTAATCATTGTTTAAGATCTAGAAATAAATTTAAAACTGATATGAATGATTTATACTTATAACATAACCATGTTATAACATTTACGAAAACGATGCAAGGTTCGAATTTTCCTTAGATAAGTTCTTCATTTATAAGGCACTATTAAAACCAATGCAAAACCGTAGGCCTATGTTAAATTAGGAAAATTATATATGGTTATCTTTAATCATGAATAAACTATTAAAACAAATGCAAAACCGTATGTCAAATCAAGAAAATGAAATATGATCAACATTGCCCTTGTCAGGAGTAAAGATATGAATATTGTTTGTTATCAAGATGACCTTATAGTAACAATGACCTATTGATACCAATAAAAAATATATTTCCTAACTAGGAAAGGCTCAGGTCTCAGTTAAACGTATATAAACCTGTCCACGAAGCTAATTAAAACATTTTGAAGTTACTGGAAGCTAACTAGTACATGGGTCGTGGTATGACAATGAAACGATATCCAACAGATTTTTGAGAGATTGGTTCACTAAGGCACCAGAAGAGTTGGAAGACCCAGGCCTACATAGCTGAGGACTACGAAGCGCGAAGTAGACGATGAATGAAGAAGTATTGATTTAAAAACTTCAAGATAGTAATGACTGGCGAAATCTAACCGAGGCTCTTTGCGTCAATAGACGTAGGGGAGATGATGAATTAATACCAACGTAAAACTAAATGTCATGTTGGTGAAATAATAAATCTATTTACGAATGAATGTTCTTAATTAGCCAATTCGTAGAAATAAATCTATTATTATATATAACTAACTGAATGACCGTTACTATTAATAGAATCCTGGTTTTTATTATGGTTCCTAACTGCTCACTCTGAAAATAATCTTGCGGGCACTCTATCAAACAATTGATGGGTTGAAAGCTCCTAAGCTTTATAAATTGAGTTTTAATCCTCTAACCATAAATAATAGTGTCAATGAAAATCTCAAGTTCTACTTTAATTCCCATGCTACCTTGACATCACTTGTGATAATACATTGGTAGCAGTTTTGACAGCCTATTGTGGTAAATTTGGTAGCAGTTTTGACAGCCTATTGTGGTAAATTTGGTATTTTTTTAAACTCCTTTCGGTAAATAAAAGAAAGAAAATCAAGTTTCGAGTCTGAGACATAACCTAAAATCCCCTTCATCCTTGAATTAACCTTCCCATTTAAGGACTCATTTATTTAGACATTAACTCACTTTCGCCAGGGCATGTCTGAGTTTACCCCCAGGGATGAAATTCGAGAGCACTCTTATCCAGTTGTGGATGAGAGGAGCTGTTATACAGGAACCGTAGACTCCATATCGCAACAACTCCAGGAGATCCAGACTTGATCGCGATCCATCCAACGTCTGCTGGAGGAGGTTTCCAGCTGGCCACAGGATGGCATACGCCACCATGCCTCTTGTAACAGGATACCTGGAAAATATAAGGATTGCGTTGTTAGCTATACTCAATTTCTTTTGATAAGGCGCATTTGCACCGACTCGCAGCGGTGCCCTTTTAGCTCGGAAAAAATTTCCTGCTATCTGAATGGTTAGAATAATCTTGTCCAACCAATCAGCGATCAGGAAACTTTTCCGAGCTAAAAGGGAACTCCCTGCGAGTCAGTCTAAATCTGCCTCACTAAAAAGAATTGACTATAGGTCAAAGCACTGCTTTTAGCAAAAAGAAGAATTTAAAATGTTGCACTTTACCCCAATCAGAAGGAAGTGTACATTTTTATAGACACTAAGGGAAGTGAAGTAGTTAATGACAGGTTAATGTAGGCTACATTTTTATGGCGTAGTTAGATTGCTAAGGCACTGCTTTTAGCAAGAAGAAGAATTTCAGATTTCAAAACTTCGTGTGTATTTTTTTTTTTTTTTTTGATAGCTACTGGGAGAAATGGAGTAGTAAATGACATATTGATGTATTTATTTATCAAACCGTTAAATTAATTTAATGTTGTACTTAATAAAAAACGAAGTTCCTATATGCCCAATATAGGCCTATCCTCTCAAGAGTTTACGGGTCTTATGACCAAATGCAACAGAGGTAATCTATTAAATGAGTTCGACTGAATCAATGGTAAGTTCGGACTGACTCACTGTACGTTTGTATTAACTTGGACTGAATCGACATAATATTTATATCAATTTGATATCAATCAATGAATTGTCTGGACCAGTTTGGACTGATTCATGCAGGAATTTGGGACCAATTTATAAATAACATGGCGGAAAGTTTAGTTTGCTTCCTTACTTGTCAAACACTTTGTAGGCGCCTTTGGCAACAGCAGACAGAGAAGACAGTGTTGGTGGCATCTTTCCTCTTTAGACAAATAGACGTGTGTGTAGCTTCTAGCTTTTCCTTCTTCTTCTTCGTGAAAATCTTGGGATTCTTAGTTCAAAATATGTTGATCTTCAATTTTTGTATTTCAATGTTACTGAAGTTTGTAAATGTCTTGATGTGGTAGTGTGATGAATTAGTCTTATGCACGTATATAATGAAACTAAATATAAATGAATTGGAATATAGTTCCTTCGTATTATTAGTTTTAATGGAGAGACTTTTCAATTTAAATTTCGTCACAAATGTTTACAAATTTTGAGTAAATGGAGGAACTGTATTTTCCACAGGCAAATTCTGTGTTTACTAAATATTTCGTGAAACAGTAAAAGTGTATTATGCGTGACCAAAATGGAAAACAGAATAAAGTATTTTGAATTAGACTGATAATAGTGTTTTCGATTAAAATGTTATGATGACGAATCTATGAAATGAAACTTTTCCCCAAGTGAGTTCTCGATTAAGTTCTTCAATTAAATACGATGGTGTTTTGCAAAGATGTTGTTGCAAGTGCTTTGCTATTTAATGATTTATAACCCAATAATCTTGTTATTTTTCTTCGTGAATATAATTGAAATTAAATATTTTCCTCTTCAGAAAATGAAAGATCCGGACCAATCCCAGGTGAAGTCGTTCGAGATTTCTGTAGAAGAATAAAAAAGTGTTAAAAAAATCTATTACGAACTTTTTAATGAAACTATTCTCTCTCTCTCTCTCTCTCTCTCTCTCTCTCTCTCTTAATAAGAACCTGCATTCGATTCCTAACCTGGATGAGAACAGATACGACATGGGTATGTTTATTAAAAATCCCACATGACTTTTTTTCCTATTTATATTGAATTCGGTAGCTGACTGTATTCAATTATTGAAGGACTAATCTCACTTGAGAGAGAGAGAGAGAGAGAGAGAGAGAGAGAGAGAGAGAGAGAGAGAGAATAAATATATTTTCCTCAATCCTATTCAAATCAAACCATTTATAAGTTATCAACTTCACAAAATGATAAAAACAACAATAACAACAACAATGATAATAAGTTTATTATTTTTTTAAAATTATTATTATAAAATATTTGCAAAACAAGAATTCAAATTTGTAACAACAAAGTCTGTCGAACCTTGAACATTATTTGGCAACCTAAGATATGTACCTTGCTATAAAAAACATTTCGGGGATGTTGCAAAACATTATGGCGAACATACCTAATAATAGAGAGGGCTAACTCTCTCTCTCTCTCTCTCTCTCTCTCTCTCTCTCTCTGTTAGACTCGTGCCTAATAGTACCGTCATTCATTCTCTAGTTTCAAATCCTATCTATCTATCTATCATAAGCATGTGTATCTATCTAAGTGTGTATAACTAGCTATTCTATCTATCCTTCTATATTCAATTGCTAGTCATCTATCAATCTATCATAGGTGTGTATAATTATTCTATCTATCTATCTATCTATCATAAGTGGGTATATCTATTTATTCTATATATCTACCTATCTATCATAACTGTGTATATCTATTTATTTTATATATCTATCTATCTAATCATAACTGTGTATATCTATTTATTCTATCTATCTATCTATCTATCATAAGTGGGTATATCTATTTATTCTATATATCTATCTATCTATCTATCATAAGTGGTTATATCTATTTATTCTATATATCTATCTATCATAAGTGGGTATATCTATTTATTCTATATATCTATTTATCATAAGTGGGTATATCTATTTATTCTATATATCTATCTATCTATCATAACTGTGTATATCTATTTATTCCATATATCTATCTATCTATCTATCTTGTGAGTGTGGTTAATTAAGAAAATAAATTTATATTTTCAATTGAACTTAACATAAATAAGAAGTCACTAAACAACTCTCTCTCTCTCTCTCTCTCTCTCTCTCTCTCTCTCTCCACACGCATCTCACCTTTCTCATAAACCAAATTCACAACAGAAGTCGACCTAATTCTTTTTTTTATTTCTGTTATTTCCCATTAATCCTTTTTTCGCGATACCCGATTCGCATACCTACGCAAGTAGGGCATCGTATGTGCCCACTGCCCCATTTGTCCTAATTATCAAAACCAAGGACATGCACCTGATATATCTCTCTCTCTCTCTCTCTCTCTCTCTCTCTCTCTCTCTCTCTGTTGGATGCCAATGTTTTCGGTCTCTGTTGGATGCCAATGTTTTCGGTAGACATGGGATTCGTAAAGTGGGGTTATCCGAAAACTAATTGGATAGATGGCACAAGTAATTTTTAGCTGGTAAGGATTTTTGTAACAGAAGGCATATATCGTATATATATATTATATTATATATATATATATATATATATATATATATATATATATATATATATATATATATATATATACATGCGTAAAAATCACAGGAAAACGTGATGCTCAGATGCAGAAGAACCACAGGGAAAATGAAAATACGAAATATACGATTAAGTCCTGACTAGTTTCGTGATACTTCTTCAGAGTCCTCTGAAGAAGTATCACGAAACTAGTCAGGACTTAATCGTATATTTCATATTTTCATTTTCCCTGTAGTTCTTCCGCATATATATATATATATATATATATATATATATATATATATATATATATATATATATATATATATATATATATATATATATGTGTGTGTATATATATATATAATAATTCAAAGTATAAACACAGATACTAGAAACAATACTTCAGCCTAAAAAGCGCAAATAGGTGACAAGTAAAATGTTTATTCTAGCGGTAACTGATTAACGAGATTTAATAAAACAATTAAAATAAATTAAAACAAAATTATGTATGAATATAAAATTTAAACTTCACTCCTTCACAAACAAAATAAAAATTGCCACCTTCACTCCCCACCCCCGTAAGTCCCCAAACTGAAAACCCAAGGTTAATAATAATAATTTTGTGTTTTTTGTCACTAACTTTTGGCCAAATAAATCAAAATGCAATCTAGAACTGAAATTCAAACTCCTGAAAAGAAATTTACGCTTTCATATATTGTATTCCACATATACATACACAATCTAATCAATAGGAATATGTTTTTCCTAGGTTGACCGAATCTAGAAGACCAAACTCTACAAGGCACTAGAATAGTTGGATGACCCAGGCCTATATGGCTGAGGACTATGAAGCGTGAAGTGTGAGATGATAAAAGGAGAAGCATAGAATTAAAAGCTCAAAATAGAAAAGACTGGCAAAATCTAACCGAGCCCCTTTGCGTCAATAGGTGTAAGAGATGATGATGATGGCGATGATGAAACTCTGTTCAATTTGACATGTAACACTGTCTTATTTCTTTAATTGTAAGAAATTCATAGAAATTTCATCTCCCCCCTACCTTTTTTGACTTTCTCTCTCTCTCTCTCTCTCTCTCTCTCTCTCTCTCTCTCTCTCTCTCTCTCTCTCTCTCTCTCTCTCTCTCTCTCTCTATATATATATATATATATATATATATATATATATATATATATATATCACAATACTTTCTGGGTACAGAAATAGACAAGTCTTCTGTCCCAGGTGTGAGGAAGGAGGTATGAGCATTAGTTTACAGTCACGCGAATTTAAAAATACTTTGGTGATTAAAGACATACCATGGCAAGCATCAATATTTGTGCACTGCAGATTAGACTGCTTCCATTATATTTGTGGTAGCCTGTAAGAAACGTCCCTGCCTCGCAGCCTCTTGGACGAGAGTTCGAGACTCACTCAAGCTCCAAAGCTTCTAGTACTGTCTGTAACATCACCTTCCTTGTGAGCTAAGGATGGGAAGGGGTTTGGAGAAGCCTATGGATCTACCTGGTGAGCCATCAGCCGCCATTGTCTGGCCCTCCCTGGTTCTAGCTTCATGGAGAGGGAACTTGGATGCTTAAGGTTACACTCCGGCACACTATTGTATTTGGTGTCTTTCTCACTGGGCAATTTTCGCCGTTGGAACCCCTGGGCTTATAGCATCCTGGTTATTCAGTTAGGGTTGTAGCTAAGCTACTACTACTACTACTACTATTATTATTACTATTATTATTATTATTATTATTATTATTATTATTATTATCATGAGCAGTGTCTAGGGCATTACCCTGTCAAAATGTTTCTTAAACTGGTTTTTTTTGCTATCATTTAAAAATATGGTCGAGGGATAAGGTCTATGGGTACGGCCATGCCCCAATCTTCCAGATGAAAAAAAAAAAAAAAAAAAAAAAAAAAAAAAAAAAAAGAGTTGAATGCCCTAAGAATAAATCACTGATAATGTTAGCTGATAACCCGGCCGAAAAAAAAAAAAGCTTTGGCGAATACCATATGTGCGTTTCTCACGTTTTTGGCACATTACCCCTTCGTGGCAGAAATCCAAGTTGGCTCTTCAGGACAGTCTCTGTCATATGATGTTACCTTTCATGTGTGCAAGTGGTTCTTGTGCAATAGTTCTCAGTTCGCTGTTCTTGTTATTGTTGTGCCAAGTCAGCCATTCTTTCTCCGCCTGACTTTCGAGTTTCCGAGGCACTCGTTCGCTACGCAGGGATTTTAATGCTGACGGGTGGCGGTGGTTTATCAATTTCGTTGTTCATTCTTGACCTGGAATTCTCATCGAAGGGATTTGCTTTATTAGGACTATAAAGGCTCGTCTTCCTACTACCCCGCAAATATTTCTGAACTTGATATTATTTTATGTCGCTGTACTTTCTTTTGTCAATCTACAGAATCCTTTAGTAACTTTCTGCAAGTCTTCGATTGTTTCAGACAAGAATGTGTTTCTTGGAAGAAGAAGAAGAAGAAGAACTGTGGTTGACTCAATTCTTGGATCGGGAGTTCAAGAAACGAAACTTCACCATCTTTATGAGCCATAGATGGTTATAGCCTACTTGATGAGTCATCTACAACCATTGTCTGGTCTTCCCTGGTCCTATTTTGAGTGGAGAGGGGTTCTGATCAAGATCATTTCAACCAATACACATTAACACTCATTTCCGTGAAATTAGAGACAAGGGCAAATATGTATTTAGTTGAAATACAATTGATTTCAGCTGATTTAGTAGCAGCCTCCACCTTTCCACTACTAACAACCCCAAAATGGACGGAAATCTAGCATATTGCAATAGTTATCCCTTGCTATTAATTTGTAATAGTAGTAGATTCATATGCCTCCTGGCTAGCACAGTGGTAATGTGTGTGCCTAGCATTCACATGGCGGCAGATCGATCCCTGTCCGGGACCGCGAGTTTAAGCTGTTTACTGGGGAGGCCACTGCTGTACTTAGGAACCACAGTGGTGAGTTGGGCTTACCCAGCTCATGTTCTGGTGAGTATTTATTCTAATGAAACTGGAAATGAAACCAGACACCTTTAACATTTGAGGGCTTCTATAGCACTTCTTGAATCAGAATGAAGGATGTACCAACTGTGTGTCACACGTTCGTACATAGTTCATTTTGTGTATATATTATGCCCCCTGTGGCCGCGGGGGCATAAAACAATTAGAATAGCGCCAACGTTATCCCTGCGTGTCGTAAGAGGCGACTAAAAGGGACGGGACGAGGGGGCTGGGAACCCCCTCTCCTGTAAAAGTATCCTGTGAGACAGCAACAAAGAGATGGAGCTGGGGGGAGAGTGACTGCTCCCCGCACTCTAGTTTTGGGGTGTTTGAATGTGCGTGGATGTAGTACGATAGAGAGTAAAAGATGTGAGATTGGAAGTATGTTTAGAAGTAGAAGGATGGATGTATTGGCCTTGTGTGAGACAAAGATGAAAGGAAAGGGTGAAGTGATGTTTGGTGAAATGTCTGGTAGAGTGTCTGGGATTGAAAGGGGAAGAGCGAGAGAGGGTGTGGCTTTATTGTTGAGTGAATGGATGACAGGTAAAGTAGTGGAATGGAAGGAGATATCATCTAGGTTAATGTGGGTAAGGGTTAGGTTGGGTAGGGAATGTTGGGCGTTTGTCAGTGCGTATGGGCCAGGTAGTGAGAAAAGTGAAGAAGAGCGGAATGAGTTCTGGAATGAATTAACTAGGTGTGTAGAAGGACTGGGTAGAAGGAATTATGTAGTTGTTATGGGTGACTTAAATGCTAGAGTGGGTGCTGGAGAGGTAGAAGGTGTCATTGGGAAATATGGCGTACCAGGTGAAAATGAGAGTGGTGAGAGACTGGTAGATATGTGTGTTGAACAAGAGATGGTAATAAGTGCTAGCTTTTTTAAAAAGAAAGATAAAAATAAGTATACATGGGTAAGAGTGGCAAATGGAAGAATAGTAGAAAGGGCATTAATGGATTATGTGTTGATAGCTAAGAGAATGTTTGGAAGATTGAAAGACGTGCACGTGTTTAGGGGTATGGCTAACGGTATGTCTGATCATTTTTTGGTGGAAGGAAAATTAGTTGTAGCAAAAGGGTGGGGGAATAGAGTAGGTGGATGTAAAAGGGAGCTAGTGAGGGTTGAAGAGCTAATAAAACCGGGGGTAAAAAGTAAATATCAGGAAAGGTTGAAAATGGCATATGACGAGGTGAGAGTAAGAGAAACTGGTAATTTAGAGGAGGAGTGGAAGTTAGCAAAAGAAAATTTTGTTGGGATTGCAAGTGATGTATGTGGCAAGAAGGTTGTTGGAGGCAGCATGAGGAAGGGCAGTGAATGGTGGAATGAAGGAGTGAAGGTAAAAGTGGAAGAGAAAAAGAGGGCTTTTGAAGAATGGCTGCAGAGTAATAGTATAGAGAAGTATGAAAAATATAGAGAGCAAAAGGTGGAAGTAAAGCGCAAGGTACGTGAGGCAAAGAGGGCAACTGACCTGAGGTGGGGTCAGGGACTGGGTCAGTCATATGAAGAGAATAAGAAGAAGTTTTGGAAAGAAGTGAAGAGAGTAAGGAAGGCCGGCACAAGAATTGAAGAGACAGTGAAAGATGGAAATGGAAGGTTGTTAAAAGGAGAGGAGGCAAGGAAAAGGTGGGCGGAATATTTTGAAAGTTTGCTGAATGTTGAGGATGAAAGGGAGGCAGATATAATTGCGGTTCCAGGTGTTGAGGTGCCAGTGATGGGAGATGAGAATGAGAGAGAGATTACAATAGAGGAAGTGAGGAGAGCACTAGATGAAACGAGAGTAGGAAAAGCATCGGGTATGGATGGTGTGAAAGCTGAGATGTTGAAGGAAGGGGGTGTGACTGTACTTGAATGGTTGGTGAGATTGTTTAATGTGTGTTTTGTGTTGTCAATGGTACCAGTAGATTGGGTCTGTGCATGTATTGTACCACTATATAAGGGTAAGGGAGATGTGCATGAGTGTTGTAATTCAAGAGGTATTAGTTTGTTGAGTGTAGTTGGAAAAGTGTATGGTAGAATACTGATTAATAGGATTAAGGATAAAACAGAGAATGCAATCTTGGAAGTACAGGGTGGTTTTAGAAGAGGTAGGGGTTGTATGAATCAGATTTTTACAGTTAGGCAGATATGCGAGAAATATTTAGCAAAAGGTAAGGAGGTGTATGTTGCGTTTATGGATCTGGAGAAAGCATATGATAGAGTTGATAGGGAAGCAATGTGGAATGTGATGAGGTTATATGAAGTTGGTGGAAGGTTGTTGCAAGCAGTGAAAAGTTTCTACACAGGTAGTAAAGCATGTGTTAGAATAGGAAATGAGGTGAGCGATTGGTTTCCGGTGAGAGTGGGGCTGAGACAGGGATGTGTGATGTCGCCGTGGTTGTTTAACTTGTATGTTGATGGAGTGGTGAGAGAGGTGAATGCTAGAGTGCTTGGACGAGGATTAAAACTGGTAGGCGAGAATGATCATGAATGGGAGGTAAATCAGTTGTTGTTTGCGGATGATACTGTACTGGTAGCAGACACAGAAGAGAAGCTTGACCGACTAGTGACAGAATTTGGAAGGGTGTGTGAGAGAAGGAAGTTGAGAGTTAATGTGGGTAAGAGTAAGGTTATGAGATGTACGAGAAGGGAAGGTGGTGCAAGGTTGAATGTCATGTTGAATGGAGAGTTACTTGAGGAGGTGGATCAGTTTAAGTACTTGGGGTCTGTTGTTGCAGCAAATGGTGGAGTGGAAGCAGATGTACGTCAGAGAGTGAATGAAGGTTGCAAAGTGTTGGGGGCAGTTAAGGGAGTAGTAAAAAATAGAGGATTGGGCATGAATGTAAAGAGAGTTCTATATGAGAAAGTGATTGTACCAACTGTGATGTATGGATCGGAGTTGTGGGGAATGAAAGTGATGGAGAGACAGAAATTGAATGTGTTTGAGATGAAGTGTCTGAGGAGTATGGCTGGTGTATCTCGAGTAGATAGGGTTAGGAACGAAGTGGTGAGGGTGAGAACGGGTGTAAGAAATGAGTTAGCGGCTAGAGTGGATATGAATGTGTTGAGGTGGTTTGGCCATGTTGAGAGAATGGAAAATGGCTGTCTGCTAAAGAAGGTGATGAATGCAAGAGTTGATGGGAGAAGTACAAGAGGAAGGCCAAGGTTTGGGTGGATGGATGGTGTGAAGAAAGCTCTGGGTGATAGGAGGATAGATGTGAGAGAGGCAAGAGAGCGTGCTAGAAATAGGAATGAATGGCGAGCGATTGTGACGCAGTTCCGGTAGGCCCTGCTGCTTCCTCCGGTGCCTTAGATGACCGCGGAGGTAGCAGCAGTAGGGGACTCAGCAGTATGAAGCTTCATCTGTGGTGGAAATGTGGGAGGTTGGGCTGTGGCACCCTAGCAGTACCAGCTGAACTCGGCTGAGTCCCTGGTTAGGCTGGAGGAATGTAGAGAGTAGAGGTCCCCTTTTTGTTTTGTTTCTTGTTGTTGTCGGCTACCCCCCAAAATTGGGGGAAGTGCCTTTGGTATATGTATGTATGTATATATTATGCTTGTATCTTCGCTCTTCCCTCGCACTAAAATGAACCAGATTAAACATGTTTGCTTTTCTCCTCTGTAACAGTGTCTGTTTTTCAAACATGAAATTTCTTGTTGTTTTGAGCTTTTGTATATAAAGGAGAGTGTTTTATAATAAATTTACTCAGTTGCTTTCAACCTGCCTTTGAGTCATAACCTTCTCTCGGCCCGTCACAAGGACAAACTCAAGATTCCCCTTATCTTCAATTGTTGCAACCAAGAGGGAACGCGTATGAAGGGTTGTAACACACGTCAGGCCACCTCTTCCCACATTCACTCAATGAAGTTCGGTAATCCTCTTATCACACAGTTCGAGGTTTAAAAGGTCGCTCGTGAATGACAGGCAAGGGACAGTGACAATGCTCTAGCAGGTCGAAGACCTTAAGACTAACTGTATACAGTACATATATGATCAGCGCCCAAGACCCCCTCTCCACCCAAGCTAAGACCAGGGTGGCCAAGACAATGGCTGCTAATGGCTCAGCCAGTAGACCTATATGGTTCCCTCAACCCCTCATCCATAGCTCACAAGGATGGTTAGGTAGCAGACACTACAAGAAACTATCGAGCTTGAGCAGGACTCGAACCCTAGTTCAGCAGATCACCAGGCAAGGACATTTCCAGTAGGTTAACACAAGCCTTTTACTTTCCTCCTAATGTCAAGCTTTGGAATTCCCTTCCTGTATCTATTTCCTGATCATCATAAATCCCCTTTCATTAGACGTTTGTCCATTTTCTCTTGTTTTAGAGCGTCAGTGACTCCATTACTATTATCGTTTTCTACAGTTCCTTTGTGAGGGGCAGATGGAGATGGTTTGGACATGCTCTTCGCACTCCCCGAGAGAGATTAGCTCACCAAAGTTTCAACTGGGCTCCACAAGGCACTAGGAGAGGTGGAAGATCCAGGGCTACATGGCTGAGGACTATGAAGCGCAAAGTAGATGATGATTGAAGAAGTATTGAATTAAAAGCTCAAGATAGAGACGACTGGCGAAATCTAACCGAGGCCCTTTGCGCCAATAGGCGTAGGAGGAGATGATGATGATGATGATGAGAGATCATTAACCCTTCAGTTTTCAGCCAGTCGTTTAGGATGAGATTGCGACACACCACAGTTGACTTACTGCCATGTACGTACATCACTCACAAGTCACTAAGCCTAAATCGATCACCCTAATATCGAATCTTCCTTTATTATTATTATTATTATTATTATTATTATTATTATTATTATTATTATTATTATTGTGCAAACAACAATGTCTCCTCTAGAATTCACTTTGAAATGAGAAAAATTTGGGAAAAATACTTATATTTCCGATGGACTTTTATCACGAAATACAAAATCTATCATAAAAAAAATATATTTAGTCTATTCGTATTTTATAAGAACACAACAAAGTAAAATTCTTCCATTAGAAATAAATCATCGTTAATTAATTATCAAACTATTACATAATTTAGATTTGAATTTTCTACTTTTACATATCTAAACTAAAATATCCACCATGATTTCAGTAATATTATTACCATAAAAGCTATCACTCAATATAAAAATTTTACGGGCTACCAACGCAAGAGCCCGTGTCTTACACAAGGTAAGGCAATTTACACACACACACACACACACACACACACAATATTAAACGGATTATCAGTTACCTATGTTGTTAAATTATAAACATAAAACATTTATTGAATAATTCCATAAGATCACAATTAGTTCAAAAATTAAAATTCTATAAATATTCAAAAAACCTCAGATTCCACAGAAAACTATCCAAAGATAATTCAATTGTCATAATTGAATTCATAATAAAAATAAAATACTCAAAAAGACACTCACTGAACTCAACCGGAAGTCGATTCGACGTAATAAAGAGGCGGACCAAGAGACGAATACAAGTAATTCCAACGTCTCCTAAATCCCGTTTAATACTGAGAGTTCCGACTGAGTTTCAACGTTCGTTCGTCAGTAGAAAGACGCCCTTGGTTCTATCCCGCCCCAAACCCACCTTCCTGCTCGGTCCCTTGATCCCCTTAAATAACCTTCGTGAGTACCGAGGTACAAGACCCTTCCCCTCCCTCCCACCCCCTCTCCCTATATTTCCCGCCCATACAGATATTACGTCACACGAATGGTTGCCAACAGGTAATATGACGTTAACCTGCGAGTTTAATTTATACCTTTTTTCATTTGCGTTGGTATCACGCACTTCTTTGAATTATTTCTTATTTTTTTTTTTTTACGTTTTCTGGCACTTACAGACAAAAATAAAGGGTGATATGATGAGACACCACCCGCAATATGCAGATTGTATACATAAATACACACATACATACACTTACGTTTTCTGGTACTTACAGACAGAAATATAGGGTGATATGATGAGACACCACCCGCATTATGCTGATTGAGTGTCTACATACACACACACACACATACATACATACATATATATATATATATATATATATATATATATATATATATAAAACCTTGCATATATATATATATATATATATATATATATATATATATATATATATATATATATATATGTGTGTGTGTGTGTGTGTGTGTGTGTGTGTGCGTGTGGATGTGTATGTATAAACTCAATCACCATATTGCGGGTGGTGTCTTATTAAATTTTTATATATATATATATATATATATATATATATATATATATATATATATATATATATATATATATATATATATATATATATATATAGGCCTATGTATACTGTATATATATATATATATATATATATATATATATATATATATATATATATATATATATATATATATACACATCTATATACACACAATTGGCTCAGCTCTCGGCCTACTTGTCATCGGCCACATGCCAGTGCTTGCAATCACATTTCTTACGTTACAGATATGATGTAACAATCTCTTGTAATAGTTCAAAGATTGATTCATTCATTCATACCAAATTGTAATCGTTTAACATTATTATAGTTTATTATTCCCTATAATTTGTTTTGATTATTTTTCCTTCGTTTAATATTTCTACGGATTAAGGTGAAGTCTTAAATTTGATTAAAAGTAAGTGATTGGTCATGAATCTATAACTTATAGCAACAGCGTTAATAAACATTTAGGCTACTCATGCCCAGATATGTGCTTTAGAATGAATAAAATACTTATATTCACAACATAGAGTTTTTTTTTTTTTATTAAATCTGACGGGAAATGGGTTAATGCTCTTTGGCCACGCTGTATTGCGTTACTTACGGAAACAGGAGACGAGGTCAGTGGGAGAACAACGTGAAGGGAGTTTTCATATGGGAGACCTTGAGACAGTGAGCGTTTACGGCAGACTCACTAATTCCAGGTAGTGGCGTTCGTATAAATATTCTACACGAGGCGATGAGTCAACGGCATATTTTAAAAGGAAACACATTGAATCATAATTAAGAAATGGTCTATTTCCGAGAATTTAGCTATAACCAATCCAAATCCTTTCTATATATTAATGGGTCACAGGGAAAATGGGACATTTATAGTTGTCCTAATAACATTCTCGTCCTAAAATACTGGCTCGTGGCCAAGAGTATTACAGAAGCGTCCGGAGTCTGAAATGATAATCACAGGATACATAGCCCTTCCGCATCTATTTCACACACAGACACAAAAAAAGGATAGTACAGAACACCTATTTTCATGCCAAAAATTAAATTGGTTAAAGGAACAAGATATTATCGTAGGTATGTTATATAATAAGTAGGGCAAGGCTTATGAAAGAAGTTAACTTAAAAATGCCAAACTTACCACAATAGGTTGCCAGAACTGATAGCTAGGTATTATCCCAACATATTTCAAGGTAGAATGGGATAAAACTAAAGATTAAGATTTTCATTAAGTATGTTGTTTATGGTACAGCCTTTGGGTACAGCATGGATCTGGTTGCATTTATGAGAACTTAAAAAGTTCAAAATGACCACAATAGGTTAACAAAACTGATGATAGCAAGGTGTTTTCCTATTCTATTTCAAGGTAGAATGGAATAAAAGGAAATATTGAGAATTTCACCATTAATTTATATAGAGTACAGGTAAAATATACTTAATTACAATAATAAGAATAAGCTTAGAAGCTTTGCACCTATCTATAAGGCAATAGAGTGCCCGCAAACCTATTTTGCGGAGTGAGCGGAATCAGGAACCAAAGGAAAAATCTCAATTACAATAATAAGTATAAGTTTAGAAGCCTTGCACATATCTATAAAATGATAGTGTCCGCAAACTTATTAAATTGTGGAGTGAGCTATTAGGAACCGGGAATCAAGATTAAGCTAACAGGACTTTACAGTTTACAATAACCAATGTTCGCATTTGTATTTCTTGCATAGTCAACTAGTCTCAGTTGCGGTGAATAATTTTTATCAAGAAGACAAGAATGTTACGGTTACTAATTTGTATCAAGAAAATTTATACATACATACATACATACATACACACATATATATATATATATATATATATATATATATATATATATATATATATATATATATATATATGTGTGTGTGTGAATTTTATGATGAGTAGGTAGCGAAAGTTGGCCACATTTAATTACAACATATCTATGAATCTATGATAGTATGACCTTGATGAATGGTTAAAAGCTACATTTTATGATAAAACTTAAAATCCATTAAAAAAAAACTCGTATATTATGCATGAATGAATCTTTTATAAATAGATAGATAATTTTTGAAAGTCTAGGTAACATATTAACGTTAATTAAATAACAGGTAAGACTAAAAGTATGAGAACGGTCCGTGTGGGATATCCATCCTTCAAAAGCCTCGATAACCTTAACACTCAAAGAGATTATTATATTCTCTACCAAGATTACCATTCTTTTAGATATAACAGGATCATCTCTCCCAAGGACGATGAGCGCTCCAGTGGTAATAAGTATGCAATATGGTACTAAGCAAGGTTTAGAGAAACGGTACTTTATGCAAATGTATTATATTTTAGGAGTTGTCAATCGAACGATGTTATCCACCATACTATATTTTTCATCATTTCTATTTTTCTTTCTATAAATAAAATCTTAAAATTAAAAAAAAGAGAGAAAAGGTAACGCAGATTTGAGAAAATACAAAAGCTCTTTCAATGTATCTATATTGAATTACTCATCTATGAAATTGCCGCGCTAGAAATTTGATGACTGAAAATCGTCTTTCTAAAATGAATGAATGTACAAATAATCCCAATGAATTATAAATGATAATGAAAAAAATCAATTTTAAAAGATTTTTTTATCCCAGTAACATAAGACATAGGATCTTTACACGAACTAGCCTAGGAAGTAATGTGAGTGGTTACTTCCTTCAATGCCAAACGAATTACTTCATACTTATCCGCAAGAAAAACGTTATACAAGTCGATCTACCCGGAAGTTTTACTTGGTACGCGTATTAGCGGATTTTTTCTTCATGAATTTGACATTTGTTTTGAAAATAAGATAGCCAGTTAAATTACAGTTTCAATGATTACTGAAATTATATTTTTATTGAGAATGCTGGAATATTATATAGAGAGTGTGTGAAGTGTTGGGAGATGCATCTATAAGTAATAGGAAACATGGTGGTGGAATGATGAAGAGAGAGAGAGAGAGAGAGAGAGAGAGAGAGAGAGAGAGAGAGAGAGAGAGAGAGAGAGATTCGGTACGAATATAGGGAGTAAGGGTTCAATAATTAAGAAGAGGTTCCAAAATACGGAAGAGATAAGCGAAGAAGGCAGTTACGCAAGATGGATTTCAGAACCTTGGTATTATGCATTACGAGCCATTCGGCATTTCACACCGCGTAGACCTATTGCTCGTTTATTGTCAAATTTACATGATCGAATCTCTTTGAAAACTAGAAAGTTTTCAGTTTCTTCTTGAAAGCCTCAATGTCATCACTCTTCCGGATGTCTAGTGGGAGCTTATTGTATAGTCTTCGACCATATATTTGAAAACTCTACATAGTCTAGAACCTAGAGTAGACATATATCTTGATTCTAATAATTTGAAACCATCTGTACCTATTCTCGTGTCAATACGATTTATTTAATTGTTGGTTGCACAATATGTAGCTATTCTCTTTGATTCTTTGATATTTTGGACGTCCGGTTCTGATAACTTGATGGGCTGTTGTACATATTTTAAACTCAATTCTTGCTTTAATAGGCAGCCAGTGTTTGATCCTTTCTCTAGGTGGGACACCTTTTATTAGTCTTGCTCCTCTGTTTATTATGTTTTGTAATTTCTCTAGTTGTACTTTTGGTAGATGGAGTTATAGTAGTCAATATGGTAATTGTGGTAAAAATAAACCTGTTTATATTATCCTGTTGTTCATAAGGAGTGTTGTAATGTATGTACCTTCTTAGTTAACACAAATGTTTATTTATGTTTATGACTGTCTGATAATGTTTGTTTTGTTGTTTGCAGTGTACAACTGCAGTGGAATTGTTAATTGAATAAAACCTTAGTTCTGGATACACCGGGTTTACTTCAATTTATTCAATTAATCAATTCAGTCGCCATGGAACGGCTTCTGCGCCCATCCCGGTTTGATGTGGACCCTGACTCTGCCCAGGCTGCCAAGGAGTGGACACACTGGCTGAGGACATTTACAAACTTCGTTGATGCGGTGCAGCTGACTACCCCTACGCTTGATAAACTGGTTCTTCTCACTAACTATGTGGCTCCTAGTGTGTATGACTACATTTCTGAGTGTGAGACTTATGAGAACGCTGAAGAGGTTTTGACATCTTTGTACGTGAAACCAAACAATGAAATATTTGCCAGGCATCTACTTGCCACTCGCAGGCAAAACTCGGGTGAGTCCCTGGATCAGTTCCTGCAGGCACTGAAGCTACTTGCTAAGGACTGTCAATTCAAAAGTGTAACTGCGGAGGAAGCATGTGACAGTTATGTTCGGGATGCCTTCATTAATGGTTTGGTCTCTGGTGCAATACGCCAGCGTCTGTTGGAGAATTTGACACTGAGCTTAAATACTGCTTATGAACAGGCCCGCACTCTAGAAATGGCCCAGAAGCATTCAGCCTCCTACTCTTCAGCAGAACCTGTTAATGCTGCTGTGTCAGCAATAAATCGAGAGGAGGAATCGTTTAGTGCTGAAAATAACAGTGTGTCTGTTTCTGCTGCTACTTCTAGTGCTCGATGTTTTTTTGTGGGAACAACCGGCATCCCCGAACTCAGTGTCCTGCTAAGGACGCAGTGTGTTTGAAATGTAAGAAGCAAGGACATTATGCTAAGGTGTGCCGCTCTGTGAAACAGGCGAGTGGCTCTTCTAGCCCAAAATATTCTTCAGCAATGCTAGCTTCTATAGTGGGGGCCTCCCCTAAGTGTCTTGAAAAATCTATAACACCTCTCAAGCTTAATGGTAGCCCTGTCAGTGCCCTTATTGATACTGGGAGTTCGGACAGCTTTGTGCGTCATAATTTAGTGGACCTAAACAAACTAACTATGTCTCCAGAGCATGGAAAAGTCTCCATGGCTGATGAATCCCTGTCCTCAAACATCTTAGGTCTGTGCAGTGTGGACTTGGAGTTAAAAGGAGAGACTTATCACGGTGTTGAACTCAAGGTGTTACAAAGATTATGTAGTGATGTGATTCTAGGCCATGACTTCCTGAGGAGACATTCTGGTCTGGAAATGGATTTTGGAGGAGAGAAACCTCCTTTGAAGATATGTTCACTAGGTGTTGTTAAGGTGTCCCCTCCTTTCCTTTTCAAGAACCTGACGCCAGATTGTAGACCAGTGGCTAATAAGTCAAGACTATACTCCTTGAGTGACAAGAAGTTCATTGAAGCGGAGATTGAGCGTATGATGTTGGAAGGAATAATAAGGCCCAGCAATTCTCCTTGGAGAGCTCAAGTGCTGGTGACATCAGGGGAGAATCAGAAAAGGAGGATGGTTGTAGATTACTCTCGTACTATAAACAAGTTCACTGAGCTTGATGCTTACCCCTTGCCAAATATCGACGAGATGGTGAACAACATTGCACGGTACAAGGTGTTCAGTACCTTAGATCTGAAAAGTGCTTATCATCAGGTTGCAATAAGAGAAGAGGAGAGACCGTACACTGCATTTGAAGCTGGGGGTAAACTTTACGAGTTCAATCGCATTCCATTTGGAGTGAAAAATGGAGTGGCTGCTTTTCAACGTGTGCTTGACGAAATCCTTAAGAAAGAAAAAGTAGGTGGTACATTTGCTTATGTAGACAATGTTACTGTGTGTGGTGAGACAGAGGAGGAGCATGACCAGAATTTAAGAGGGTTTTTGAAGGTGGCTGAGGAATACAACCTGACTCTAAACCACAGCAAGTGTGACTTCAAAGTCAGAACCATTAAATTACTTGGGTATTCAGTAACGGATGGGGAAATCAAACCCGACCCAGAACGCTTGCAACCACTGTGGAATCTTTCACCCCCAAAGGATGCAGCTTCTCTTCGCATGACCATGGGATTGCTTGCACATTACTCTAGATGGATCCCAAACTTTTCAGAGAAAATCCGCCCTCTCACACAAGCCAATGGTTTTCCTTTATCTAGTGAAGCACTGCAAGCTCTCGGGAACTTGAAGAAAGACATTGCTAGTGCTGTGGTAACAGCCATTGATCCCACCTCTCTTTTCACTGTGGAAACGGACGCCTCAGGTCATGCAATAGCAGCTACTCTGACACAGAATAATCGCCCAGTGGCTTTCTTCTCCCGCACTCTCACTCGCAGTGAACAGGGACATTCTGCAGTGGAAAAGGAAGCTTATGCCATAGTGGAGGCATTGAGGAAGTGGAGACACTACTTAATTGGACACCATTTCAAGCTCATCACGGACCAGCGTAGTGTAAAGTTTATGTTTGACTCTAAATCAAACAGTAAAATAAAGAATGACAAAATAGCAAGGTGGAGAGTTGAACTCTCATGTTTTCACTATGATATAGTATACCGTCCAGGAAAAGAGAACATACCAGCTGATGCTCTCTCCCGCATCTGTGGTGCCACTACTTCTGATAAACTTCGAGAACTTCATGAAATGCTATGTCACCCAGGAATATCTCGTATGATGCATTTCGTCCGAGGGCGGAATCTACCTTACTCGATAGAAGAAGTGAAGAAAATTACCACCTCTTGCCAAGTGTGTTTAGAGCTCAAACCTCGATTCTTCAAATACTCGGGACAACTGATCAAAGCAACCCAGGCATTCGAGAGGCTGAACTTAGATTTCAAAGGCCCAGTTCCCTCTCAATCTAGAAACAAGTACTTCCTCACGGTTGTGGATGAATTTTCAAGGTTCCCTTTTGTTTTCCCTTGCGCTGATATGACCACTCGAACTGTCATCAGTTGTTTGGTGCAACTATTTGCTTTGTTTGGTATGCCAGCATACATCCACACTGACAGGGGTGCATCTTTCATGTCTGAAGAGCTGAAGGATTTCCTGATGAAGAAAGGTGTAGCTACCAGTCGCACTACACCTTATAACCCTAGAGGGAATGGTCAGGCTGAAAAATATAACGGAATTATATGGAAAACTCTAACATTGGCCCTTAAGACAAGAAACCTTGATGTGTCCCAGTGGGAAACTGTTCTCCCAGATGCTCTCCATTCTATACGCTCCTTGTTGTGCACTTCCACGAACAGTACTCCTCACGAGCGCCTTTTCCTGCATAGTAGAAGGTCCACCACCGGCCAATCGTTGCCTACTTGGCTTATCCAAGGAGGACGTGCTCTCCTGAGACGCCATGTAAGACACAGTAAGAACGACCCCTTGGTGGATGAGGTTGAAATTGTAGAGACGAACCCTGAGTATGCTCATGTGAAGCTTTCAGATGGTAGGGCGACTACGGTTTCATTAAGACATCTTGCTCCTATGGCTAGTGACTACAGAGAAAATTCAGATGCTGGGGATCCTGCACCCCAGTCCGAGGTTCTTGAGGAATTGTCAGTTGCAAATGCTCCCCAGGAGATTGCACGTGGTTTCTCCCATGTGGATACTGCTCCTCAGAATGACACTCTTCACGAATCACGTACAGTGCCTCAACAGGTAGCCTCACCTCCTCCACTTCGAAGGTCAGAGAGAGTGAGGCAACCTCCAAAGTACCTTCAGGATTACTCCACGTGAACTTAACTCAGAAGGGAAGAATGTGGTAAAAATAAACCTGTTTATATTATCCTGTTGTTCATAAGGAGTGTTGTAATGTATGTACCTTCTTAGTTAACACAAATGTTTATTTATGTTTATGACTGTCTGATAATGTTTGTTTTGTTGTTTGCAGTGTACAACTGCAGTGGAATTGTTAATTGAATAAAACCTTAGTTCTGGATACACCGGGTTTACTTCAGTAATAACAGTTTAGCACAAGTTTCTTTACTGAATGTTACTTTATATTAATAATGTTTCTAGGATGATATCCAACAATTTTACTACATGGTTTATTTGGGCACTGAAAGACAAGTTACAGTCAAGAGATAGGCCTACTCCTAGATCGCTAACTTTACTAGATATCGGGACAGAGTTGTTATTTATGCTTATTTGAATATTGTCCAAATTTCTTTGGCTATTTTTCTTTCCACCCACCATAAACTTGCATCGGGTTTGATATTGGTTCTTCAGGGCCATTATCCCTTGGCCAGTGTCATCAACGACTTTCTTGGCCAGTATGGCACCCCCCCCCCCCCCCCCAAGAAACTTCATTGGGAATCAACATCAATCGTATTTCACAAATTGTTTACAAAAAATAAATATAAAGTAGCAAGTAAACAAAAACAAAGACATGTATACACTGTGTCCGTCAGCCGGACGTATAGAAAATGGCAGATTTTTATTCCTAGAGCTTAGCATCTCAATGGCCATGATCACCGACACTGACTCTGGTCCTGTTTTGCAATGTTAATTTCAGAACATTACGAAGTTATCTGAGGAACCAATTTCGCAATACATCTGCGTCAAAGACTCGCAACAATCAATATACTTGGAGTTCAATGTCCAATTATGACCGAAGAACCTTGATTTATGAGAAAAATTCGGGTTTCCAACTAACGAAATTAAACGATGTAGGAGAATTTACGTGTTTGGTTAATGGGGTGTCTATCCAGCAACGACCTCTATAGGCAAACTCCAAAGTAGTAGATCAGATGAATAGCCAGAGTTGCCTTATCTTTTACAATAATAATAATAATAATAATAATAATAATAATAATAATAATAATAATAATAATAATAATAATAATAATAATAATAATAATAATAATAATAATAATGATAATAATAATAAAAGTATGATGTCTAAATGGCGCCCATACAAAGATGTAAATAAGTTTAAAATGTTTTTAGAAATAAAGAAATGGAATGGAAGATGAGAGAGAGAGAGAGAGAGAGAGAGAGAGAGAGAGAGAGAGAGAGAGAGAGAGAGAGAGAGAGAGAGAGAGAGAGAGAGGTTAATGCCACGACAAATGATTTTATCTTGAAAGACGCGCAACATGCGTGTGCAGAGGAAAAAGGACTTGGCAGTCTGGCAAGACAAGGCAGAGATAAGAATTGCGAAACATTAACAAAGAGTTCTTTCAGGTTTATGAGAAATACCTTAGAAACATTAAACTTATGCTCCAATGACTTACTTGAAAATAGAAAATTTAACTATCTGTCTTCAAATAAGAAACTTTAAATCTATAAAATTAATTAAATCACAAAAAAATTACACTATTTATTTAAATTTGCATTTGACTAAAATTATCTCATTTGTTTTCTCGTTTGAGTAGTTTTACTTATTACATTAATTTTGCATGAAAATTTATTTAAAATCTATCTTTTTGTATTTTTATATTCTTGGAGAGTTTTTGTAGTCTGTTTGTAGAAGAAAATGAATCAATTTAGAATAATGCCCTGATTGTTTCCCTTCAACTTGGCGTAAACTTTTAATTACGTCACTATAATGACGTCAATGAATGTTTACATTTTCCTGAACTACAATACTACATCAATTTTACGTTATGTAATAAGTCTCAGATATTACATTTAAATTAATATTTTAATATCTAACTTAATTAAGCAACAAAATTACAAATTATTGCGATATATTTCAATGTTTTTATGTTATCTGCACAGACCGGTTTAACTTAAGTTTAATGTTATTGTCACCGACTGGCATTGGAGAAGACGAGACGGTGCCGTAGTTAATAGTAATATTTTGATCATTTTTTCCTGTGAACCTTATTAATTTAATATGCTAAGTGGAAGACACACATATAGAAGGTAAGCCATATTTACTTAATCTGAAATTTTAACCATCTTATTACGTGTTAGATTACCTTAATAGGAAACTTGAGAAAAATATATAGGTAGTCTTCTGCTGTAGGTTTGGTACAGTAGATATACGTAATTTACACTTGCAAGTTATTTATTTAACCCATTGGAGTAAGGTATAATGTGGTAAGGGTCCTGGTAACTTATCTTATAAGGTAGTAGATAGATCATATGCACCGTAGATGACAATAATTAAATACTTAATCAAGGACACTTTAACCTATCTTTGGCTTATACTGCAAATCTCAATTAATAAACGAACTTATTGCCAATGTAATTTAGATGAATATCTTTCAAAACATTGTAAGGAGCCTTTGTAGGGTGACGGCCAGATCCGTTTTCATTCATAGAAAATGGGAATATTATAAAGTGGGGTGGACTGTGGCCGTCATTCTAAAATCGAGTTCGTAGAAAATTGGAATATTCTGAACTGTGGCCGTCGTTCTAAAAACGATTGTGGCGGGAGAAGCTAACTTAAAAAACCCACCTAACCTATGCTAAAAGCTGTATCCTTACTTCGTGGCCGGAGTAAGAACTCGAGCCACAAATTTTCAGGTAATTTAGGGTTTTCGGCAAAAAACATAAAAGTATGCGTTTAAGCACATATTTAAGATCCGTAGACCATTTCCAAACTTTTTTATTCTATACAGTCGGAGCGATAATAAGCAAATTAGGACGCTTGGCCGTAGCGCTACAAACTACCCCATTGTAATCTTATGGATTCATTAGGTTCCATATCACATTTTCATAAACTAACATAATGTAGGTTACCTTATTACTCTGGAGTTAAAGGTGCTGACATGTCAGGATGCCAGAAAACTAAAAATCAATCAATCAAGTACCTATACGGTAAAATCATATAACAGGGCAATATATCTCTTTAGGAAAAACAGCTTTTCTACAGTAAATCGTCCTTTAATGTATTTGACTTATTTCCACTGCAAATAAGCCGTTGTGACGGTCTGAACGATCCCCCGGTCTCAGAATTCTCCTTGATAATCTGCGCATGCGCGAACATTACCGTTTGCCGGTGCATACGAGGTTGATGTTTTATTTTCCTGTAATGTTAGCGTGCGCAGCTCAACATTACCGCTTGCCAGTACATACGAGCTTGATGTTCTATTTTCATGCGAGCGAAGCGAGCTAATGGCGGAAAAGAACCATTATACAATGTCAAGGAGAATTCTGAGACCGGGGGATCGTTCAGACTGTCTCACCGTCCCGTCAAGGACCCTTTCCCTTCGCAACAGACACAAGTGGGAACCTGGGACAGTTTTATTGTAGTTACCTGGTACTTTGGGTGAGCAAAAACAGGGTAAAACAGGATTATTTAACACTTTCCAGATTGTAAAAGACCACAGAACCCAACACACCCACAGACCTAGTTGGGGGTCATGCCCCCTAACCCCCCTTCCCAGGTCACAAACTAAAAGTAAATCGCAAAATATATCAATACATTATGATAGAGTAAATCACAAATAAAACCTTACATTATGATAAGGTAAATCACAAAAAAAATCCTTAACAGAATCGCACATCGGACACATTAACCTTTGAGCGATAACGCAATGAACTTTTAAAAAACTATTCACTCTGCCACGAGTACGTAACCCTTTTACCCCCAAAGGACGTACTGGTACGTTTCACAAAAGCCATCCCTTTACCCCCATGGACGTACCGGTACGTCCTTGCAAAAAAATGCTATAAAAATTATTTTATTCATATTTTTGATAATTTTTTGAGAAAATTCAGGCATTTTCCAAGAAAATGAGACCAACCTGACCTCTCTATGACAAAAATTAAGGCTGTTAGAGCAATTTAAAAAAAATATACTGCAAAATGTGCTGGGAAAAAATAACCCCCTGGGGGTTAAGGGTTGGAAATTTCCAAATAGCCTGGGGGTAAAAGGGTTAATACTCACCGTGAAACTTGGCTATAGCATCAAAATAGCGATTATGGCAGCCATTACACTTTGTGATGTTGGGCTCCATAACGCATACTCAACATGTAACACAGCTACAAACTAACAGGATTTGTCTTAGGAAAACGGGGCGTCACAGAACTGCCTACGTCACACTCAAGCATACATACATGCCCAAATATGGTAAACTTTGGCATATGGTATGGGAAGGTAGGAGGAGGAGCTACTTACTAATGAACAAACAGAAGTAATTCCCTTGGTAGAAAGGAAGTGGAAGGAGGGCTTATGCGTCATCACACAATAAGCTATGCACAGATGCACAAAAGGGAGCAGTTACGTCCAACTTGTTAAATGTAAACAAAAGAGTGAAATGAATATTTCAGGGGGATAGGATCCCTATAGTTTGTACATTTTTTTGTGGATTTATTATGCCTCCCAGAGGAGAATGTATAGAGAAGAAAAGGTTAGTTTTCAATATTAATCTTACCCGATAATCATGTAGCTGTCAACTCCGTTGCCCGACAGAATTCTACGGAAGGGATACGCCAGCGATCACTATGCTAGAAGGGGGTGTACTCACCAGCGCCACCTGTGGCCAGGTACTGCAGTACTTCTTGTTGACACCACCTCAATTTTTCCTCTGTCGTGCTTCCGGCAAGACCTACATGGATACTCTTATAATTTTGGAGTCTTGTTCACGGTTTTTGGTGAAGTATTGCTCTAAGATTTCAGCTTTCGCTATACTGGAAACTTGTCTATTAGCTTAGATAGCTTTTATATTGATTTGATTAATGGTTAACGATCTTTTGCTTTAATTGGAATCCCCCTTGACTGTTCTTTGATTCAAGATGTCTGACCTTTCTCAAGCTCCTCCCCAAAGACGATGTAGGACTTGTATTAGGCGTATTCCGAAGGCCTCGGTTGATCCTCACACCGTTTGTTCCGACTGTAGGGGAAAATCCTGTCAGTTGGAAGATCGATGTGAGGAATGCGCCGGACTTTCGGAACTTGATTTTGTTCGATTCCTCAAGTATACCACTAAGTTAGAGAGAGAGAGAGTTAGGAGGAGTTCGGCTCGCTCTTCACTTTATTCCTCACCCCATGATCCTCAACCTTTTCCTCCCCCTGTAGTGGCTACCCCCGATCCTACTATTTGTGCTCAGCCTGATATGTCTGATGTTTTGCGTGCCATTCAGGCTTTAGGTGATAAAGTGGAGTCGGTAGTGAGTGACCACAAGTTCCTCTTGGCAGACGTCAAGGAACTTAAAGTGAAAAGTGCAGTGGGAAGTGGTAGTGCCAGTGCTGTGCCGAGTGCTAGTGTCAGTGTCAGTGTTGTGCGTGAGGGTACTTCTGTGCGTGCCAGTCGTCCTCCCAGTCCGGGACCTCTTGCAAGCTCCCAAGCCCAGGGGAGAAGCAATGTCGAAGGGCAAAAGGGTTCGGCAGGCCTTGATCGGCGCACAGCAGTATCCTCGGTGGTTGCGGGCGTATCTTACAGAGATCGTCACTCCCACTCTCAGACGATTGAGCCCTTATTTTTCAATATTAAACTTACCCGATAATCATGTAGCTGTCAACTCCGTTGCCCGACAGAATTCTACGGGAGGGATACGCCAGCTATCACTATACTAGAAGGGGGTGTACTCACCAGCGCCACCTGTGGCCAGGTACTGCAGTACTTCTTGTTGACACCACCTCACTTTTTCCTCTGTCGTGCTTCCGGCAAGACATTCTGGGATACGCTTATGATTTTGGAGTTCTGTTCACGGTTTTTGGTGAAGTATTTCTCTAAGATTTCGGCTGTCGCTATACTGGAAACTTTTCTAATTAGCTTAGATAGCTTTTATTTAGTTTTGATTAATGGTTAACGATCTTTTTGCTTGATTTGGAATCCCCCTTGACTAACTCTTTGATTCAAGATGTCTGACCTTTCACAAGCCCCACCCCATAGACGATGTAGGTCTTGTAATAGGCGTATTCCGAAGGCCTCGGTAGATCCTCACACCGCTTGTTCTGACTGTAGGGAAAGGCCCTGTCAGTTGGAAGATCGATGTGAGGAATGCGCCGGACTTTCGGAACTTGAATTTGTTCGATTCCTGAAATATTCAACCAAGTTAGAGAGAGAGAGAGTTAGGAGGAGTTCTTCTCGCTCTTCACTTTTTTCCTCACCTCATGATCCTCAACCTTTTCCTCCCCCTGTAGTGGCTACCCCCGAACCTACTATTTGTACTCAACCTGATATGTCTGTTGTTTTGCGTGCCATTCAGGCTTTAGGTGACAAAGTGGAATCGGTGGTTAGTGACCATAAGTCTCTTATGGCAGAAGTCAAAGAACTTAAGGTCAAAAGTGCAGTGGGAGGTGATAGTGCCAGTGCTGTGACAAGTGCTAGTGTCAGTGCGGTGCCAAGTGCTAGTGTCAGTGTCAGTGTGGTGCGTGAGGGTACTTCTGTGCGTGCCAGTCGTCCTCCCAGTCCGGGACCTCTTGCAAGCTCCCAAGCCCAGGGGAGAAGCAATGTCGAAGGGCAAAAGGGTTCGGCAGGCCTTGATCGGCGCACAGAAGTATCCTCGGTGGTTGCGGGCGTGTCTTACAGAGACCGTCACTCCCACCCGCAGACGATTGAGCCCGTCTTTTACTCGTCTGCTGAAGATATGTCAGGGAGAAAACGCTGGACTCAGGTCTCAAGACCTCTCAAACGCAAAGTCCAGACCTCAAGAGCTCTACAACCTGGTTGCAGTCATTGGATTAGCTCTGACTCTCCGCAGTCATCAGGTGACTGCACTCCTCCTAAGAGGGGTAAGGTGATGCCGCAACAGACCTCATCTTCTGTTAAGGCTTTGCCTCAGCAGACCTTAGCGTCTGTCGACCCCAAGTTGACTTTGCTGCAGTCCATGCAGTCACAGCTTGCGGTCTTAATGCGTGAGTGTCAGGCTGAGAAGGTTACACCTCCTCCTGCGATCGCTCCGCCTAACCGCAGTCCAGTCTGCCAGGCGTACGAAGTTGAGGCTCCTCAGGATTCCTTACCGCGTACTGAGTTGCCAGTTTCCAGCGGTGTGCAGCAACCTCCGCCTTCCTTAAGGCAACCTCAGCAATGGGAGCAGGAAGCTTATGCCTTACTTCCTCCGCTTCCGCTTGCGGTTCCACCAGCGAGGCAACAATCTCTTGAGGTACGACAACCTCTTCCATCCATGAGGCAGCCACCTCAGCACTCGCTGCAGCGACCTCAACCCTCCTCAAGGCGAGAACCTCAACACCTTAGCCTAGCACCTCAGGAACCTCAACTCGCGAGACAAGAACTGCGTTCTGCGCAGCCGCTACCTCAACTCTCGCAGCTCACACCTCAGGAACCTCAACTCGTTCCTCAGGAACCTGCTACTGCGCATCCGCAACCCTTACAGCAAGCGCAACTCTTGAGACAAGACACTCATGCCAGGAGTCAGCCACCTCAACCCATGCGCCTACCTTCCTCTACTCTTCTTGACCAGCCTTTGCAGCCTGAACCTCAGGTTTTAACTCAGCAACAGAGACTTGAGGATGAATCCACAAGCGTTTATGCACCCGCTTGTTCTGATTCTGCTGTTCAGCATACCACTGTTACATTACCTCTCACTTCGCTACACTCTGGTGATGAGGTTTCTGAGGAGGAAGCTGCGCACCTGGATCCCTCATCAGACGTGGAAGAAACCAAGTCTTCTCCTCTACCCATTGACTTTCGTAAGGTCCTGGCTCTTTTCAGAGAGGTATACCTGGACCATTTTGTTTCTGCTACCCCACGCTCTCCTCCATCTGAGTTTTCGCTGGGCATGCAGCCTGTTAAGTCAACGTATACTAAGCTCGTCTTTGCTAGGTCCTCTAAGAGAGCTTTAAGAATTTTAGGGGAGTGGTTGCAGTCTAAACAGCAACTAGGGAAGACTTCCTTTATGTTCCCACCTACTAAGCTCACTTCTAAAGCGGGCGTATGGTATGCCACAGGAGAGGAACCAGGCTTGGGAGTCCCTGCCTCTGCCCAGGCTGACTTCTCAAGTTTGGTCGACTCTCCTCGTAGAACAGCAATGAGGCGCTCTAAGGTTTGCTGGACCTTCTCCGATTTAGACCACTTCCTAAAGGGTGTATTTCGTGCCTTTGAGATGTTCAATTTTCTAGACTGGTGCCTGGGGGCCCTTAGCAAGAAGACCTCCCCTGCGGACAAGGACTCGGCCATGCTTATAATGTCCTGCATGGATAAAGCAATTAGGGATGGATCTGGCGAGCTTGCTTCAATGTTTGTGTCAGGAGTTCTTAAGAAAAGGGAGCAACTTTGCACCTTTCTTTCTTCCAGCATCACACCTTGTCAAAGGTCTCAACTCCTTTTCGCTCCGCTTTCTAAGTTCTTGTTTCCCGAAGAGCTTATCAAGGACTTGTCTGCGGCCCTGATTCAGAAGGACACTCATGATCTTGTGGCCTCTTCAGCTCGTAAGACTAAGGTTGCTCCCTCAGTTCCCAGGACTTACCGCACCCCAGTGGCTGATACTCCTGCTACAAGGTTTATTCCGCCCTTTCGTGGTAGAGCCCCCAGCCGAGGAAGCTCCCGTCCAGACTCTTCCAGGAGCAAGTCTAGGAAAGGTTCCAAGACTTCTAAAGGCAAACACTGACTCTCCTCCTCTCCAGACAGCAGTAGGAGCCAGACTCAAGATCTTCTGGCAAGCTTGGGAAAAGAGAGGTGCAGACACCCAGTTTGTCAGGTGGCTGAGGGAGGGTTACAGGATACCATTCTGCCGCAAACCCCCTCTGACCACTTCTCCCATCAACCTCTCTCCCAACTACAAGGAAAAGGACAAGAGGCTAGCGTTGCACCAGGAGGTGTCGCTCCTGTTACAGAAGAAGGCAGTGGTTATAGTCCGGGACCATCAATCCCCGGGCTTCTACAACCGTCTCTTTCTGGTGGCCAAGAAGACAGGAGGTTGGAGACCGGTGCTGGACGTCAGCGCGCTCAATGCTTATGTCACCAAGCAGACGTTCACGATGGAGACGACGAAGTCGGTCCTAGCAGCGGTCAGGCAGGAGGACTGGATGGTCTCGTTGGATCTGAAAGACGCTTACTTTCACGTTCCTATTCATCCAGACTCCCAACCTTTCCTGAGATTCGTTTTTGGAAAGGTTGTGTACCAATTCCAAGCCCTGTGTTTTGGCCTAAGCACAGCTCCTATGGTGTTTACGCATCTGATGAGGAATATTGCAAAATTCCTCCACTTATCGGACATCAGAGCCTCCCTTTATTTAGACGACTGGCTGTTGAGAGCCTCCACGAGTCGTCGCTGTCTGGAGAGTCTCAACTGGACTTTGGACTTGATCAAGCAACTGGGTCTGTTAGTCAACTTAGAAAAGTCCCAGCTCATTCCCTCCCAATCCATTGTTTACCTGGGAATGGAGATTCGGAGTCAGGATTTTCGGGCTTTTCCATCGGCCCCAAGGATAAGCCAAGCCCTAGATTGCATCCTGAGCATGCTGAAGAGGAGCAGTTGCTCGGTGAGACAGTGGATGAGTCTCACAGGGACCCTGTCATCGTTAGCCCTGTTCGTCGAGTTAGGGAGACTCCTCCTCCGCCCTCTCCAATTCCATCTAGCAGCTCATTGGGACAAGGATTTGACGCTCGAAGCAGTCTCTATCCCGGTCACCAAAGAGATGAAGACCACTCTCTTGTGGTGGAAGACCAACCTCCTTCTCAAGGAGGGCCTATCGTTAGCGATTCAGACCCCCAATCTTCATCTCTTCTCGGATGCATCAGACTCGGGCTGGGGCGCGACCTTGAACGGACAGGAATGCTCGGGAACGTGGAACAAGGAACAGGAAACGCTCCACATCAACTGCAAGGAGCTACTGGCAGTTCATATGGCCCTATTGAACTTCAAGTCCCTCCTGCTAGGCAAGGTGGTGGAGGTGAACTCCGACAACACCACAGCCTTGGCTTACATCTCCAAGCAGGGAGGGACCCATTCGAGGAACCTGTACGAGATAGCAAGGGACCTCCTCATTTGGTCAAGAAGTCTAAACCTCACCCTAGTAACGAGGTTCATTCAGGGCAACATGAACGTCTCAGCAGATCGCCTAAGCAGAAAAGATCAGGTCATCCCCACGGAATGGACCCTTCACAAGAGCGTGTGCAACAGAATCTGGACCTTGTGGGGTCAGCCTACAATAGATCTGTTTGCCACCTCCATGACCAAGAGGCTTCCTTTGTACTGTTCCCCAGTTCCAGACCCAGCAGCAGTTCATGTGGATGCTTTTCTGCTGAATTGGTCCCATCTCGACCTTTACGCATTCCCACCGTTCAAGATCATCAACAGAGTCATTCAGAAGTTCATCTCGCACGAAGGGACACGGCTGACGCTGGTTGCTCCCCTTTGGCCTGCAAGAGAATGGTTCACAGAGGTACTACAATGGCTGGTCGACGTCCCCAGGACTCTCCCTCTAAGAGTGGACCTTCTACGTCAACCTCACGTAGACAAGTTGCACCCAAACCTCCACGCTCTTCGGCTGACTGCCTTCAGACTGTCGAAAGATTCGCTAGAGCTAGAGGCTTTTCGAAGGAGGCAGCCAGTGCGATTGCCAGAGCAAGGAGGGTATCCACTCGTAGAGTCTACCAATCCAAGTGGGAAGTCTTCCGGAGCTGGTGTAGAGCCAATGCAGTTTCATCTACCAATACCTCTGTAACCCAAATAGCTGACTTCCTATTACATCTAAGGAATGAGAGATCCCTTTCGGCTCCTACGATTAAAGGGTACAGAAGTATGTTGGCTTCAGTTCTCCGCCACAGAGGTTTGGACCTTTCTTCCAACAAGGACCTTCAAGACATCCTTAAGTCTTTTGAGACTTCTAAAGAACGTCGTTTACCCACTCCAGGCTGGAATCTAGACGTAGTCTTAAGGTTCCTTATGTCGCCTAGGTTCGAACCTCTCCAGTCAGCTTCCTTCAAGGACCTTACCCTCAAGACTCTTTTCCTCGTCTGCCTTGCAACAGCTAAAAGAGTCAGTGAGGTTCATGCCTTCAGCAAGAACATTGGGTTCACATCCGAATCTGCAACATGTTCTTTACAGCTCGGATTTTTAGCTAAGAATGAACTTCCTTCACGTCCTTGGCCTAGATCGTTTGAAATTCCTAGCCTTTCCAACATGGTAGGTAACGAGCTAGAAAGAGTTCTTTGCCCTGTCAGAGCTCTGAAATATTATCCTAATAGGTCAAAACCTATACGAGGACAGTCAGAAGCCTTATGGTGTGCAATCAAGAAACCTTCGATGCCCATGTCCAAAAACGGAGTTTCGTATTATATAAGGCTTCTGATTAGAGAAGCCCATTCTCACATGAAGGAGGAAGACCTTGCTTTGCTGAAGGTAAGGACCCACGAAGTGAGAGCCGTAGCCACTTCGATGGCCTTTAATAAGAACCGTTCTCTGCAGAGCATAATGGATGCAACTTATTGGAGGAGCAAGTCAGTGTTTGCATCATTTTATCTTAAAGATGTCCAGTCTCTTTACGAGAACTGCTACACCCTGGGACCATTCGTAGCAGCGAGTGCAGTAGTAGGTGAGGGCTCAGCCACTACATTCCCTTAATCCCATAACCTTTTTAACCTTTCTCTTGAATGCTTTTATTGTTGTTTTTATGGGTTGTTACGGTAGGCTAAGAAGCCTTCCGCATCCTTTTGATTTGGCGGGTGGTCAATTCATTCTTGAGAAGCGCCTGGGTTAGAGGTTGTGTAGAGGTCCTTTAGTAGGGGTTGCAGCCCTATATACTTTAGCACCTTAGAGTTGATTCAGCCTCCTAAGAGGAACGCTGCGCTCAGTAAGGAAGACGAACTTAATAAAGGCAGAGTAACGGTTCAAGTCGACTTCCTTACCAGGTACTTATTATTTCATTGTTATTCTGAAATAACTGATTATATGAAATACGGGATACTTAGCTATCCTTTAGTCATGTACACTGGTTTTCACCCACCCCCCTGGGTGTGAATCAGCTACATGATTATCGGGTAAGTTTAATATTGAAAAATGTTATTTTCATTAGTAAAATAAATTTTTGAATATACTTACCCGATAATCATGATTTAATTGACCCACCCTTCCTCCCCATAGAGAACCAGTGGACCGAGGAAAAAGTGAGGTGGTGTCAACAAGAAGTACTGCAGTACCTGGCCACAGGTGGCGCTGGTGAGTACACCCCCTTCTAGTATAGTGATAGCTGGCGTATCCCTCCCGTAGAATTCTGTCGGGCAACGGAGTTGACAGCTACATGATTATCGGGTAAGTATATTCAAAAATTTATTTTACTAATGAAAATAACATTTTACTCGTCTGCAGAAGAATTTTCGGGGAGAAAACGCTGGACTCAGGTCTCAAGACCTCTTAAGCGTAAAGTCCAGACCGCACGAGTTCTACAGCCCGGATGTAGTCATTGGGCTAGCTCTGACTCACCGCAGTCATCAGGTGACTGCACGCCTCCTAAGAGAGGTAAGGCGATGCCTCAACAGACCTCAACTTCTGTTAAGGCTCTGCCTCAACAGACCTCAACGTCTGTTGATCCCAAGATGACTTTGCTGCAGTCTATGCAGTCGCAACTTGCGGTATTGATGCGTGAGTTTCAGGCAGAGAAGGTTACACCTCCTCCTGCGAGCGCTCCTCCTCCTCTACGCAGTCCAGTCTGCCAGACGTACGAAGTTGAGGTTCCTCAAGCTACCTCCATGCGTGAGCTACCGCGTTGGGAGTTGCCAGATACCAGCGTTGTGCAGCAACCTCCACCTTCCTTAAGGCAGGAACCTCTTACCACGCGGCAACCTCCTCAACAATGGGGACAGGAGTCTTATGCCTTACAACCTCCTCTACCTTTGAGACAAGAGTTTCTTGCAGTAAGACCATCCTCGAGGCAGCTACCTCTTGAGGTACGACAACCTCTACCATCCTTGAGGCAGCCACCTCAGCTCTCGCAGCTGACACCTCTACTCTCGAGGCAAGCACCTCAAGAACCTCAACTCGTGAGACAGGAGCCGCGTTCTGCGCAGCCGCCACCTCAACTCTCGCAGCTCACACCTCAAGATCCTCAACTCGTGAGACAGGAATCTCTTACTGCGCAACCACCTCAACCCTTGAAGCAAGCGCAACTCTTGAGACAGGAACCTCATGCAATGAGTCAGCCACCTCAACGCATGCATCTACCACCTTCTCCTCTACTTGACCAGTCTTTGCAGCCTGAACCTCAGGTTTTACTTCAGTCGCCTCTCACCACACTTGCTCCTCAAACCTCCGCAGAACCTCCTTCATCCCAGCCTCATGACTTTGTCATTACTAGCCCTCATCCTCTTCAACAGAGACTTGAGGATGAGACCGCAAGTGTTTTTGCACCCACTTGTCAGGATTCTGCTGTTCAGCATACCGCTGTAACTTTACCTCTCGCTTCTCAACACTCAGGTGATGAGGTTTCTGAGGAGGAAGCTGCGCACCTAGATGATCCCTCTTCGGACGTGGAGGAACCCAAGTCGTTACCACCCTCCATTGACTTTCGCAAGGTCCTGGCTCTTTTCAGAGAGGTTTACCCGGATCATTTTGTCTCTGCTACCCCTCGCTCTCCTCCATCAGAGTTTTCTCTAGGCATGCAACCTGTTAAGTCGGCCTACACTAAGCTCGTCTTTGCTAGATCCTCTAAGAGAGCTTTAAGAATGTTAGGGGATTGGTTGCAGTCCAAACAGCAACTAGGGAAGACTTCATTTATGTTTCCTCCTACTAAGCTGACTTCTAAGGCGGGCGTATGGTATGCCACAGGAGAGGAACCAGGCTTGGGAATCCCTGCCTCTGCCCAGGCTGACTTCTCAAGTTTGGTTGACTCTCCACGTAAATCGGCTATGAGGCGCTCTAAGGTCTGCTGGACCTTTTCCGACTTAGACCACTTCTTAAAGGGTGTCTTTCGCGCCTTTGAGATTTTCAATTTTCTCGACTGGTGCCTGGGGGCCTTGAGCAAGAAGACTGCCCCTTCTGACAAGGACTCGGCCATGCTTATAATGTCCTGTATGGATAAAGCAATTCGCGATGGGTCCGGCGAACTTGCCTCCATGTTTGTTTCGGGAGTACTCAAGAAAAGGGAACAACTGTGCACTTTCCTTTCCACTGGTATCACCTCTTGTCAAAGGTCTCAGTTACTTTTTGCTCCGCTTTCTAAGTTCCTGTTTCCTGAGGAGCTTATCAAGGAATTGTCTGCGGCCCTTATTCAGAAGGACACTCATGACCTTGTGGCCTCTTCAGCTCGTAAGGCTAAGGTTGCTCCTTCGGTTCCTAGAACTTACCGCACCCCAGTGGCCGATACTCCTGCTACAAGATTTATTCCGCCCTTTCGTGGCAGAGCCCCCAGCCGAGGAAGTACCCGTCCAGACGCTTTCAGGGGCAGGTCTAAGAAAGGTCCCAAGCCTTCGAAAGGCAAACACTGACTCTCCTCCTCTCCAGACAGCAGTAGGAGCCAGACTCAAGATCTTCTGGCAAGCTTGGGAAAGAAGAGGTGCAGACGCCCAGTCTGTCAAGTGGCTAAGGGAGGGTTACAGGATACCATTCTGCCGCAATCCCCCTCTGACCACTTCTCCCATCAACCTCTCTCCCAACTACAAGGAAAAGGACAAGAGGCTAGCGTTACACCAGGAGGTGTCGCTCCTGTTACAGAAGAAGGCAGTGGTGATAGTCCGGGACCATCAATCCCCGGGCTTCTACAACCGTCTCTTTCTGGTGGCCAAGAAGACAGGAGGTTGGAGACCGGTGCTGGACGTCAGTGCGCTCAATGCTTATGTCACCAAGCAGACGTTCACTATGGAGACGACGAAGTCGGTCCTAGCAGCGGTCAGGCAGGAGGACTGGATGGTCTCGTTGGATCTGAAAGACGCTTACTTTCACGTTCCTTTTCATCCAGACTCCCAACCTTTCCTGAGATTCGTTTTTGGAAAGGTTGTGTACCAATTCCAAGCCCTGTGTTTTGGCCTAAGCACAGCGCCTATGGTGTTTACGCGTCTGATGAGGAATATTGCAAAATTCCTCCACTTAGCGGACATCAGAGCCTCCCTTTATTTAGACGACTGGCTGTTAAGAGCCCCCACAAGTCGTCGCTGTCTGGAGAGTCTCAACTGGACTTTGGACTTGATCAAGGAACTGGGTCTTTTGGTCAACTTAGAAAAGTCCCAGCTTATTCCCTCCCAATCCATCGTTTACCTGGGAATGGAGATTCGGAGTCAAGCTTTTCGGGCTTTTCCGTCGGCCCCAAGAATCAGCCAAGCCCTAGAGTGCATTCTGAGCTTGCTGAAGAGGAACAGATGCTCGGTGAGACAGTGGATGAGTCTAACAGGGACCCTGTCATCGTTAGCCCTGTTCATCGAGTTAGGGAGACTCCACCTCCGCCCTCTCCAATTCCATCTAGCAGCTCACTGGGACAAGGATTTGACGCTCGAAGCGGTCTCTATTCCTGTCACCAAAGAGATGAAGACTACTCTCATGTGGTGGAAGACCAACATCCTTCTCAAGGAGGGTCTATCGTTAGCGATTCAGACCCCCAATCTTCATCTCTTTTCGGACGCATCAGACTCGGGCTGGGGCGCGACCTTGGACGGACAGGAATGCTCGGGAACATGGAACAAGGAACAGGAAACGCTTCACATCAACTGCAAGGAGCTGCTGGCAGTTCATCTGGCCTTAATGAACTTCAAGTCCCTCCTGCTAAACAAGGTGGTGGAGGTGAACTCCGACAACACCACAGCCTTGGCATACATCTTCAAGCAGGGAGGGACCCATTCGAGGAAGCTGTACGAGATAGCAAGGGACCTCCTCATTTGGTCAAGAAGTCTAAACCTCACACTGGTAACGAGGTTCATTCAGGGCAATATGAACGTCTCAGCAGATCGCCTCAGCAGGAAAGATCAAGTCATCCCCACGGAATGGACCCTTCACAAGAGCGTGTGCGACAGACTTTGGACCTTGTGGGGTCAGCCAACGATAGATCTGTTCGCCACCTCCATGACCAAGAGGCTCCCTTTGTACTGTTCCCCAGTTCCAGACCCAGCAGCAGTTCACGTGGATGCTTTTCTGCTGGATTGGTCCCATCTCGACCTATATGCATTCCCGCCGTTCAAGATCATCAACAGAGTCATTCAGAAGTTCGTCTCTCACGAAGGGACACGGCTGACGCTGGTTGCTCCCCTTTGGCCTGCAAGAGAATGGTTCACAGAGGTACTACAATGGCTGGTCGACGTTCCCAAGACTCTCCCTCTAAGAGTGGACCTTCTACGTCAACCTCACGTAAAGAAGGTACACCCAAACCTCCACGCTCTTCGTCTGACTGCCTTCAGACTGTCGAAAGACTCGCTAGAGCTAGAGGCTTTTCGAAGGAGGCAGCCAGAGCGATTGCCAGAGCAAGGAGGATATCCACTCGTAGAGTCTATCAATCCAAGTGGGAAGTCTTCCGAAGCTGGTGCAGAGCCAATGCAGTTTCCTCTACCAATACCTCTGTAACCCAAGTTGCTGACTTCCTGTTACATCTTAGGAATGTTAGATCTCTTTCGGCTCCTACGATTAAAGGGTACAGAAGTATGTTGGCTTCAGTTCTCCGCCACAGAGGTTTGGATCTTTCCTCCAACAAGGACCTACAAGACATCCTTAAATCTTTCGAGACTTCTAAAGAACGTCGTTTGTCCACTCCAGGCTGGAATCTAGACGTAGTCTTAAGGTTCCTTATGTCTCCTAGGTTCGAACCTCTCCAGTCAGCTTCCTTCAAAGACCTTACTCTCAAAACTCTTTTTCTCGTCTGCCTTGCGACAGCCAAAAGAGTTAGTGAGGTTCACGCCTTCAGCAAGAACATAGGATTCACATCCGAATCAGCAACATGTTCTTTACAGCTCGGATTTTTAGCTAAAAATGAACTTCCTTCACGTCCTTGGCCTAGGTCGTTCGAAATTCCTAGCCTTTCCAACATGGTGGGTAACGAGCTAGAGAGAGTTCTTTGCCCTGTCAGAGCTCTGAGATACTATCTTAAAAGGTCAAAACCTATACGAGGACAGTCAGAGGCCTTATGGTGTGCCATCAAGAAACCTTCGATGCCTATGTCCAAAAACGCAGTTTCGTATTATATAAGGCTTCTGATTAGAGAAGCTCATTCTCACATGAAGGATGAAGACCTTGCTTTGCTGAAGGTAAGGACCCACGAAGTGAGAGCTGTAGCCACTTCGATGGCCTTTAAACAGAACCGTTCTCTGCAGAGTATTATGGATGCAACTTATTGGAGGAGCAAGTCAGTGTTTGCATCATTTTATCTCAAAGATGTCCAGTCTCTTTACGAGAACTGCTACACCCTGGGACCATTCGTAGCAGCGAGTGCAGTAGTAGGTGAGGGCTCAGCCACTACATTCCCTTAATCCCATAACCTTTTTAACCTTTCTCTTGAATGCTTTTATTGTTGTTTTTTGGGTTGTTACGGTAGGCTAAGAAGCCTTCCGCATCCTGTTTGATTTGGCGGGTGGTCAATTCATTCTTGAGAAGCGCCTAGGTTAGAGGTTGTGTAGAGGTCCTTTAGTATGGGTTGCAGCCCTTTATACTTCAGCACCTTAGGGTTGTTCAGCCTCCTAAGAGGAACGCTGCGCTCAGTAAGGAAGACGAACTTATTAAAGGCAGAGTAATGGTTCAAGTCGACTTCCTTACCAGGTACTTATAATTTCATTGTTATTTTGAATAACTAATAATATGAAATACGGGATACTTAGCTTACTGATATACATGTACACTGGTTTTCACCCACCTCCCTGGGTGTGAATCAGCTACATGATTATCGGGTAAGATTAATATTGAAAAATGTTATTTTCATTAGTAAAATAAATTTTTGAATATACTTACCCGATAATCATGATTTAATTGACCCACCCTTCCTCCCCATAGAGAACCAGTGGACCGAGGAAAAATTGAGGTGGTGTCAACAAGAAGTACTGCAGTACCTGGCCACAGGTGGCGCTGGTGAGTACACCCCCTTCTAGTATAGTGATCGCTGGCGTATCCCTTCCGTAGAATTCTGTCGGGCAACGGAGTTGACAGCTACATGATTATCGGGTAAGTATATTCAAAAATTTATTTTACTAATGAAAATAACATTTTTACCATTTATCAGTTTGTCAGTAAATTTTCTCCACCAAAACCCTCGGTTCCCACTGGGTGTCCCCCATTACCGTATGATATATCAGGGTATATCTTATAAACTATTTATTTGCGACAGTAATAAAGGTCATTTTCAAGAAAACAGGAGTTTTTCTATATATAACACCATTTCTTTATTAGTAAAGTTTTTCCCTTGTTGTTTTATAATAATACCATCAACGGTAGATTGGTAATGATGATGATTGTGTGACGTGTTTATTTTGTATGAAGTCTTACGGTAACATTCTATTAAGAAAGATATTTTATATTTAATTATGTAAATATTGACCAGGTCACTGATGCTATTAAATATTGAAATTTAATGTTCCCTCTTATCTCAACTTGAAAAAAAAAGGTTTATTAATGTTTTTCATAGTTATATACATGAACCTTATGTTTTCTCATATGCTTCTCTTATGGTTTTGTATATTTTACCATTGAGTATTTTAGCAGGTTTGGGTATATCATAATTCTTCCTTAATACTTATCCATTTTTTTAATTCTATGGAGATAAAGTTGTATGTCAAGATTATAAATGAATACATAAACACGGTAATCAAGTCATGGAAATGTATAATTTACATGTTTGGGGAGGAATTTATTTTGAAGTTAAATAGCCTAGTTAATGTAAGATTAGTTTTTGAGTACAGTACCTGTGTAAAAATTAAAGTCGGTCCCAGCTTATATACTGTAATTTTAGATTATGACACATTTCTAAGAAATGAAAATGAAATTATGTAATTTGGGTTAGGCCAAGGCATACATGTTGTCAAGGTAGTTTTGTGACTAGCAGTGGATAATATAGTAGATTTATAAGACAGTTATCAGCTCCGTACTATCATATAAGGCAGGTTTTTTGGCGCTTAAGAGGAAAGATGTATGATAACACTCCTTTTAATTCATGTAAGATGTGACTCCTTTTGATATCCCTAATGTTTCATATGAATTACAGAGGATGGCAGTTATTAAGAAAATGGTGCACTCATCATGCTCACACGTCAGCCGAACACCGACCCATAAACAAACTGCTTATTGCAAATCGAGGGGAGATCGCTTGCCGAGTTGTAAAAACTGCTCGCAAGATGGGTGTGAGAACTGTAGCAGTTTTCTCGGAACCGGATAAAAACTCCATGCATGTTGCTATGGTATGTATTTATTCATTTAAAAAACTTGCAGTTCTGAAGTATTTGTGGATAATATAATTGTTATTTGATCGGATCATATTTGTCATTTTGTTTTTTTGGTCTGACTGATACATTTTGATCTTCCTTAGAAAAAAAGGGAGCAAATTAGTTGGATGTTTTTTAAATATTTAACTTAGCCGGTGAATATATAATAGCTGCAACTCTGTTGCTCGACAGACAAAAAACAGTAAAAACTCACCAGCGATCGCTATACAGGTTGCGGGTGTGCCCACCAGCGCCAACTGTCGGCCAGATACCACTCTCTCGATGTAAACAAAGACTCAATTTCTTCTCTGTCGACGTGTCGACAAGACGTACTTTTACTCGCTGTAGAACCTGGAGTTTTCTCAACATATTTGGTGAAGTACTTCATTTTGGTTTGAGCTTTCGCAGTGCAGGTGTTTTATCTTCATCTTAAATCTTGAACTCGTTTTTGGATAGATTTAATTTTTGATGACAAAGAGAGTATGGACTTTCTTTGACTTTTAAATGGCCGACCCTTCCCTTAGACGGAAGTGTGTTTGGGCTTTTAGCAATTATCTTATCACGTTATAAATTAATTATAGATTTTCCTCTATATATTTTATATCTCACCGCCTTTATTAAGCCTCTTCGATTAACTTTCCATTTATAATAAACATAAAAATAAATTTTAATGATTTGTTTATATGCGACCTTTCCTGAGAGTAGGCGGTCCTAACTTGGAAACCGAAGTTAAACAACGTTGAGCCCTTTCAATCGTAAATATCTTTTAAAGAGCTAATGATTTAAAACTTTTTAAATGAATATTTTTAATAAATATTTTATGAAAGATTTTCTTTGAATAGTCTTCGTACTGTTTTCAAAGATGAACTAACGTTTAGTTTATTTATGCTACGCAGTTTGCGCTCTATCGTTACGATAGAGAGAGAGTATCACGGTTTCACTTTGCAGAAAGAGTAAATCGATTCTAACGTTTTGTTCATTCTTCTTTCAAAGCTTAAATGTTTTAAATTCTATTTTAAAGGAACTTTTTAATTGAAAAACCTTTCAGTTTTTTCCTTTGGTCAAATAACATGTTTTTTTGACGAAACGTAATTGGGCTCTTCTCTTAGGTGCGAAATCAAGAGAGAGAGAGAGAGAGAGATAGAGACGGAGGGAGAGAGAGAAGAGAAAACGTTCTGTTCAAGCGGGTAACGTTGTTCTCGAGTTACTCTCGTCCCTAGTCTCTGTACGGGGAGAAAGGATAAAACGTTTTTAGTTTTATTCTCGTCCCCAGGCAATGTACGGTGAGAGATTGAAAACGTAGTTTTGAATGTACTAGTGTTTAGTCTCTTCCCCAATCACTGAATTTTTTATCTTAAAAGATGTTTACTGTTTTTTTGCTGGTATTAATGTGCTTGCATTATACGACTGATTTCGCATTTACTACCTTTTGATGAGGGTAGAATTGCGTGCTTCAGGTAGAAATCAGTAAAAGTTTCGATTTCAGTGAAATAAGTGCAAAACAGAAAATCGTAGTGATAAAGTGATATTGCGCAAAGTGTTACAGTGTTGCGTAACCGAGGGTTCGTCTGTTCGTGCCTGTCGTTCACCTAGTCCGGGACCTCTTGCAAGCTCCCAAGCTCAGGGGAGAAGTAATGTCGTACGACTTATGGGTTCGAGAGGCCTTGATCAGCGAACAGACGTTCCCTCTATGGTATCGGGTGTATCTTACCAAGATCTCCCCTACCATAAGGCGAGAGAGACAATTTTCTCCTCGTCATCCGAAGGCTTTTCGCATAAGAAACCTGAAACAAGGTTTCGAGGCCCTTAAGCGAAAGTCAGTCCTTTCAGGACAGGTCCAGCGTCCTGGTTGTAGCCATTAGGACAGCTCTGACCCTATGCAGTCATCGGAAAACTGCTCGCCGCCTAACTAAAGCGTAACACAGACTCCGAGAGTCTTTTTGTTGGCAAGGTTTTGCGGTCACAGACGTTACCCTCGTCTCTTACCGCAACCTTTTCCGTTGATCCTAAATGGGTTGTACGGCAAGACATGCAGAATAAGCTTGCCTCCCTTATGGAAGACTATTCTGCCGATTAGTCCGTTGAGCCTAGCCGTTTATCTCATCGAGATCCTGGCTTTCAGCCAACCTAACGTTCCTTTGTGCGTCCTGTTGACATTGGCGTAGCTAAGTCACGTCAGTCAGGTTGTTTAGAACCACACTCGATGCGGTCTCGTGTGGATTTTCAGCCACATTTGGACGTTAGGCCACTTGCTGATGCTCCTGTTGACGTTCAGGACGTTCGCTAACAATCGGAGTTGACTTGTTTTGACGCTGTGCGTCAACCTCCGCATTCTAGAGTTGTTTTGACTGCTCTATCTAGGCGGTCAAAGCAGTCTCGAGTGGACGCTGTGCGTCCTCACGCACCTGTTGTTGTTAACAGTTCACAGACTGTCAAGCAGTTACATGACGTTGCGTCCTGGTCTCTCGCACCTGTTGTTGTTGACAGTTCACAGACTGTCAAGCAGTTACATGACGTTGCGTCCTGGTCCGCTACTAATGCACCAGTGCGTGTGGACTCTGCTTGTAAAGCATTGCCGCCACGGTAGGTCTCTCCCTTGCTTGAGACTCAGCTATTATCGGACAAGGTTCCTTTAGATGAGGAAGTTGCTGTTCCCCCTCCTACTGATATTCCCTTGAGGACTCTGTCAGACGGAGAGGAGCCTAAAGCTGCTTAGCCCTCTATGGACTTTAAATAAATCATGCTGATTTTTAAGGATCTTTGTCCGGATCTTTTTGTAACTGCTGCTCCTCGTTCGCCTAAACGTCAGAGCTTACACTAGGCCTAGCTACTTCGAAGCCGTTGTTTTATAAGCTAGTGCTCTCTCGCTCTCCTAGAGAGCTTTACGTTTGCTAGGCGACTGGTTTATCACCAGGAGGAGTTTGGGGGATACAGCCTTTGCTTTCCCTTCTTTTAAACTGGCTTTTAGAGCGAGAGTCTGATATGACACGAGAGAAGTTCTCGGCTTGGGAGTTCCTGCCTCTGCCCAGATAGACTTCTCAAATCTCGTAGACTCTCCCTGGCGCCTGGCCAGGAGACGCTCCAAGATTTTACAGGTCAACTTCACAGCTGTTTTCGAGCCTTTGAAGTTTTGCTGTACAATTATGTCATGCATAAACAAGGCTTTCAGGGATGGCTCCAATGATCTGACAGCCACGTTCTCTGCAGGGACAAGTCCCTCAGGGATGGCTCCATGATTTGGCAGCCATGTTCACTGCAGGAGTACGTAAGAGGCAAGTGCGCTCAATGTGTTCATTGTCAAGACAAACTTCGCGATGAAGTCTACCAGGCTGTCTTGACAGCATTTATGGAAGGCGACTGGATGGTCTCTCTCGACCTTCAGGAGGCATACTTCCACATTCCTATACACCCGGATTCCCAACCGTTTCTGAGGTTTGTTGACAGGAATGTGGGGTACCAGTTTCGAGCTATCGGAGATCAGAGCCTCCCTGTACTTGGACGACTGGCTTCTCAGAGCCTCTTCCAGTCATCGCTGTCTGAAGGATCTCAATTGGACTCTATATCTGGCCAAGGAATTGGGACTCCTAGTCAATTTGGAAAAGTCACAGCTGGTCCCGTCCCAAACTATTCTGTATTTAGGGATGGAGATTCACAGTCAAGTTTTTCGGGCTTTTCCGTCGGCCCCCAGAATAGATCAAGCCCTGCTCTCCATCCAGAAGATGCTGAAGAAAGAACGCTGCTCAGTCAGGCTGTGGATGAGTCTGGTAGGGACGCTGTCATCCCTGGAGCAATTTGTCTCGCTAGGAAGGCTACACCTCCGTCCTCTTCAATTCCATCTGGCTTTTCACTGGAAAAAGGACAAGACGCTAGAGGCGGTCTCGATCCCGATTTCCGAAAAGATAAAGTCTTGTCTGACTTGGTGGAAGGACAATATCAGCCTACGAGAGGGTCTTCCCCTGGCAGTTCAGATACCCAACCACGTTCTCTTCTCGGACGCATCGGACTTGGGCTGGGGCGCGACGCTGGACGGTCGGGAATGCTCAGGTCTGTGGAACTCGAGTCAGAGGAGCATGCATATCAACAGCAAGGAGCTTTTGGCGGTTCATCTGGCCTTGATAAGCTTCGAGAATCTCCTTTGAGGCAAGGTGGTGGAGGTAAACTCGGACAACACCACGGACTTGGCGTACATTTCCAAACAGGGAGGTACCCACTCACTGACTTTGTACGAGATCGCAAGGGACCTGCTCATCTGGTCAAAAGATCGAGGCATCTCCCTAGTAACGAGGTTCATCCAGGGCGACTTGAACGTCCTAGCAGATTGTCTCAGTCGGAAAGGTCAAGTAATTCCAATCGAATGGACCCTCCACAAGGATGTGTGCAAGAGACTTTGGGCGACTTGGGGTCAACCCACCATAGATCTCTTTGCAACCTCGCTGACCAAGAGGCTTCCAATCTATTGCTCTCCAGTCCCGGACCCAGCAGCAATACATATAGATGCCTTCCTCCTAGATTGGTCACATCTAGATCTTTACGCATTCCCACCATTCAAGATTGTCAACAAGGTACTGCAGAAATTCGCCTCTCACGAAGGGACAAGGTTGACGTTAGTTGCTTCCCTCTGGCCCGCGAGAGAATGGTTCACCGAGGTACTTAGATGGCTAGTAGACGTTCCCAAAAGTCTTCCTCTAAGAGTAGACCTTCTACGTCAACCACACGTAAAGAAGGTACACCATAGCCTCCACGCTCTTCGTCTGACTGCCTTCAGACTATCGAAAGACTCTCGAGAGCTAGAGGCTTTTCGAAGGAGGCAGCCAGTGCGATTGCTAGAGCAAGGAGAGCGTCTACCATTAGAGTCTACCAATCGAAGTGGGAAGTCTTCTGAGACTGGTACAAGTCAGTTTCCGTATCCTCGACCAGTACCTCTGTAGCCCAAATAGCTGATTTTCTCTTATACCTGAGAAAAGTACGATCCCTTTCAGCTCCTACTATCAAGGGCTACAGAAGCATGTTGACCTCGGTCTTCCGGCATAGAGGCTTAGATCTTTCCAACAATAAAGATCTGCAAGACCTCCTTAAGTCTTTCGAGACCTCTAAGGAGCGTCGTTTGGCTACTCCTGGGTGGAATTTAGACGTGGTCCTAAGATTCCTCATGTCAGACAGGTTTGAGCCTTTGCAGTCAGCCTCCCTGAAAGATCTCACTCTTAAGACTCTTTTCCTGGTATGCTTAGCCTCGGCTAAAAGAGTCAGTGAGCTTCATGCCTTCAGCAAGAACATGGGATTTTCGTCAGAAAAAGCTACTTGTTCTCTGCAACTTGGTTTCCTAGCCAAAATGAGCTACCTTCTCGTCCTTGGCCTAAATCTTTCGATATTCCTAGATTATCGGAGATCGTAGGCAATGAACTAGAAAGAGTCTTATGCCCTGTTAGAGCTCTTAAGTTCTACTTAGCTCGTACTAAACCTTTACGAGGCCAATCTGAAGCGTTATGGTGTTCAGTTAAGAAACCATCCTTGCCTATGTCAAAGAATGCTTTGTCATGTTTTATCAGATTGTTAATACGAGAAGCTCATTCACACTTGAGTGAGGAAGACCGATCTTTGCTTAAGGTTAAGACGCACGAGGTTAGAGCTGTAGCAACTTCCGTGGCCTTTAAGCAAAATAGATCTCTGCAAAGTATCATGGACGCAACCTATTGGAGAAGCAAGTCAGTGTTCGCGTCATGTTACTTAAAAGATGTCCAGTCTCTTTACGAGAACTGCTACACACTGGGACCATTCGTAGCAGCGAGTGCAGTAGTGGGTGAGGGCTCAACCACTACAATTCCCTAATTCCATATCCTTTTAATCTGTCTCTTGAAATGTTTGAATGTTTTTATGGGTTGTCCGGAAGGCTAAGAAGCCTTTCGCATCCTGGTTGATTTGGCGGGTGGTCAAAGTCATTTCTTGAGAGCGCCCAGATTAGGGGTTTGATGAGGTCCTGTTGTATGGGTTGCAGCCCTTGATACTTCAGCTCCTGGGGGTCTGTCAGCATCCTAAGAGGATCGCGGGGCTCCGTAAGGAAGACGTACTTACAAGGCAGAGTAATCGTCTAAGTCGACTTCCTTACCAGGTACCTATTTATTTTGGTTTTGTTATATTGATAACTGTCAAAATGAAATAAAAAACTCTTAGCTTATACGATGTAAACATATTTAACTGGTCTCTACCCACCACCCTGGGTGTGAATCAGCTATTATATATTCACCGGCTAAGTTAAATATTTAAAAATGATATTTTAATTATAAAATAAATTTTTGAATACAGTATACTTACCCGGTGAATATATAAATTAAACGACCCTCCCTTCCTCCCCAATAGAGACGCAGTGGGATGAGAAGAAATTGAGTCTTTGTTTACATCGAGAGAGTGGTATCTGGCCGACAGTTGGCGCTGGTGGGCACACCCGCAACCTGTATAGTGATCGCTGGCGAGTTTTTACTGTTTTTTGTCTGTCGAGCAACAGAGTTGCAGCTATTATATATTCACCGGGTAAGTATATTCAAAAATTTATTTTATAATTAAAATATCATATTTCATGATTACCTAAGGTCCTCAACGTGAAAGCGTTCGACTTACAAACGTGGAGATGTAAACACAAATCCAATTGAAAATAACGAAGGCAAGATAAAGAAATACTTCTGAAACAATATTGTATCATTGAATACAGTCAGCAGAACAACATTTGTACTAACCTGATATCTATTTCATATGAAACCCAACTATATGTAGACTTTTGTAGCGGGAAATCATAGGCATGGAATTCAGGTTAGGCCTACCATAGGCTAAAATTTAAGAATATTTGACTAAAAACTAATTCGACTTACAAAAAGCTTCTCGGAACCTATTAAGTTTATAAGTTGAGGACCTGTACCAACCGTGCATGATTTTTGAATGTCGGTATTGCAGTCTGTGAGATGGGATTAAATATTAGGAACCTCAGATATCTAAAAGAACTTATACTCTAACATGACCTTATTTTATTCTACCTCATTTTCATCTCTGTTTTGACTGCCTCTGATTTCTTGCTTGTAGATATTGCCCTGTTGGTGATATCATCCTTTGAATATTTGCTTGCCTTTGTGAAGGTGACTAGGCAGCTATATCACCTACAGTTCATTCATATTGACTGTTTATTTCCACATAATATTGAATTTGCTCTTGCAACATTGCAAATTTTCCCTCATGTCAGTTTTCAGTATCAAGTAGTTTATGATAATGTTCACTGCATATGTGTAATTAATACTGAGAAGATGACTGCATTATGATTAATTTTTTTTCATATATTTTAAGGCCGATGAAGCATATCACATTGGTCCGGCAGCTTCCCAGGAGTCTTATTTACGTGCAGATAAGATCCTGAATATTGCTAAATGTAGTGGTGCCCAGGCTGTACATCCAGGTTATGGATTTCTCTCGGAAAATGTGGAATTTGCTGAAGTCTGTGCCAAGGAGGGAATCATTTTTGTCGGTCCTCCTGCATCCGCTATTCGTGATATGGGAATTAAAAGGTAACCTGCCAGTTCGACATACATCAGTTCCAACTTTATGTTGCTTATCGTTGCGTAGTAAATGCAAAAATTAAATCTGTTACAACGTTTTTCTGACCTTGCATCAGTCTTTACATTGTACAATACTGTAATGATGAAGTACTATATAGTACTTTACTGTACTTCACATAGTTTGTTAATGTAGATATCTGGTTTTTATAAAATGATAGAAGGTTGTAAGGACTTATTCGGGTTTAGTATTTGCATAAGGAATATGTAAGTCACTCTTTAGGGCAAAAATCTGACCTACAGCATGTCTCTTAGGGCGCTTTCACACCAAAGTGGCATATCGTACATGGCATGCCCGGTAGCACGCCAGTTGAAAACATTCATCTAGAAATATATGAAACTTCTCCCACAGAAGAGGTGTGAACATTGCCTTATGCGACGTGTAAAGGTAGGTTTACACGGTTGAAAGGTTCGTCGCATGCAGTTCAAAAGACGTGTTTGAATTGATGTTCAAACGTATGAACGGGGTATTTGGTTGTCGAACACGTTCGTCAAATGGTTCAAAGAAAGTCTGTTCTAGCCTGACTTTAGTGGGTGGGGCTTCATTGTCCACAATACCTATGCATTTGTGACTGTCTGCTACCTCTTTGAACCGTTTGATAAGCAGGTTTGACAAACCGTTTGTCAAGCAGGTTCAACGAACCGTTATACCATGTAAACCCATTTTATGCTCCGTCTGTGTGAAAGTTTCATATATTTCTATATGTTCCTTTGCAACTGGTAGCTATGTGGCATGCCACATGCAACATGGCACTTTGGTGTAAAACTGCCCCCTAGAACCAATTAATGACAGGGAGGGATATTACTGTACATTACAGGATGTTTGATGAATTAATTTTATGGCCTTTTTTAAGTTCACTTTAGGTTTGACATCACTATGGTAATTGATATAGGTTTTTAACTATTATTTCTCTCAAGTTATCAGAAAATCTTTTTACCCATTAAGAACATTACTTAATTTTTTATATGAATATGCACCTATTTGATTTACTTCTTTTCATATTGCTCTCTTCAAGCACAGCCCTTCATGTTGATGTGTATCACAGATTGATTTCCTGTGATGGATATTGTAGCAGTTTTTTTCGTTATCATCAGTAACAGGAATAATTTTGATAGTGCTTCAAACTTTCCGTTTGTGGTACTGATTTTCAATTACTGGCAAATTAAAGTGATCGAGAGCAGATCTCTCTCTCTCTCTCTCTCTCTCTCTCTCTCTCTCTCTCTCTCTCTCTCTCTCTCTCTCTCTCTCTCTCTCTCTCTCTATATATATATATATATATATATATATAAAACAGATTGAGATTAATATGAAAAGCTTTCTCTCAAGCACACCAGAAACACTATTAGAAAAACTGGTGCTTTACTCCTTACGTAACAAGTGTCCAAGTTTTCTCTTGAGTGTAAACATAACCACCAGTTAGCCGATATAAATCCCACTTATATTTTCATTAATTACAACGAACAAACAAATGGAACAAGCAAGTAAAATGAATGGCAACGCTAAATTACAGTATATAACTTTAATAAGAAGTAAACATCAGTTGATTTCTCTTTGTTTAGTTTAGTCCGGCGAGGTCAACCGGTCCGCATCTGAAACTAGAAGGGTGAATTTGTTATCACTTTATTGATCATTTTGAAAGTTAGCTTCTCCCTATCAAGAAATGAGTAATAGTTCAAGGTTAGTTTGTGCTTGATCATGATTTTTTTTGTTTTTTTCAGCACTTCAAAGAAGATTATGTCAGAGGCTGGAGTCCCAATTATTGGAGGGTACCATGGAGATGACCAGAGTGACAGTCGGTTGCGTGAGGAAGCAGAAAAAATTGGCTTTCCTATCATGATTAAGGCCGTTCGAGGAGGAGGTGGAAAGGTACGTCTCGCTTTTATTGTTTGGGTAAAACCGAATTAAGTATTAAGTGTTTCATAGTGATTATTGATTGAATTGATTGGAATATCAGAAAAAAAGAGCAATATGGATAAGAGAGCAAACTAAGGATATTCTAACATGTAAGAAAAAGAAATGGACAGGGGCAGGACATATAATGAGAATGACAGATAATAGATGGACATAATAGTAACAGAATGGGTCCCTGGAGATTGCAAAAGAAGCAGGGGAAGGAAGAAAAGGAAATGGATTAACGAAATATAAAAAAATTGCTGTTATAAACTGGCATAGAAAAACCATAAACAGATGGAAGTGGAACGTCATGTCTGAGCCCTTTGTCCTGCAGTGGGTAATCAACTGTTGATGATGATTGATTGTAGATACTAAGGACAAGCACCCGAGTACTATATATACTGTTCTAAGGTTTAGTTCATCATTATAAATTGTTTAATTAGGTAATGAGTTCAGAATGCCCTATTAGCTTGGTTGCAAGATGGTAAGGTTCCTACAGTTGTGTAATCTTCAGAATTAATCTTCTGTAATCTTGCAGTACTTCTGAAAGTGACTATTAAAGACCTATCAGTCTTTTCTGAGCTAAACTGTGGAAATATCTTCACAGCTGACTTGATGGTGCACATCACAGCTAGCAAAGAAGGCATTAGGCATATCCACAATATTACATTTGAACTGTACAATGGAAGTGTTTTCACATAAATATCTGTCTTATGCTTTTTTTGTTACTGAGAATGAGAAATATATTATCCATGGCAGGATAGTATGTATTTAAAATTTGCAAGCTTTATTGTAAATGTTTTTGTTACCTGCTACATTATAGTGTAGCCAGATGTCTCTTTAGCTTGCATTTATGTGTACCAGAGTTCATGAAGTCCAATTTACCAAAGAATTAATTATTAATGTGCTCCATTGTGTTATAGAAACAAGTTTTTTACCCTCCTCCATACTTATACCTTTAAGTATTCAAGTCTATGTTGTTTTGATCAGTTTTTCTACCATCTTTATTTACTCTTGACGAGATTTTATGATCTAGGACATTTCAAGCTATTTCTATACTTCATAAAATAGATTGTTTAGGTTTTCTTGTAACATAACAATGCCTGTGATAGGTATTTTCACTTGTTAACGATAAATTTAGCAAGTATTTGCGTCAGTCATTTGTATACTTAAAACTTTCAAGTGTCCCTTCAGGTTTCTTTGAGTGTCTCTTTAATTTATGTCCAACTTACCCTCTCCTATGACATGCCTTTCGCATTTTGTGTGCTGTTTCATGAACAAAATCGTTTTACATTAATTACTTTCCTTTTCAAATGACTTGTTATTTCCCACTTGATATCTCATGTTTCTTGTATTGTCAGGTTCCTTTGTATTTTCCTCTTTTGTGCTTCCTCACTTTTACCAATTTTTATTAATGAATGTCCCATTGTAATGATGTATGATTTGGGAGGTAATTATACAGATTGTACATACATACATATACCAAGGCACTTCCCCCAATTTTGGGGGTAGCCGACATCAACAAATGAAACAAAACAAAAAGGGGACCTCTACTCTCTACGTTCCTCCCAGCCTGACAAGGGACTCAACTGAGTTCAGCTGGTACTGCTAGGGTGCCACAGCCCACCCTCCCCCGTTATCCACCACAGATGAAGCTTCATAATGCTGAATCCCCTACTGCTGCTACCTCCGCAGTCATCTAAGGCACCGGAGGAAGCAGCAGGGCTTACCGGAACTGCGTCACAATCGCTCGCCATTCATTCCTATTTCTAGCACGCTCTCTTGCCTCTCTCACATCTATCCTCCTATCACCCAGAGCTTTCGTCACTCCATCCATCCACCCAAACCTTGGCCTTCCTCTTGTACTTCTCCCATCAACTCTTGCATTCATCACCTTCTTTAGCAGACAGTATTGTACTGCGTAGACTCTTGTCCTTAGAGGGACATATCCATGCCACCTAGTATTTAAAGGCCAAGAAGTAAATGTTTGAATAAGATTTTCCTCTATTTTAGGGTATGCGTATTGCAAAGACAAGGGAAGAGTTTGAGGAACAGCTGGAATCTGCCAGGAGAGAAGCCACAAAGTCATTTGGCGACGATGTAATGCTGCTCGAGAAATTTGTTGAACGACCCAGGCATGTTGAAGTTCAGGTGGGTGGCGCAGTGCAGCCCTTCTCTTTCTTTTGAGTATTCTGTGATTAGAGAGATTGACATCACTTGATGATTACAATTGATTGGCATTAAATTTAGAAGAAAAGATCAATTTTGTACTGTATCTCAAAAAGAAGGTAGAGTCTGAAGTATAAAGTAGTGCTATCTAGATAGGTTAGTTGTGTAAGCATAAGACTCTTAGAGGAAAATAGGAAAGGAACTAGAAAATTATTACCTTTTTAAAAGTAATTAAAATATTAGCATGGACTCAAGTCAAAAGAGCTGTACTTTAGGGTTATAGGTATTTACCAAACCAGTATGAAAATTCTTACAATGAATGACCTAGGAAAAAAAGAAGAAAAATCCATTCGAGTTTATTAAAAGTTTCAGTGCTCTATCAAAGTTAAATTTTAAATATTTAACTTAGCCGGTGAATATATAATAGCTGCAACTCTGCGGCTCGACAGAAAACACACTCAAAAACTCGCGAGCGATCGCTATGAAGGTTGCGGGTGTGCCCACCAGCGCCACTATCGGCCAGATACCACTCTTGCATGTAAACAAACCCTTCAATTCTTCTCTGTCGACGTTGACGACAAGACGTATCAATACTCGCTGTAGAACCTGGAGTTTTCTCAACATATTTGGTGAAGTACTTCATTTTGGTTTGAGCTTTCGCAGTGCAGGTGTTTTATCTTCATCTTAAATCTTGAACTCGTTTTTGGATAGATTTAATTTTTGATGACAAGAGAGAGAGTATGGACTTTCTTTGACTTTTAAATGGCCGACCCTTCCCTTAGACGGAAGTGTGTTTTAGGCTTTTAGCAATTATCTTATCACGTTATAAATTAATTATAGATTTTCCTCTATATATTTTATATCTCAACCGCCTTTATTAGGCCTCTTCGATTAGCTTTCCATTTATAATAAACATCAAAATAAATTTTTCAATATTAAACTTACCCGATAATCATGTAGCTGTCAACTCTGTTGCCCGACAGAATTCTATGGAGGGATACGCCAGCTATCACAATACTAGAAGGGGGTGTTCTTACCAGCGCCACCTGTGGCCAGGTACTCAAGTACTTCTTGTTGACACCTCCTCAATTATTCCTCTGTCGTGCTTCTGACAAGACGTTCTGGGATACGCTTATGTTCTTGGAGTATTTTCACGACTTTGGTGAAGTATTTCTCTTTGATTTCGGCTGTCGCTTTACTGGAAACTTCTATTTTAGCTTAGTTAGCTTTTGGAATTAATTTGATTATTTTTGGTGACGAAGAGAGTATGAACTCTCGTTCACCTTTCAATGGCCGACCCTTCCCTTAGACGGAAGTGTTGGTGTCTAAGAGAGTATAGACTCTCTTTCTTAATTTTGCTTAACAAAAGTTATAGATTTATTTTATATCTCTCCGCCTCTTATAGGCCTCTTCGATTAACTTCCTTTTATTATAAACTTATTAAGATTAATTTTTATATTTGTTTATTTTCGACCTTCCTAATAGTAGGCGGTCTTTTCTTGGTACCGAAGTTAATTATCGTGAGCCCGTCATTTCGGTTTTACCTGTTAACATATTATGCTATTTTAAGGTCTTTGAAAGAATTTCTTTGATAGTCTCGTACTTTTTCAAAGTTGAACTAACGTTTTGTTTGTCTCGGCAGTTGTTGACGTTCAGAACGTTTCAACTTGCACTCTATCGTTACGATAGAGAAAGAATGTTCACGGTTTCACATTGCAGTAAGAGTAACCGTGTCTAGCGTTTTGTTCATTCTTTCTTAACTTAATGGTTTTGATCCTAATAAGGAACTTTTCTTTTTGGGAAATATTTCAGTTTTTTCCTTTAACAATAATATGTTTTAACGATATATATGATTGGGCTCTTCTCTCAGGTTCTAAGTCAAGAGAGAGAGAGAGAGAGAGATAGAGACGGAGGGAGAAAGAGGATAAACGTTTCCCTCAAGCCTGCCAGGCGTACGAGTAACGTCGTTATCGTTTTGCTCTTATCCCTAGTCTCTTTAGGGGAAGAAACTAAACGTTTCTAGAGTGATCTAGTGTTTAGTCTCTTTCCAGCCACTGAATTTTCTTTCATTAGATTTTTCTGTTACATTGTAATTCTGTTTTCGCAATTACTAACTTTTGAGAAGGATAGAATTGCGTGTTTCAGGTACAAACCACTTAAAGTTTCGAGTTCAGTGAAATAAGTGCAAACAGAAATCAAAGTGATAAGTGATTAGCGCAAAGTATGTCAGTGTTATGCGTGAGGGTACTTTTGTGCGCGCCAGTCGTCCTCCCAGTCCGGGACCTCTTGCAAGCTCCCAAGCCCAGGGGAGAAGCAATGTCGAAGGGCATAAGGGTTCGGCAGGCCTTGATCGGCGCACAGAAGTATCCTCGGTGGTTGTGGGCGTGTCTTACCGAGACCGTCACTCCCACCCGCAGACGATTGAGCCTTTATTTTACTCGTCTGCAGAAGAGTTTTAGAGGAGAAAATAAAGGCAGAGTTACGCTGGTCTCAGGTCTCAAGACCTCTTAAACGTAAAGTCCAGACCTATGCCAGACGTACGAAGTAAAGTTCAACAACCCGGCTGCACCCGTTCAGCCTGTGCTGCACCCGCCTGCACTCGCTGCACCCAGTCGCAACACCATCTGCCAGGCGTACGATGTTGTGGACTCTACTACAGTCCATGCAAGCACAGCTTTCGGACTTGATGCGTGAGTGTCGTGCTGAGAGTGTTGCACCTCCTGCACCTGTGGTGCACCAGCCTCCTGCACCCGTTCAGCCTATGCTGCACCCGCCTGCACCGGTGGTGCACCAACCTCCTGCACCCGTTCAGCCTGTGCTGCACCCGCCTGCACTCGCTGCACCCAGTCGCAGCTCCATCTGCCAGGCGTACGATGTTGAACCACTTTCGGAGTTTGCTGTTCACAGTGTTGTTCAGCCTCAGCCTTCTTTAAGGCAACCCGTGCTTTGGGATCAGGAGAGTTACACTCTTCCTCCTCCTCCCCTTGCTGCTCCTCCAGTGGTGCAACTCTCGGTTGGGGTACAACAACCTCTCCCCTCCGTGAGTCTGTCTGCTCAACCAGCGCTGCACCGAGTTCAACCCTCATCTAGGCAAGCTCATCTACACCATGCACTTGCGCCTCAGGAGCCTCAGCTTGCTAGAACTTTAACTTGTTCTGCGCAGCCTCAACCTTCTCATGCTCCACTCATCTCTCAGGAACAGGAACGGACTACTCCGCCTCCGTCCTCCGCTTAGCTGGTACAATCCTTGGGTGCAACTCTTGCTAGGAGTCAACCTCCTTCACCCTTGCACCTGCCTTCTGCTCCGTCTGTTGTTCAGCCTATGCAGTCTGAACCTCAGGTTTTCCCTCAAGTTGAGGAAACCTCTGTTGTTGTTCCAGCTCGTTCTGACTCTGCTGTTCAGCATACCATGGTTCAACCCCATGCAAGCATGCATTAAGCACTCTAGCACTGGTCATGGAATTTCTGAGAAATGTTAAACGCCATGCACACGCTCTGCTTTCCTTTCAGCAGGCTCTGCTTACAGCAGGCTCTACTTCCTACATGCTCAGCATTCAGCATGCTCTGCATTCAGCATGCTCTGCATACAACATGCTCTGCATACAGCATGCTCTGCATTCAGCATGCTCTGCATACAGCATACTCTGCATACATCATGCTCTGCATACCTTACCGCATGCTTCTCAACACATCTTGGGTTGTTGCCAACTCACTAGACTGTCAAGCAGTTTCATAACGTTGCCTTCTAGTCTGCTGCTTTGCACCAGTGAACCCTCACTCAGAGAACTTAGCTTTTCTAGGATAAGGTCCCTGTAGATGAGAAAGTTCTTTTCTCCCTCCTTCTGATATTCCCTTGAGGACTCTGTCATTTGGAGGGAGCCTTTAGCTGCATAACCTCTTATGGACTTTTATTTAAGCATAACATGCTTACAGGGAAGGTAATGGTTACACTTCAGCCGCTAATCCCGTCTGTTACCACACCTGCTCCCATAGACCTTGAGCTGTGTTGCATGACATGCAGTCCAAGCTTAGTCCTTGTTAGAGGATTTTTTGTTTACGGAGTCAATGTGTCACGGGGAAGACGTTCAACAACCAACAGAAGGGACTTGTTGTGACGCAGTGGGCAACCTCAGCAACCCGTTAAGGAGTTGTCTGTACGACCCAGACAGTCTAGACAGATTCGGGTTGTCACTGTACTTCCTCGCTTGCCCATGATTGACAGTTTACAGACTGTGCAGCAGTATCATGATCTTGTGTCCGGCTCCGTCAGACGACTGGCTTTTAAGAGCTCCCTCAAGTCGTCGCTGTCTGGAGATTTTCAAATGGACTATGGATCTGACCAAGGAACTGGGCCTCCTGGTCAATTTTGAGGAGTCTCAGCTCGTTCCATCCCAGACCATTGTCTCCTTGGGTATGGATCTTCAGAGTCGAGCTTTTCGGACTTGTCCGTCGGCCCCAAGGATCTTCCAAGCCCTAGAATGCATCCAGAGCATGCTGAGAAGGAACCGATGCTTAGTCAGGCAGTGGATGAGTCTAACAGGGACACTTTCATCGCTGGCCCTGTTCATCGAGTTAGGGAGACTCCACCTCCGCCCCCTTCAGTATCATCTAGCTGCTCACTGGATAAAGGACATGACGCTAGAGACGGGCTCAGTTCCTGTTTCCGAAGAGATGAGGTCTACTCTAACGTGGTGGAAGAACAGCATTCTTCTCAAGGAAGGTCTACCATTGGCTGTTCAGTCCTCCGACCACCGTCTCTTCTCGGACGCATCGGACACGGGCTGGGGTGCGACACTGGACGGACAGGAATGCTCGGGAACATGGAATCAGGAGCAAAGGACACTTCACATCTATTGCAAGGAGTTGTTGGCAGTTCATTTGGCCTTGATAAACTTCAAGTCCCTCCAGCTTAACAAGGTGGTGGAGGTGAACTCCGACTACACCACAGCCTTGGCTTACATCTCCAAGCAGGGAGGGACTCATTCGAGGAAGTTGTTCGAGATCGCAAGGGACCTCCTCATTTGGTCAAAAGATCGAAAGCTCACGCTGGTAACGAGGCTCATTCAGGGCGATATGAATGTCATGGCAGATCGCCTCAGCCGGAAGGGTCAGGTCTTCCCCACAGAGTGGACCCTTCACAAGAATGTTTGCAGCAGACTTTGGGCCCTGTGGGATCAGCCAACCATAGATCTATTCGCTACCTCGATGACCAAGAGGCTCCTCTTGTATTGTTCTCCGATTCCAGACCCAGCAGCAGTTCGCGTGGATGCCTTTCTGCTGGATTGGTCCCATCTCAACCTGTATGCATTCCCGCCGTTCAAGATTGTCAACAGGGTACTTCAGAAGTTCGCCTCTCACAAAGGGACACGGCTGACGTTGGTTGCTCCCCTCTGGCCCGCGAGAGAATGTTTCACTGAGGTACTGCAATGGCTGGTCGACGTTCCCAGGACTCTTCCTCCTAGAGTGGACCTTCTGCGTCAACCTCACGTAAAGAAGGTACTCCCAACCTCCACGCTCTTCGTCTGACTGCCTTCAGACTATCGAAAGACTCTCAAGAGCTAGAGGCTTTTCGAAGGAGGCAGCCAGAGCGATTGCCAGAGCAAGGACGACATCCACTCTCAGAGTCTATCAGTCTTTATGGGAAGTCTTCCGAAGCTGGTGCAAGGCCAATGCAGTTTTCCTCAACCAGTACCAATGTAACCCAGATTGCTGACTTCCTGTTACATCTAAGGAACGTAAGCTCCCTATCAGCTCCTACGATCAAGGGTTACAGAAGTTTGTTGGCAGCGGTTTTCCGCCACAGAGGCTTGGATCTTTCCTCCAACAAAGATCTACAGGACCTCTTAGGTCTTTTGAGACCTCAAAGGAACGTCGGTTGTCCACTCCAGGCTGGAATCTAGACGTGGTCCTAAGGTTCCTAATGTCATCAGGATTTGAACCGCTCCAATCAGCCTCTTTTAAGGACCTCACATTAAAAAACTCTTTTCCTCGTGTGCTTAGCAACAGGTAAAAGAGTAAGTGAGATCCACGCCTTCAGCAGGAACATAGGTTTCACATCTGAAACGGCTACATGTTCCTTGCGGCTCGGTTTTTTTGGCTAAAACGAGCTTCCTTCCCGTCCTTGCCCTAAGTCGTTCGAGATCCCAAGCCTGTCCAACATGGTGGGGAACGAACTAGAGAGAGTACTTTGCCCTGTTAGAGCTCTTAAGTACTATTTAAGAAGGTCAAAACCATTACGAGGACAATCAGAAGCCTTATGGTGTGCTATCAAGAAGCCTTCTCTACCAATGTCTAAGAACTCAGTTTCTTACTACATCAGGCTTCTGATTAGAGAAGCAAATTCTCATCTGAAGGAAGAAGACCTTGCTTTGCTGAAGGTAAGGACACATGAAGTGAGAGCTGTGGCTACTTCAGTGGCCTTCAAACAGAACCGTTCTCTGCAGAGTGTTATGGATGCAACCTATTGGAGAAGCAAGTCAGTGTTCGCATCATTCTATCTCAAAGATGTCCAGTCTCTTTACGAGTACTGCTACACCCTGGGTCCATTCGTAGCAACGAATGCAGTAGTAGGCGAGGGCTCAGCCACTACATTCCCATAATTCCATAACTTTTTAACCTTTCTCTTGAATACTTTTTATGGGTTGTTCGGTCGGCTAAGAAGCCTTCCACATCCTTGTTGATTTGGCGGGTGGTCAATTCTTTCTTGAGAAGCGCCGAGGTTAAAGGTTGTGATGAGGTCCTTTAGTATGGGTTGCAGCCCTGTATACTTTAGCACCTTTGGGTTGATTCAGCCTCCAAGAGGAACGCTGCGCTCAGTAAGGAAGACGAACTTAAAAAAGAGACAGAGTAACGGTTCAATTCGACTTCCTTACCAGGTACTTATTATTTCATTGTTATTTGAGATAACTGTTATATGAAATATGGGATACTTAGCTATCCTTTAATCTTGTACACTGGTTTTCACCCACCCCCCTGGGTGTGAATCAGCTACATGATTATCGGGTAAGTTTAATATTGAAAAATGTTATTTTCATTAGTAAAATAAATTTTTGAATATACTTACCCGATAATCATGATTTAATTGACCCTCCCTTCCTCCCCATAGAGAACCAGTGGGACCGAGGAATAATTGAGGAGGTGTCAACAAGAAGTACTTGAGTACCTGGCCACAGGTGGCGCTGGTAAGAACACCCCCTTCTAGTATTGTGATAGCTGGCGTATCCCTCCATAGAATTCTGTCGGGCAACAGAGTTGACAGCTACATGATTATCGGGTAAGTATATTCAAAAATTTATTTTACTAATGAAAATAACATTTTAATGATTTGTTTATATGCGACCTTTCCTGAGAGTAGGCGGTCCTAACTTGGAAACCGAAGTTAAACAACGTTGAGCCCTTTTCAATCGTAAATAACTTTTACAGAGCTAATGATTTAAAACTTATTAAATGAAATATTTTTAGTAAATATTTTATGATAGTTTTTTTCTTTGAATAGTCTTCGTACTGTTTCAAAGATGAACTAACGTTTAGTTTATTTATGCTACACAGTTTGCGCTCTATCGTTACGATAGAGAGAGAGAGTATCACGGTTTCACTTTGCAGAAAGAGTAAATCAATTCTGACGTTTTGTTCTTTTTTCTTTCAAAGCTTAAATGTTTTAAAGACTATTTTAAAGGAACTTTTAATTGAAAAACCTTTCAGTTTTTTCCTTTGGTCAAATAACATGTTTATTGACGAAAGGTAAGTGGGCTCTTCTCTTCGGTGCGAAATCAAGAGAGAGAGAGAGAGAGAGATAGAGACGGAGAGAGAGAGAGGAGAGAGAACGTTCCGATCTTTATCTCGTCCCAAGCGAGTAACGTTGTTCTCGAGTTACTCTCGTCCCTAGTCTCTGTACGGGGAGAAAGGATAAAACGTTTTTAATTTTTATTCTCGTCCCAAGGCACTGTACGGTGAGAGATTGAAAACGTAGTTTTGAATGAACTAGTGTTTAGTCTCTTCCCCAGCCACTGATTTTTTTATCTTAAAATATGTTTACTGTTTTTTGCTGGTATTAATGTGCTTACATTATACGACTGATTTCGCAATTACAACCTTTTGATGAGGGTAGAATTGCGTGCTTCAGGTAGAAATCAGTTTTATTCATACCTAATGTGAATTGTTAAAAAATTTGATTTCAGTGAAATAAGTGCAAAACAGAAAATCGTAGTGATAAAGTGATATTGCGCAAAGTGTTATCAGTGTTGCGACCGAGGGTTCGTCTGTTCGTGCCTGTCGTTCGCCTAGTCCGGGACCTCTTGCAAGCTCCCAAGCCCAGGGGAGAAGTAATGTCGTACGACTAATGGGTTCGAGAGGCCTTGATCAGCGAACAGACGTTCCCTCTATGGTATCAGGTGTATCTTACCAAGATCACCCCTACCATAAGGCGAGAGAGACGATTTTCTCCTCGTCATCCGAAGGCTTTTCGCATAAGAAACCGTGGAACAAGGTTTCGAGGCCCTTTAAGCGAAAGTCAGTCCTTTCAGGACAGGTCCAGCGTCCTGGTTTTAACTATTAGGACAGCTCTGACCCTATGCAGTCATCGGAAGACTGCTCGCCGCCTAAACAAAAGCGTAACACAGACTCCGAGAGTCTATTTGTAGGCAAGGTTTTGCAGTCACAGACGTTACCCTCGTCTCTTACCGCAACCATTCCCGTTAATCCTAAATGGGTTGTACGGCAAGACATGCAGAATAAGCTTGCCTCCCATATGGAAGACTATTCTGCCGATAAGTCCGTTGAGCCTAGCCGTTTATCTCATCGAGATCCTGGCCTTCAGCCACCCTAACGTTCCTTTGTGCGTCCTGTTGACGTTGGCGTAGCCAAGTCACGTCAGTCAGGTTGTTTAGAACCACACTCGATGCGGTCTCGTGTGGATTTTCAGCCACATTTGGACGTTAGGCCACTTGCTGATGCTCCTGTTGACATTCAGGACGTTCGCCAACAATCGGAGTTGACTTGTTTTGACGCTGAGCGTCAACCTCCGCATTCTAGAGTTGTTTTGACTGCTCAGTCTAGGCGGTCAAAGCAGTCTCGAGTGGACGCTGTGCGTCCTCACGCACCTGTTGTTGTTGACAGTTCACAGACTGTCAACCAGTTACATGACGTTGCGTCCTGGTCCGCTACTAATGCACCAGTGCGTGTGGACTCTGCTTGTAAAGCATTGCCACCACGGTAGGTCTCTCCCTTGCTTGAGACTCGGCTATTGTCGGACAAGGTTCCTTCAGATGAGGAAGTTGCTGTTCCCCCTCCTACTGATATTCCCTTGAGGACTCTGTCAGACGGAGAGGAGCCTAAAGCTGCTTAGCCCTCTATGGACTTTAAATAAATCATGCTGATTTTTAAGGATCTTTGTCCGGATCTTTTTGTAACTGCTGCTCCTCGTTCGCCTAAACGTCAGAGCTTACACTAGGCCTAGCTACTTCGAAGCCGTTGTTTTATAAGCTAGTGCTCTCTCGCTCTTCTAAGAGAGCTTTACGTTTGCTAGGCGACTGGTTTATCACCAGGAGGAGTTTGCTTTCCCTTCTTTTAAGCTGGCTTATAAAGCGAGAGTCTGATATGACACGAGAGAAGTTCTCGGCTTGGGAGTTCCTGCCTCTGCCCAGATAGACTTCTCAAACCTCATAGACTCTCCCTGGCGCCTGGCCATGAGACGCTCCAAGATTTTACAGGTCGACTTCAGAGCTATTTTCGAGCCTTTGAAGTTTTGCTGTACAATTATGTCATGCATAAACAAGGCTTTCAGGGATGGCTCCAATGATCTGACAGCCACGTTCTCTGCAGGAACAAGTCCCTCAGGGATGGCTCCAATGATTTGGCAGCCATGTTCACTGCAGGAGTACGTAAGAGGCAAGTGCGCTCAATGTGTTCATTGTCAAGACAAACTTCACGATGAAGTCTACCAGGCTGTCTTGACAGCATTTATGGAAGGCGACTGGATGGTCTCTCTCGACCTTCAGGAGGCATACTTCCACATTCCTATACACCCGGATTCCCAACCGTTTCTGAGGTTTGTTTACAGGAATGTGGGGTACCAGTTTCGAGCCCTGTGCTTTGGCCTCAGTCCTGCGCCTCTCGTGTTTACGAGGCTCATGAGGAATGTGGCAAAATCCCTCCATCTATCGGGGATCCGAGCCTCCCTGTACTTGGACGACTGGCTTCTCAGAGCATCGTCCAGTCTTCGCTGTCTGCAGGATCTACATTGGACGTTGAGTCTGGCCAGGGAGTTGGGACTTTTGGTCAACCTAAAAGTCCCAACTGATCCCATCCCAGATTATTCTATATTTGGGGATGGAGATTCGCAGTCAAGCCCTGCTCGAAGTCCAACTAATGCTGAAACGAAACGTTTATTCAGTCAGGAGTTGGAACAGTCTCGTAGGGACTCTCTCATCCCTGGAGCAGTTTGTCTCACTAGGGAGACTACACCTTCTGCCTCTCCGGTTCCATCTAGCCTCTCACTGGAACTAGGACAAGACATTAGAGACGGTATCATTCCCAGTCTCCGAACCAGTAAAGGCATGCCTGAAATGGTGGGACAGCAATATCAGTCTGAGAGAGGGACTATCCCTAGCAGTCAAGAACCCAAACCACGTGTTGTCCTCAGACGCGTCGGATTTGGGTTGGGGTGCGACCCTGGACGGTCGGGAATGCTCGGGTCTGTGGACCTCAAGTCAGAAGAGCATGCACATCAACGGCAAGGAGCTATTAGCAGTCCACTTGGCCTTGATGATATTAGAAAGCTTCTTCGAAACTAAGTGGTAGAGGCAACTCAGACAACACCACAACTTTGGCGTACATCTCCAAGCAAGGAGGCACACACTCCTTCACGCTGCTCGAGATCGCAAGGGACCTTCTCTTATGGTCAAGAATTCGAGGCATCTCCCTGTTGACGAGATTCATCCAGGGGGACTTGAACGTCTTGGCAGACTGTCTCAGTCGGAGGGGTCAGGTGATACACACGGAATGGACCCTCCACAAGGACGTGGGCAAGAGTCTTTGGGCTACTTGGGGTCAACCCACCATAGACCTCTTTGCCTCCTCGTTGACCAAAAGGTTACCAATCTATTGCTCTCCAGTCCTAGATACAGAAGCAATCTACATAGACGCGTTTCTACTGGATTGGTCTTTTCTGGACTTATATGCATTCCCACCATTCAAGATAGTCAACAAGGTACTGCAGAAGTTCGCCTCTCACGAAGGGACAAGGTTGACGTTGGTTGCTACCCTCTGGCCCGCGAGAGAGTGGTGCACCGAGGTACTTCAATGGCTGGTAGACTTTCCAAGAAGTCTTCCTCTAACGGTAGATCTGTTACGTCAGCCTCACGTAAAGAATGTCCATCAAAGCCTCCCCGCTCTTCGTCTGACTTCCTTCAGACTATCGAAAGACTCTCAAGAGCTAGAGGCTTTTCGAAGGAGGCAGCCAGTGCGATTGCAAGAGCTAGGAGAGCTTCTACCATTAGAGTATACCAGTCGAAGTGGGAAGTCTTTCGAGACTGGTGCAAGTCAGCATCTGTGTCCTCGTCCAGTACCTCTGTAGCCCAAATCGCAGATTTTCTTTTACATCTGAGAAAGGTTCACTCCCTTTCAGCTCCCACGATTAAGGGCTACAGGAGCATGTTGGCTTCGGTCTTTCGACATAGAGGCTTAGATCTTTCCAACAATAAAGATCTCCAAGATCTCCTTAAGTCTTTCGAGACCTCTAAGGAACGTCGTTTGGCAACTCCTGGATGGAACTTAGACGTGGTCCTAAGGTTCCTCATGTCAGACAGGTTTGAGCCATTACATTCAGCCTCCCTGAAGGATCTCACCCTCAAGACACTTTTCCTAGTGTGCTTGGCTTCGGCTAAAAGGGTCAGTGAACTTCATGCCTTCAGTAAGAACATCGGCTTTTCTACAGAAAAAAGCCACTTGTTCACTTCAACTTGGTTTCCTGGCCAAAAATGAACTGCCTTCTCGTCCTTGGCCTAAATCTTTTGATATTCCTTGCTTATCAGAGATCGTAGGCAATGAACTGGAAAGAGTATTATGTCCTGTTAGAGCTCTTAAGTTCGATTTAGCTCGTACTAAGTCATTACGAGGTAAATCTGAGGCATTATGGTGCTCAGTTAAGAAACCTTCATTGCCTATGTCAAAGAATGCTTTGTCATATTTTATCAGATTTTTTTTAATACGAGAAGCTCATTCTCACTTGAATGAGAAAGACCGATGTTTACTTAAGGTTAAGATGCACGAAGTTAGAGATATAGCAACCTCCGTGGCCTTCAAGCAAAATAAATCTCTGCAAAGTATTATGGACGCGACTTTTTGGAGAAGCAAGTCAGTGTTCGCGTCATTTTACTTAAAAGATGTCCAGACTCTTTACGAGGACTGCTACACACTGGGTCCATTCGTTGCAGCGAGTGCAGTAGTGGGTGAGGGTTCTACCACTACATTACCCTAATTCCAATATCCTTTTTAATCTGTCTCTTGAAATGTTTTTAATATTGTTTTTTTGGGTTGTACGGAAGCCTAAGAAGCCTTTCGCATCCTGGTTGATTTGGCGGGTGGTCAAAGTCATTTCTTGAGAGCGCCCAGATTAAGGGTTTGATGAGGTCCTGTTGTATGGGTTGCAGCCCTTAATACTTCAGCTCCTGGGAGTCTTTCAGCATCCTAAGAGGATCGCTGGGCTTCGTGAGGAAGACAGACTTATAAGGCAGAGTAATCGTCTAAGTCAACTTCCTTACCAGGTACCTATATATTTTGGTTTTGTTATATTGATAACTGTCAAAAACTCTTAGCTTATACGCTGTAAACTTAATTAACTCTGGTCTCTACCCACCGCCTTGGGTGTGAATCAGCTATTATATATTCACCGGCTAAGTTAAATATTTAAAAATGATATTTTAATTATAAAATAAATTTTTGAATATACTTACCCGGTGAATATATAAATTAAAGGCCCTCCCTTCCTCCCCAATAGAGACGCTGCGGGACAAGAAGAATTGAAGGGTTTGTTTACATGCAAGAGTGGTATCTGGCCGATAGTGGCGCTGGTGGGCACACCCGCAACCTTCATAGCGATCGCTCGCGAGTTTTTGAGTGTGTTTTCTGTCGAGCCGCAGAGTTGCAGCTATTATATATTCACCGGGTAAGTATATTCAAAAATTTATTTTATAATTAAAATATTTTGACTTAAGCACTTTTTATGTTCAAACATTTACAAGTTTTTAAAATAGCTACATGGAATACCCATTGTGAATTAGTTTCTTTGATAAATAGCCAACTGTTGAATATAAAGTATTTGTTCAACCTAAGAACAGGAAATCTACAGAATTGTGAGCTGATAACTCCAAAATTCATATTGTTGTATTATGGGAAAAGGATGAGATTTTCATTAAGTTCAGTACATTTAGTTTAGGATTAATATTTTCAATATGTGTTAACCCTTTTACCCCCAAAGGACGTACTGGTACGTTTCACAAAACTCATCCCTTTACCCCCATGGACGTACCGGTACGTCCTTGCAAAAAACTGCTATTTACATTTTTTTTTGCATATTTTTGATAATTTTTTGAGAAACTTCAGGCATTTTCCAAGAGAATGAGACCAACCTGACCTCTCTATGATGAAAATTAAGGCTGTTAGGACAATTTAAAAAAAGTATACTGCAAAATGTGCTTGTAAAAAAATAACCCCTGGAGTTTAAGGGTTGGAAAGTTCCAAATAGCCTGGGGGTAAAAGGGTTAATAACTTTACTGATGTATAAGAATTGTTCTGTTGTATATTTCATAATTGGTGTTTGGAATTTCAAGTAGTTAAATATACGGTACCTTATTCCAGGTATTTGGCGATCACCATGGTAACTATGTTTACCTGTTTGAGAGGGACTGCTCTGTCCAGCGACGTCACCAGAAAATTATTGAAGAAGCTCCCGCGGTAAGTAGTTTATTCTTATTGTACTTAAGTAAATAAGTAAAGATGATGGAAAGGTCCAATTACATCTTGATATTGGATGTTACTTTTATTAAGAGTATCATTAGTTGTAGTTTGAAGTTCATCTACCTCTTATATACCATATGTACATACATACATATGCCAAGGCCCTTCCCCCAATTTTGGGGGGTAGCCGACATCAACAAAGAAACAAAAACAAAAAGGGGACCTCTACTCTCTACGTTCCTCCCAGCCTATACCATATACAGTACCATATGTACAGTATATTAATTTTTTTTAATGCTCTGCTGTAAAGGTGTTTGTTTTGTATTATTCACCAGGAATTTAAATATTCTTATATTTGGTAATTGCTTCTCTGACAGATATTCGTAGCATAATTTGCTTATGCTGGCAGTGAATGATAGCTTCTGAAAATGATTCAAAGGTGACAATTTTTGCCATTTTTATTCATATGGTTATATTTTTCAATTATTAAACTTGAAATTTCGTTTGCCAGCCTGGTTTGACATGGGATGTTCGGAGATCACTCGGTGAGGCTGCTGTTCGAGCTGCAAGGGCTGTAGGGTACGTCGGAGCCGGAACCGTGGAATTTATTCTTGACAGTTCGCATAATTTCTTCTTCATGGAAATGAATACACGTTTGCAGGTGGAGCATCCAATTTCAGAGATGATAACCAACACTGATTTAGTTGAATGGCAACTAAGGGTAAGAATTAGCATATTCCAATGTTGTAAAACTTGTACAATATGTTCTTTTGCTATAAATAGAAATATAGCAATCACATTTTAAATATTTTAATATTGACTTGAGATTATTACTGATTCGTTCCTAACCCTATCTACTCGAGATACACCAGCCATACTCCTTAGACACTTCATCTCAAACACATTCAATTTCTGTCTCTCCGTCACTTTCATTCCCCACAATTCCGATCCATACATCACAGTTGGTACAATCACTTTCTCACACAGAACTCTCTTTACATTCATGCCCTTTGCTCTATTTTTTACTACTCCCTTAACTTCCCCCAACACTTTGCAACCTTCATTCACTCTCTGACATACAGTAGGGTCCCGAATTATGCGAGAATTTGGTCGATTAATGACCTCGTGTAAATGGAAAATCGCGAATTTCGAAACACACAACTAACAGAAATAATTCCATTGCGGCCATGGCAACCAGCAATTTGCCTATTCAAATGTGTTTACTACCCATTTCCAATACTTTCTTTGTACTATACTGTATTTCTTTATAATATCAAATTGTTCTTGTAAATAAATAAAACATTTAATATACTTTAAAGTTCTAATAACTTGAAAAATGGTTAAAATTACAACCAGGATAGGTGTAAACACCATATATTTCCCGTTATAACACAACCCAAAATACAGACAAATTTTAATGTTTGTCATATCTATTGTATAATACAACTGGTGAATAGCAAAACCATCACTCTATAGACTAGCTTGTTGTATGATTGAAAATCCAGTTTTCAATATTAAACTTAGCCGGTGATCATATAAGCTGCAACTCTGTTGCTCGACAGAAAAACCTACGGTCAAAATACGCCAGCGATCGCTATGCAGGTGGGGGTGTACATCAACAGCGCCATCTGTCGAGCAGGTACTTAGTACTCCAAGTAAACAAAGAACCAATTTTCTCTCTGTCGGGCTACCGGCAAGACCTACTAATACGCTGTTACTAACTGGATTTGTTTTCACAACTATTTGGTGAAGTACACTATTCTAGTTTTGAGCTTTCGCTATGCAGGGGTTTTATCTTCATCTCAAAACTTGAACTCGTTTTGGATAGATTTAATTATGGTGACAAAGAGAGTATGGACTCTCTTTCACTTTTAAATGGCCGACCCTTCCCTTAGACGGAAGTGTGTTTAGGTTTTTAGTAATTTTGCTTAACACGTTATAGATCTATATATTTTATATCTCTCCGCCTTTATTAGGCCTCTTCGATTAACTTTCCATTTATTATAAACATATAAAAATAAATTTTTATGTTTTGTTTATATGCGACCTTTCCTGATAGTAGGCGGTCCTAACTTGGAACCGAAGTTAATCAACGTTGAGCCCGTTATATCGTATTTAGCCTTTAAAGAATTTAAAACGTTTTAAATTTAATGTTTTATGAAAGAATTTCTTTGATAGTCTTCGTACTGTTTTCAAAGATGAACTAACGTTTAGTTTTTTAGACTACGCAGTTGTTGACGTTCAGGACGTTCAACATGCGCTCTATCGTTACGATAGAGAGAGAGTGTATCACGGTTTCACTTTGCAGTAAGAGTAAATCGATTCTGACGTTTCGTTCATTCTTTCTTAGCTTAAATGGTTTAAATTCTAAATTAAAGGAACTTTTTATTTGGAAAACCTTTCAGTTTTTTCCTTTAGCCAAATAACATGTTTTTTTGACGATATATAATTGGGCTCTTCTCTCAGGTGCGAAATCAAGAGAGAAAGAGAGAGAGAGATAGAGACGGAGGGAGAGAGAGGAGAAAAAAACGTTCCGTTCAAGCGGGTAACGTTGTTCTCGTGTTTCTCTCCTCCCTAGTCGCTGTACGGGGAAGAAGGTAAAACGTTTCTAGGGTTTTATTCTTGTCCCCAGGCTATGTGCGGTGAGAGATTGTAAACGTAGTTTATTTGAACTAGTGTTTAGTCTCTTTCCCAGCCACTGAATTCTTTATCTTTATATATGTTTTCTGTTTTTGCTAGTATTAATGAGCTGCATTATACGACTGTTTTCGCAATTACTACCTTTTAAATTAGGGTAGAATTGTGTGTTTCAGGTAGAAATCAGTAAAAGTTTCGATTTCAGTGAAATAAGTGCAAAACAGAAAATCAAAGTGATAAAGTGATATGCGCAAAGTGTTACAGTGTTGCGTCCGAGGGTTCGTCTGTTCGTGCCTGTCGTTCACCTAGTCTGGGACCTCTTGCAAGCTCCCAAGCCCAGGGGAGAAGTAATGTCGAACGACTTATGGGTTCGTCAGGCCTTGATCAACGAACAGATGTTTCCCTCCGTGGTTTCGGGCGTATCTACCCAAGATCGCCCCACCCACACAAAGACGAGAGAGCCCATTTATTTCTCGTCTGCGGAAGAGGTTTCTCGTAAGAAACCATGGACCAAGGTCTCGCAGCTTATTAAGCGCAAGTCGGTCCCTTCCGCGCAAGTCCAACGGCCCAGTTGTAGCCACTGGGTCAGTTCGGACTCGCTGCAGTCTTCCGACGACTGCTCACCTCCTAAGAGAGGCAAAGCGGTACCGCATCAGGCAGTCACACCGTCTGTTGCCGCACCTGCTCCTGTAGACCCTAAGTGGTCTTTGCTGTAGACCATGCAGTCTCAGTTAACGTCATTGATGCGGGACTTTCGTGCGGAGAAGGTTGACACTGCACCAACCTCTAGCCTGCAACCAACACGGTTGTGCGTCCTGTGGACGCTGAGGCGACCTTCTGCCGCACTCCAGCTGAGAGAGTCCCGCCACCCATGCGTTCCAGTGTACCCTGCCAGCCGCATGTTGACGTTCAGTAACGCACGGAACCTTCCGTTGACGTTCGCGAGGTACAACAACAGTCTAAGTTGTTTTGTTTTGACGCGGTGCGTCAACCTCAGCATTCTAGAGTTGTTTTGACTGCTCAGTATAGACAGTCAAAGCAGTCTCGAGTGAACACTGTATGTCCTCACGCACCTGTTGTGGTTGACAGTTCAGTTGTTGACAGTTCACAGACTGTCAAGCAGTTACATGACGTTGCCTTCTGGTCTGCTACTAATGCACCAGTGCTGTATGTCCTCACGCACCTGTTGTGGTTGACAGTTCAGTTGTTGACAGTTCACAGACTGTCAAGCAGTTACATGACGTTGCCTTCTGGTCTGCTACTAATGCACCAGTGAGAGACTCACTGAGATAACCTAGCTTTTATCGGACAAGGTTCCTGTAGATGAGAAAGTGCTGTTCTCCCTCCTACTGATATTCCCTTGAGGACTCTGTCATTTGGAGAGGAGCCTTAAGCTGCTTAGCCTCCTATGGACTTTAATTAAATCATGATGATTTTTTAAGGATCTTCGTCCGGATCTTGTAACTGCTGCTCCTCGTTCGCCTAACGTCAGAACTTACACTAGGCCTAGCTACTTCGAATCCGTTGTTTTTAAGCTAGTGCTCTCTCGCTCTCCTAGAGAGCGTTACGTTGGCTAGGCGACTGGTTTTTGCACCAGGAGGAGTTTTAGGGATACAGCCTTTGATTTCCCTTCTTTTAAACTGGCTTATAGAGCGAGAGTCTGATAGGACACGAGAGAAGTTCTCGGCTTGGGAGTTCATACCTCTGCCCAGATAGACTTCTCAATTCTGGTAGACTCGCCCTGGCGCCTAGCCAGGAGACGCTCCAAGTTGTTTACAGGTCAACTTCTCTACTTTTGTCGAGCCTTTGAAGTTTTGCTGTACTATTATGTCACACATATCAAGGCTTTCAGGGATGGCAAATGGTTCCGCCTCAGTCGCTAACCCCGTCTGTTGCCACACCTGCTCCCGTAGACCCTAAATGGGCTTTGCTGCAAGACATGCAGTCCAAGCTTGCGTCCTTGATAGAGGACTTAAATGCGGAGAAGAACCTTCTGGCCAACAACCTTCCAACCGGTTGGTTGTGCGCCCTGTTGACGCTGAGGTAACCTACTCGCGTCTGCCAGTTGAGGTGGTTCCTCCTTCTGGCCAACAACCTTCCAACCGGTCGGTTGTGCGCCCTGTTGACGCTGAGGTAACCTACTCGCGTCTGCCAGTTGAGGTGGTTCCTCCACCGATGCGACCCAGTGTGGGTTGCCAGTCGCACGTTGACGTTAAGCGACGCTCGGAGGTGGTTGTTGACGTTCAGGACGTTCAACAACCAGCAGTAACTTGTTGTGACGCAGTGCGTCAACCTCAGCAACCCGGTAGGGTGTTGACTGCACAACCCAGACAGTCTAGACAGTTTCGGGTTGACGCTGTACTTCCTCGCGCACCCATGGTTGTTGACAGTTCACAGACTGTGCAGCAGTGCCATGATATTGCGTCCGGCTCCGTCACGCATCCACCAGTGCGACCGGATTCAGCGAGTCAGACGTTGCCCACTCCGTTGCCGTTTCCCCATCAGTTTCGGATGAGGAACCCTCTGATGAGGACGTTGCTGAACAAGACGATCAGCCCCCAGCCCTGCTATCCATCCAGAAGATGCTGAAGAAGAAACGCTGCCCAGTCAGGCTGTGGATGAGTCTGGTAGGGACACTGTCATCCGTGGATCAATTTGTGTCACTAGGAAGACTACACCTCCGTCCTCTTCTATACCATCTAGCTTTTCACTGGAAAAAGGACAAGACGCTAGAAGCGGTCTCGATCCCGGTTTCCGGAAAGATAAAGTCTTGTCTGACTTGGTGAAAGGACTATATCAACCTTAGAGAGGGTCTTCCCCTGACTGTTCAGACTCCCAACCACGTTCTCTTCTCGGACGCATCGGACGTAGGCTGGGGTGCGACATTAGACGGTAGGGAATGCTCGGGATTATGGAACTCGAGTCAAAGGACAATGCATTTCAACTGCAAGGAGCTACTGGCAGTACGTCTGACCTGGAAAAGCTTCAGGTCTCTCCTTCAAGGCAAAGTGGTGGAGGTGAACTCGGACAACACCACGGCTTTGGCGTACATCTCCAAGCAAGGAGGGACCTACTCTCTGACATTGTACGAGATCGCAAGGGACCTCCTCACCTGGTCAATAGGTCTAGACATATCACTAGTAACGAGGTTCATCCAAGGCAACTTGAATGTCATGGCAGATTGTCTCATTCGGAAGGGACAAATAATTCCAACAGAATGGACCCTCCACAAGGATGTATGCAAGAGACTTTGGGCCACCTGGGGCCAGCCAACCATAGATCTCTTCGCAACCTCGATGACCAAGAGGCTCCCAATATTTTGCTCACCAATCCCGGACCCAGCAGCAGTTCATATAGATGCCTTTCTACTAGATTGGTCACATCTAGATCTATATGCATTCCCTCCGTTCAAGATTGTCAACAAGGTACTGCAGAAGTTCGCCTCTCACGAAGGGACAAGGTTGACGCTAGTTGCTTCCCTCTGGCCCGCGAGAGAATGGCTCACCGAGGTACTTCGATGGCTAGTAGACGTTCCCAGAACACTTCCCCTAAGGGTGGACCTTCTACGTCAGCCACGCGTAAAGAAGGTACACCAAGGCCTCCACGCTCTTCGTCTGACTGCCTTCAGACTATCGAAAGACTCTCGAGAGCTAGAGGCTTTTCGAAGGAGGCAGCCAGAGCGATTGCTAGAGCAAGGAGAACATCCACCCTTAGAGTCTACCAATCGAAGTGGGAAATCTTCCGAAACTGGTGCAAGTCAGTATCCGTATCCTCGACCAGTACCTCTGTAACTCAAATAGCTGACTTTCTCTTATATCTGAGGAAAGAACGATCTCTTTCAGCTCCCACTATCAAGGGTTACAGAAGCATGTTGGCATCAGTCTTCCGTCACAGAGGCTTAGATCTTTCCAACAATAAAGATCTACAGGACCTCCTTAAGTCTTTTGAGACCACGAAGGAGCGTCGTTTGGTTACACCTGGTTGGAATTTAGACGTGGTACTAAGATTCCTTATGTCAGACAGGTTCGAACCGCTACAATCAGCCTCCCTGAAAGATCTCACCTTAAAGACTCTTTTCCTGATATGCTTAGCCACAGCTAAAAGAGTCAGTGAGATTCATGCCTTCAGCAAGAACATCGGATTCTCATCCGAAACGGCTACATGTTCTACAACTTGGTTTTCTAGCCAAACACGAGCTGCCTTCTCGGCCTTGACCAATATCGTTCGATATTCCAAACTTATCGTATGGTTGGAAATGAACTAGAAAGAGTCTTATGTCCTGTAAGAGCTCTTAAGTTCTATTTAAAAACATTTACGAGGCCCGTCTGAAGCTTTATGGTGTTCAGTTAAGAATCCATCTTTGCCTATGTCAAAGAATGCTTTATCCTATTTTATCAGACTGTTAATACGAGAAGCTCATTCCCATCTGAATGAGGAAGACCAAGCTTTGCTGAAGGTAAGGACACACGAAGTTAGAGCTGTCGCAACTTCCGTGGCCTTTAAACAAAATA
>NC_090753.1:75930817-75958317 GCF_036898095.1 Palaemon carinicauda
ACCCAAGACTACGCCTCCCTCCTTAGACTTTAGGAAAGTCCTTGCCCTGTTTAAGGAGTTGTATCCGGAGCAGTTTGTGTCTGCAGCTCCACGCTCGCCTCCCTCTGAGTTCGCTTTAGGCATGCAGTCAGCAGCTCCTGCCTTTACGAAGCTCGTACTCGCTCGCTCATCCAAGAGAGCTTTAAGGGTACTGGGAGAGTGGCTGCAGGCCAAGAAGCAACTTGGGAAGACAACCTTCTTGTTTCCCCCGGCCAAGCTTGCTTCCAGATCTAGCGTTTGGTATGCCACAGGAGAGGTTCTAGGCTTGGGAGTTCCTGCCTCTGCCCAGGGCGACTTCTCAAGTCTGGTAGACTCTCCCCGCAGACTGGCTATGAGACGGTCCAAGATTTGCTGGACCTCTTCGGACATGGACCATTTTTTGAAGGGAGTTTTCCGTGCTTTTGAGATCTTCAACTTCCTGGACGGGTGTTTGGGAGCGTTGAGCAGAAAGACCTCCCCTTCGGATAAGGACTCTGCTATGCTCATCATGTCCTGCATGGACAAAGCCATTCGGGATGGGTCTGGCGAGCTTGCGGCTTCTTTCGTGTCTGGAGTTCTTAAGAAGCGAGATCACCTTTGCTCCTTCTTGTCGGCAGGGGTCACACCATGTCAGAAGTCAGAGCTGATGTTTGCTCCGCTATCCAAGTGTCTCTTTCCTGAAGAGCTGATCAAGGGGATTGCCGCCTCGTTGATCCAGAAAGACACCCATGACCTGGTGGCGTCATCCGCACGTAAAGTCACAGCTTTACCTTCCGTGCCTAGACCTAGGATGGACACACCAGCGTCTAGGTTCATTCCGCCCTTTCGTGGCAGAACCTCCAGCAGAGGAGGTACCCGTGCCGATAGTCAACGTGGCAAAAAGAAGAAGGGTTCCAAGTCCTCAAAAGGCAGAGTCTGACTGCCATCTTCTCCAGACAGCAGTGGGAGCCAGGCTCAAGAACTACTGGCAAGCCTGGGAGAACAGGGGTGCAGACGCACAGTCTGTGAAGTTACTCAGAGAGGGGTACAGGATTCCATTCTTGCGCAAGCCCCCTCTAGCAACAACTCCCATCGACCTCTCTCCCAGGTACAGAGAGGAGGACAAGAGGCTAGCTTTACAGCAAGAGGTGTCTCTCTTGCTACAAAGGGAGCGGTAGTCATAGTCCGGGACCATCAATCCCCGGGCTTCTACAACCGTCTCTTCTTAGTAGCGAAGAAGACAGGAGGGTGGAGACCGGTGCTAGACGTCAGTGCTCTAAATGTCTTTGTCACCAAGCAGACGTTCACCATGGAGACGACGAAGTCAGTGCTAGCATCGGTCAGGAAGGAAGACTGGATGGTCTCGTTAGACCTAAAGGACGCGTACTTTCACGTCCCCATCCACCCAGACTCCCAACCTTACCTAAGGTTCGTCTTTGGGAAGGTGGTTTACCAGTTCCAAGCCCTGTGCTTTGGCCTAAGCACGGCACCTCTAGTGTTTACCAAACTGATGAGGAATATTGCCAAATTCCTACATTTAGCAGACATCAGAGCCTCCCTCTATTTGGACGACTGGCTTTTAAGAGCTGCCTCAAGTCGTCGCTGTCTGGAGAATCTCAAATGGACTATGGATCTGACCAAGGAATTGGGTCTCCTGGTCAATATAGAAAAGTCCCAACTCGTCCCATCCTAAACTATAGTCTATCTAGGTATGGAGATTCAGAGTCAAGCTTTTCGGGCTTTTCCGTCGGCCCCCAGAATCAGTCAAGCCCAAGAATGCATCTAGAGCATGCTGAAAAGGAACCGATGTTCAGTCAGACAGTGGATGAGTTTAATAGGGACGCTTTCATCGCTGGACCAGTTCATCGCGTTAGGGAGACTCCACCTCCGACCCCTTCAGTATCACCTAGCTGCTCACTGGAGAAAGGACATGACGCTAGAAGCGGTCTCAGTTCCTATCTCCGAGAAGATGAAGTCTGCACTGACTTGGTGGAAGAACAACATTCTTCTCAGGGAAGGTCTACCACTGGCTGTTCAGACCCCCGACCACCTTCTCTTCTCGGACGCATCGGACACGGGCTGGGGTGCGACACTGGACGGTCGGGAATGCTCGGGCACGTGGAATCCGGATCAAAGAGCACTACACATCAACTGCAAGGAGCTACTGGCAGTTCATCTGGCCTTGAGAAGCTTCAAGTCCCTCCTTTTAGGCAAGGTGGTGGAGGTGAACTCCGACAACACTACAGCCTTGGCGTACATCTCCAAGCAAGGAGGGACTCATTCGATGACGTTGTTCGAGATCGCAAGGGACCTCCTCACCTGGTCAAGAGATCGAAACATATCGCTTGTAACGAGGTTCATTCAAGGCGACATGAATGTCATGGCAGACCGCCTCAGCCGGAAGGGTCAGATCATCCCTACAGAATGGACCCTTTACAAGAATGTTTGCAACAAACTATGGACCCTGTGGGGTCAGCCCACCATAGATCTGTTCGCTACCTCGATGACCAAGAGGCTCCCAAATTATTGCTCACCGATTCCGGACCCAGCAGCAGTTCACGTAGATGCCTTTCTTCTGGATTGGTCCCATCTAGACCTTTATGCGTTCCCCCCGTTCAAGATTGTCAACAAGGTACTGCAGAAGTTCGCCTCTCACGAAGGGACAAGGTTGACGTTGGTTGCTCCCCTCTGGCCCGCGAGAGAATGGTTCACCGAGGTACTGCAATGGCTAGTAGACGTTCCCAGGACTCTTCCTCTAAGAGTGGACCTTCTGCGTCAGCCGCACGTAAAGAAGGTACACCCAAGCCTCCACGCTCTTCGTCTGACTGCCTTCAGACTATCGAAAGACTCTCAAGAGCTAGAGGCTTTTCGAAGGAGGCAGCCAGAGCGATTGCCAGAGCAAGGAGGACATCCACTCTCAAGGTCTACCAGTCAAAATGGGAAGTCTTCCGAAGCTGGTGCAAGGCGAATTCAGTATCCTCAACTAGTACCTCTGTAACGCAGATAGCTGACTTCCTTTTACACCTAAGGAAGGTAAGATCCCTATCAGCTCCTACGATCAAAGGTTACAGAAGCATGTTGGCAGCAGTCTTCCGCCACAGAGGCTTAGATCTTTCCAACAACAAAGATCTACAGGACCTCCTTAAGTCTTTTGAGACCTCAAAGGAGCGTCGGTTAGCCACACCAGGTTGGAACTTAGACGTGGTCTTAAGGTTCCTGATGTCAGCAAGGTTCGAACCGCTTCAATCAGCCTCTTTTAAAGATCTCACTTTGAAGACTCTTTTCCTCGTTTGCTTAGCAACAGCTAAAAGAGTCAGTGAGATACACGCCTTCAGCAGGAACATAGGATTTACATCTGAAACGGCTACATGTTCTTTACAGCTTGGTTTTTTAGCTAAAAACGAACTCCCTTCTCGTCCTTGGCCCAAATCGTTCGAGATTCCAAGTCTGTCCAGTTTAGTTGGAAACGAACAAGAGAGAGTACTATGCCCAGTAAGAGCTCTTAAGTACTATTTAAGACGGACGAAGCCATTACGAGGACAATCAGAAGCTTTATGGTGTTCTATTAAGAAACCTGCTTTACCGATGTCGAAGAACGCAGTTTCTTTTTACATCAGACTTTTGATTAGAGAAGCCCATTCTCATCTGAATGAGGAGGACCATGCTTTGCTGAAGGTAAGGACACATGAAGTTAGAGCTGTCGCTACTTCAGTGGCCTTCAAACAAAACAGATCTCTGCAGAGTGTAATGGATGCAACCTATTGGAGAAGCAAGTCAGTGTTCGCAGCATTTTACCTTAAAGATGTCCAGTCTCTTTACGAGAACTGCTACACCCTGGGACCATTCGTAGCAGCGAGTGCAGTAGTAGGTGAGGGCTCAACCACTACATTCCCATAATCCCATAACCTTTTTTAATCTTTCTCTTGAAATGCTTTTTATTGTTGTTTTCGGGTTGTCCGGAAGGCTAAGAAGCCTTTCGCATCCTGGTTGATTTGGCGGGTGGTCAAATTCTTTCTTGAGAAGCGCCTAGATTAGAGGTTGTGATGAGGTCCTTTAGTATGGGTTGCAGCCCTTCATACTTCAGCACCTAGGAGTCGCTCAGCATCCTAAGAGGATCGCGAGGCTCAGTAAGGAAGACGTACTTAAAAAGGCAGAGTAATGGTTCATGTCGACTTCCTTACCAGGTACTTATTAATTTTATGTTTGTAATTTTGAATAACTGCTAAAATGAAATACGGGATACTTAGCTTCTATTGTTAACATGTATGCTGGTCTCCACCCACCCCCCTGGGTGTGAATCAGCTACATGATCACCGGGTAAGATTAATATTGAAAAATGTTATTTTCATTAGTAAAATAAATTTTTGAATATACTTACCCGGTGATCATGAATTAAAGGACCCACCCTTCCTCCCCATAGAGACCCAGTGGACCGAGGAGAAAAATGGTTCTTTGTTGACAAGAAGTACCTGAGTACCTACTCGACAGATGGCGCTGTTGTTGTACACCCCCACCTGTATAGCGATCGCTGGCGTATCCCGCCCGTAGGTTTTTTCTGTCGGGCAGCAGAGCTGCAGCTACATGATCACCGGGTAAGTATATTCAAAAATTTATTTTACTAATGAAAATAACATTCTAGGTTGCTGCAGGAGAGAGATTACCATTATTGCAAGATGATATCAAGCTCTCAGGTCACAGTTTTGAAGCCAGAATCTATGCCGAGGACCCAGATGGCGGCTTCCTTCCGGGAGCTGGACCTTTGAATCATTTGGCCACACCTGAAGCCAAACAACACATAAGAATTGAAACAGGTAGGATCAATCTCTTTTTTCTGAGTTGATCAAGTTCTTTGAAGTTCTTTAAAAACCTTATAATTCTTGGGAAGTGAATCATTGGTGTTGTTATTTTATTCCATAGTAAAACATCAAATCTGCTGGATATTTTTGTCTATTTCAGTATACAGTAGTATTTTTACTAACTTTTGTTTGAATGAAATGTGCCATTTCTTTTTATTTCATGCTTGTTTCAATTTACAGTATATAGTACATGACTCCATTAAATGAAGACTCAGGAATTAGGTCAGATGCCTGGCAACCTTGATAACTATTCATTCATGGGCCTTAAAATATGTTTATACCTTAATTTCCAAATTAATAGAAGTTTTTTTTTTTAGAGTATTTCATTTATTTTCTATACATAATTAATTTTGTCTAAATGTGTTTCATAGTGGCATATATTTCATGAGCATATAATGGTTCAGTACATGAGAAGGAAATCATGATTCTTTATATATTGAATGAGATTGAAATTTTCACTGTACTATTTCTCTTTATCTTTCAGGGGTGCGGGAAGGCGACGAAGTTTCTGTGCATTATGATCCAATGATAGCAAAATTAGTTGTTTGGGGTCATGACAGAGCCTCTGCTCTTAATATTTTGGTTACCTCTTTAGCCGAGTACAATGTAAGTTTTGGCATTATTTTTTGGAACAATTTAATCCTTTCCAGTGAGGGTTGAGAGCTTTGATTCATTAGTGTAGACAAATTACTTATATGATTACAAAGCAATTCGATACTGAAGTTTGTCTTGCATTCATAATGCTCCCTGTATGGATTGAATCATTTTTCTTTTCTTTTTCAGATCATTGGTCTTAACACCAATGTGAACTTTTTAATGAGTCTTGCTACACATCCTAACTTTGTTGCTGGTGATGTAAGCACCGATTTCATCCCCGACCACTACGACACACTATTTCCACAACGCAATCCTTCTCCGGAATTGTTCTGCCAGGTTGGTCATTTTTGGTTGAATTGTTATGAAAGAAACATGCAAAAGAAGTGAAAGAAACATGCAAAAGAAATTTCAGTTCTACCTCAATTAGGCCATGTAAGTGAGAGGCATTTCTCTCTTGTGGCAGGTCATGCATTGAATAATTAATTGTGTTTTTTTTCAAGTGTTTGATCAAGCCACTGTTCTGCATGTGTGCTGAAGTCGTGATTCATTGTAGCTAACAGTGGGCTGATTGCAAACTTGGAGATGAGATGATTATGAAATGCCTGAAGATATAACTACTGTTGAAAATTATTTTAAAGAAATGTAACCATGAAAGAAGTAAAAACTTGAAGGTAATCCTAACCCAATATTAATCATACAAAATTACTTAGTTCAGTTACTAGTCCTGCTGCTTCCTCCGATGCCTTAGATGACCGCGGAGGTAGCAGCAGTAGGGGATTCAGCATTATGAAGCTTCATCTGTGGTGGATAACGGGGGAGGGTGGGCTGTGGCACCCTAGCAGTATCAGCTGAACTCAGTTGAGTCCCTTGTTAGGCTGGAGGAACGTAGAGAGTAGAGGTCCCCTTTTTTGTTTTTGTTTCATTTGTTGATGTCGGCTACCCCCCCAAAATTGGGGGAAGTGCCTTGGTATATGTATGTACTAGTGTGGATTTAGGTATAGAAACCTTTGTACAATATTGCAATGCTTTGTTTTCAGACCGCACTGGCTCTGATACTGAGTGAGGAACAGGAAGCTGTACGTGCCGCTGCTCTCTCCTTGGATCCTACATCCCCATTTTCTCCCCAGTCTCTTCCTAGAATCAACCATACTCTCTCTCGCACCATGAAGATCATTTGCGGAGAAAAGGGTAATAAGTGGTGGACCTGCTTTAGTGTTTCTAGAATGATAAAGAGATTATAAAGACTCACTGCTGGTAATTAGTGAACATTTAGTTCATGCTCATCTCATATAGATTATAATGATTTTTGTGTTATCGTGTTGCTTAAGGTTTTTCTGTTTCATGTCACTATTCTTAACTCTTTAACCCCCAGGCTATTTGGAAATTTCCAACCCTTAACCCCCAGGGGGTTATTTTTTTCCCAGCACATTTTGCAATATATTTTTTTTTAAATTGCTCTAACAGCCTTAATTTTTGTCATAGAGAGGTCAGGTTGGTCTCATTCTCTTGGAAAATGCCTGAATTTTCTAAAAAAAATTATCAAAAATATGAAAAAAATAATTTTTATAGCATTTTTTTGCAAGAACGTACCAGTACGTCCATGGGGGTAAAGGGATGGCTTTTGTGAAACGTACCAGTACGTCCTTTGGGGGTAAAAGGGTTAATATATTATTTTAAGTTTTTAATATATGTAGTACTCTACTGTAATTTGATTACGTGTATAGGATATCCTTCTCTGACTAATTTTCGACTTTCCTTTATTATAGGTGAAGATATCGTGGTGGATTATTTAGGGTCGGGAAAGTACCGTATGACTGTTGGTGGTAGAACCTTTGATGTGAGTGGTTCTCTAGTCAGGGAAAATAACAATTGCACTTTGACAAGTTCTGTTGATGGAGCTGTGTCTTCGTCACGAATAGTTGTCGATAATAGGGATGTACACCTCTTCACAGCGGTAAGAAAGTGTTTCAGTACCCTTCACAATATTGTTATTAGAAAATTCAGTATGGTTATTGTAAATTGCATGCTCAAAGATAAACACTATTCTTTTGTTGAGGAAGTAACGTACTAAGTTCCTATTGATTTTAAATGATTCTTCGTTCCTATTGATTTTAAATGATTCTTCATGAACTCAACATTAAACGTTAAATATTTTATTTTAGATACTTTCAGTGTAAAGTAATGCCAGTCTTACACATCAGCGTAAACTTTTTTCTCTTCAAAATACGGTAGTCTTGTATGTTTTCATTAAACCCTAATTCTGTGGAAATTATTTCACTGCACTTCTGATTACATTTTCCAAACCTCTTGTTTCTTCCTTAGTCAACCCTGTCAGTGGTGTTTATACCAGGAACACATGCATCATCTTTGAAATCCTTTTATTTATTCTTCCCACTTATGTATTCATTTATTTAATATAATAATTCAGAATACTGTGATTGATATGTTCTTTTTCTTTATACATGCTGAAGACTGGTGGTTGGAGAATGTCTCTTCCCAGACCAAAGTTTGAGGAAGAGATAGGAAGTGCATTAGGTGCCACAGGTGGTGCAGTGGCTCCAATGCCCGGGGTGATTGAGAAGATTTTCGTCAGTCCCGGACAGTCTGTCTCGGCAGGGGATCCCTTGGTTGTCATGATTGCCATGAAAATGGAGGTGAGTAATAGGTGTAATTTATAGATTTAATGAGTGCGCTGCCCGACCCCGGGTCGCCTCAGGGCACGTATCACACTGCCTGAGGTTGACCCCGTAGAAAAAAGGAAAGAGGGAGGTAAACTATACAAAAAGCTGGTCGGTTAGGTAGAGTTACCAGTAACTCCTAAGAAGGTACTTCTAGGTAAGTATGTTAGGAAAAATACAAATTACTTAAAAATTTGTGATATTTAATGAATGATAAATATAAGAAATTTGAGTACTGTCTAACAATATTTGTAAGAAATTAAGCTTCTTGTTGTATGATACTCATGAGAGTTACAGTACTGTATATCAAGCAAGCATAGGAGATGAAGAGACTGAATTTAGAGTTCATGTTGTGCAGTTTCAAATGGATTCAGTGACCTTTTTTAAGTGACATGATGGTGACTTGCACAACTTAGAATCAAAGATTGATTTAAAAAATGATGGTAAAGTAAAGCAATTATGGAAGGCTATACAGTAGTTAGTGTTCTCTTTAGTGAGCTATGGAATATTGTTGTATCATGACAGGAATGAGCAAAAATGGACTACAGATGACTAAAATTCACATGTCCAGATGGACAGTGTGGAAAATTTTTTTTGCATATAGTTACAATATTGTGATTTTAGTATAATTAAGTGGATGTAGGATGATTGGAAGCTATTATGAAACAATGAGATAGATTTGTCAGAGCATTGAATGATTTTAGTTATTGCCTGTTCAAAGAGTAATTCATGATATGACGATCAAAGGACAGTTATTGAGTGAGCCACTGAACACAAAGGATTAGTTAGCTTCTCTTTTTTCCTGTGTCCCATGAGGAAAAAGAGTTAGTTCTGCCAATTGGATTGCTGGAAACAGCTCCTTTATTTTTGGAGGTTATACCTTTTTAGTAGAGGGCAGTAGTTGGGTGTAGAACGGCACCTCTTAATATCGGGGGATATTGAGGAAGGAGAGGACTAATTGGTAAGGGACCTCTGGTAGGGGTTCTAACACGCCCCAGTTACTATACCGACACACTTTTAGAGTGAGCGAGCTGGGTTTATTCCTGGCATTCCATGCAACTTTTTCTCTGGTATTTTGGCAGTATTTATACCTTAGAAATGGTGCTTTACGGAGCATTTCACTGGGCGACACAGGTCCCTTGCCCAGAAATAGATTTTTCCTTCGTCAAAATCCCTTTTTGTTCCGTAACCGAAATACAAACCACGCTATTTACAGAGGGTTACCTTTTAGCGCAGCTGAAATGGCGAGCCATTAGAATTTAACGAGGGTGTATTACCCCCGCGCTAGTTAGCGGGGGGGGGTAGGGGAGTGGTAGCTAGCTACCCCTCCCCCCCTCACACACAGATGAATGCTCACTTTCACTTTTGGCTCGGACTGTGACAGACGTCTCTGTCTTGGTCCTCTCTGGCAGCCATTGTTTGTTTTGTCTTTACTTAATCACTTACTTTTCTTTTACTCAATATATATGTAAACATGTTTTCATGTTTGTATATATATTTGAGTATAGAAATCAGTAAGTTTCCTTTTCAGATTTGTGTGTGTAGTGTACGATTTCTACGTGGTGTCCTCGGCAGTTAGGCCTCCACGGCGTAATTTTATGGGTGGCGATCGAGTTTGACTCCGGTCTTTCTCTCTCTCTCTTGAGGTCGTTCACCCTTTTACTACGTGTTACTATGCCCTTGTAGCTTCCTTTCCGTGTGGGGGGGTTGCTACGCCGTACGTTTGTCTCAATTAGTTTATGAATCTAATTGTAGTTGTTTTTTTTCAGCTTGTAGAACGATTCCTTTCGTGGTTTTCGTTCTTTCTTTAGTGTTCATTCATTTTTAAATTACATAATTACATAGTTACATAATTATAATTGTTATAATTCTGTTTTGGTTACAGCTCTCCTTCCGTGAGTGTAAGTGGTTGTGAGGGCACGTGCCTGTTGTGTAATTCTTGTTTCCTTTCCCTTGGGATTCCTCTTCGGAGCCTTCCCGGGGGAATGAATGTGTACTAATGTTATTTGTTTTATTTTTTTACAGTTACCGATCTAGTTCGTTTCTGTAATATGGCAACGGTGTGAGCTGTCTTGTTGAGTCCTGGAGATTCGGCTGTTGCTGCCTCCCCCCTTGTATTTTCGTCAGGGGCGTGTCTCCTTCTACTGGAAGTACTCCCGTGACGACGGACAGCTCTCCAGTTCATTTTTGAACTCTCAGGAGGCTTGCCTCCTTGGGCGGGTAACTTTCCTTCCGAGGGAAGTTTTTTCCTGTCCAGGCTTGAGTTTTTCCCCTTTTGGGGGTTTCTTCTCTTGCCTTTTTTTCGTGCGACTATGCTCTTGGTGCTGAGCGATCACACCTGCAGTTTCACTCAAGGGGCTGGGCAACTGCAGGAGCTCCTCTTCGGAGGATTGATCCTTTTAGGTCACTGGCTGACCAGTCTCTTCTACGAAGTGTTTCTCTTTCGTTCGCGAGAGAGTACACTCATAGAGACTCCTCTTCGGAGGATTCTTCTGTTGCTGTTGCTGTTGGCCTCCCTCGCCGTAAGGCCCACCGTCCGCCTCGTCGTAAGGGCCTCTCATCTCCCTATAAGGGTGCTAGAGGCGCCTTTTTGAATCTCCGTTTGCAGCCTACAACTCCTTTTTCTTGATCTTCCGCCTTGGTGCAGATGGACAGCAGTCTGATCTCGTCTTCCGACGGGCAACGGTCTTCCCGACGGACAACGGTCTTCCGACGGACATCAGTCTCCCGGCGGACAGACAACGGTCTTCCGACGGACATCAGTCTCCCGGCGGACAACGATCCCTTCGGGGCAAAGGGTTGCCTCCCACGGGGGTTCTTCCCTTGCGTGTCAGGGTTCCCCTGCGCGCCCTTCTGCTGTGTTCTCTCCTGCTCCTGCTCAGTGTTAGCGCACAGGCGCTCTCCTGCTCATCAGCGCTCTCCTGTTCGTCAGCGCTCTCATGATGATCATCCCTGCTGTTCTTGTTGGTTCCTGTTACGTGCCCTGTGCGCCCACGTTCGCCCTCGCGATCTAGAACTTCGGTTCAGGTCTGCTCGTCAGCGATCATCAGCTCGCCAGCGATCACCTGTCTCTCGGCGATCTCCGGATCGCCCGCGTGTGTTACAGCCGGCACGCCAACGTTCTGCAACACTTCTGAAGGAACATGGTTCGCCAGCTACTAGCTCACCTGCGCATGCTGCTCACCATCGCGCGATCGCCTACCTGCGGATGCTGCTCGCCATCGCGCGACCCTCAACTGCGGATGCTGCTCGCCATCGCGCTACCCTCAACTGCGGATGCTGCTCGCCATCGCGCGACCCTCAACTGCGGTTGCTGCTCGCCATCGCGCGACCCTCAACTGCGGATGCTGATCGCCATCGCGCGACCGCACACCTGCGGATGCTGATCGCCATCGCGCGACCGCCCACCTGCGGATGCTGATCGCCATCGCGCGACCCTGCGCATGCTGATCACCATCGCGCGACCCTGCGCATGCTGATCACCATCGCGCGATCGCCTACCTGCGGATGCTGCTCGCCATCGCGAGACCCTCAACTGCGGATGCTGCTCGCCATCGCGCGATCGCCCACCTGCGGATGCTGATCGCCATCGCGCGACCCTGGCATACTGATCACCATCGCGCGACCCTGCGAATGCTGATCACCATCGCACGATCGCTCACTTGCGCATGCTGCTCGCCATCGCGTCGGCATGCCACAACGCGCCATCGCCAACCTGCACGTTAGCGCTCACCAGCTCACCACCGATCGCCTGTTGATCCATATCGCCAGCGGTCTTCCTCGCCCACGCGGCAGCGCGTTTCCTCGCCATCGCGCAAACGCTTGCGTTCGCCGCCTCGGACTCGCGCTCATTCACCTGCCCACGCGACCGCTCGCCCGCGCGACCGGTCGCCTGCGCGCCCGCGCGACCGTTCGCCTGCGCGCCAGCGCGACCGCTTGCCTGTGCGCCCGCGCGATCATTTGCCTGCGCGCCCACACGCCCACGTGCCTGCACGTCTGCGCTCATGCACGTCCGCGCCCATGCTCTCCAATGTTCGCCCGCGCGCGAACCAACGGTTTTCCATCGCGCGGACGGACGGTGTTCCGTCGCGCGAACCGACGGTGTTCCGTCGCACGCCATCGCGCGAACCGACGGTGTTCCGTCGCTCGAACCTACAGTGTTTCTTCGCACAAACGTCGGCTTATTTCTTGCAGTATCCATTGCTCGTCTATGGGTTATCGCTCGCCGACCACCAGCTCTCGCCCTTCCTACCACGCTCGCCCTCCTTCTGCGCTCCTTCGCTCACCTTCGTTTGCGTTCCTGCGTTACCGCGCATGGGCGCTTCCACGTTCGCCCACGCGTAAATCGTTGAATTACCGTCGCGCGAGCTCCAGGGCGATTGCGACCACGATTTCCAATGGGGTTTTCGCAGCATGGCCAGCCTGGCGAGTTCTTCTGGAGCGTATTTCCAGAACACGGCCTCACCCCGTAAACGCAGAGCATGGCACTTGCAAGAATAGGAGAAACTTAAGGGAGATCTGAGCAACACTCCTCTTTCCTGAACCTGGGTTATCCCTTCCCCGTCATTCCCTGGAAGAATTTTTGGGGGGGGGGGGCTTTCCGTTCGAGATTTCTCCATCGGACAAGGGGTGACTGCTTACCCCTTCCTCTGGGAGCTTACCAGGTCCTTTCCCTCCTCGGTTACGGCCCGAGGTTTGGTTCAAGGAAGCTACAGGAAGATCATGGGTACTTTCCTCCTCTCGAGCTCAGGCACCTTGGCCTTTCGTCGGTAAGTATCTAACTTGCTGACAAGCTCGATGTTGTACCATCTGGACGCGCTGACTGAGGGCTTCCTTCGGGTGTCTCATCTGTGGAGGTCGACGACCTCGGACACCCTTCCATCCTTGAGAAGAGTTTGTTTGTGCCCAAGGACAGAGACTTAGACAGCGGCTGTGCGGAGGAAGTCGACTTCCGTTTTCACTCCTCCAAGGCGCTTTCTTCCAGACTCTGCAGGGCTCCAGCGCCCTTTTCTTTCAACCACGTCAGCCTAAGTTATCGGCTACGACAACTGGGACAAGGTGTCCAATTGCAGTTTCCTCCTGTCAGGAACAGATGGCACGGGAGGCTCCCCCGGGGGGGCATAGTCCTAAAAGGAGCGGCAGAGTTCACGAACTCTAGGATTGCAGGTTTTTCGCTGGGAGGATGCTTAAGGTTACTCATCCGAATGACAGCTTCCCGATGCCCATTCCTGCACAATCTCTGTGATCAGCCAAGGATATCGCGCCTGCCGTCTCTGTCAGCGAATTCAGTGTCTCTGAACCTCTATGCCATAGCGTCAGCAAGAGTTGCCCGGTTGGGCAGAATGATCCATACCTTAGGCGAAGGTCTTCCTTAGGATCATCGACGGCTTCACCCCCGGCCTCTTCAGTCGATCCTTTCTTGTAAGGAAGGATCTGGGAGGGGATGTCCGTAGTCGACCTCTCAGCCCTGATCAAGTTTGTCGAACAAACTTCGGCCAGCGTAGACCAGCAGAATCGATCAGACTGGTAACGAGGCGACAGGACTCCTTAAACCCTGGATCGGAAGGACGGGTACTTTCAGTTTCCATTCCATCCCATCCCTCTTCCAGGGAGCTCGTCGAATTCAGCCTAGACTGCAAGTATTCCTGCTTATGATGCAGTGTGGCTATCCCGCTGTGGCATAGCAGGTTTGTTTCCCCAGAGAACTCTCTCTGCCTTCCTCTTGGCCGCTCAGGTGCAGGCTTCCGCCTCCTCTGCTGTTTGGAGGGCTGGTCAACTCCGGTAGGCTCGGGTTCGACCTTCTTCAGCGCCGGGACAAGCTTCCGGATGCTTACCATGAGTGTGGGCTCATGGTATTTTCCTTGGAGCATTCTCTTCCTCTGCCTCAACATCTGGAGTATCTGGCCATGATATTGAGTCAACGGCCTTACCACGTTGGAAACCCCGCTTCTCGTCCGTCCAGCGAGGTTAAGCAACGTCGCTTCTGGTCGGTACTTGGATGGGTGACCACCTGGGGACGCCAGATTCTGTTACCACATCCTCCGAGCCTTCCTTTCAGTTGACTGTGGCAAGACTGAGGAGAGTCGCAGTACCTGTTCTCAGTCAAGCAAAGCTTTCAGCCCTACCTTGGAACGTTTCCTAGTTCTCCTTTCCTCATTGACCCGTCTATAGTCCGAACGGTCGCCTCAGGATAAGTTCCATGTGGGGCGGTCCAAGTTCCGGTGGCTTCAGGCAATGTTTAACCAGACTTCCTGGCCCCTATGGGACCAGCAGAACTATTAGACCTGCAATGGGTGTTGACCTTTGGTAGTGGATATTCTTGTCCTTTCCCCACATTCTTGATGCTGTTCTCGGACTCGTCAAAGGAAGGGGGGGGGGGCATGTTCCGGTCCAGGCCTATGGTCAAGACCTGAAGGATACCTCTCCATCATTCAGGCAGGCTTAGGGGCCTTAGTCTGGCCCCTCTACAGATCCTACAGCTCCTGCCGAGTCGCCCCGTGCGCGTCGACTTCATGATTCTGGCGTATTCTAACCAGCAGGGGACGCATTTTCACACCTTCACATCTTGCAGTAGAGATACCGGGATGATTGAGATTCTCTCAATACCACCATCGGCTCTCTCATTCCAGGCAGGGGAATGTTCTCTCCGACTATCTGAGCAGAGCCTCGTAGAGAGAGTGTAGCTGGGGGTCTTTGACCTTGGGTAACCAGCAAGTACTGGTCTGGGGGACCTGATCGCGACAGCTTGGAACCTCAAGCTTCCGCTGTTCTTCCCCCCAGTCTCAGACCCCGAGACTCTGGCAAGATGCATTCCGGTGATGGTGGGACAACTTTGACGCCTGCGTCTTCCCTCCTTTTTGTCTGTGGACAATGGGTCTCAACAAGACCAGGTTGTCTGTCAACCTTTCAATGGGAGAGCTCCACTGGGACTATGCGCAGAACGGTTTCTGGACCCTCTGCTTCCCCTGACGGAACTCCCGGGAGAGCTTTTCCCACGGCGCAGACTACTCAAGCAACCACACTGCGACATCTCTCCCGAACCGGGGCGTCGCTTCGGCTTCATGCCTGGAGACACTACGCCTCCTCCTCAAGAAGAGACAACCCGCTACAGTCGCGGTACGGAGGTCGCGTCATCTGCGATAGTCATCCACAGGGGTCTTCCAGGCAAAGTGAAGAGTCTAAGGTGGTTGGTGCCGTGGGAGATATACCTCTTCCCTTGAGGCCTCTTCTCCAGCAATAACGGTCTTATTGCCTTTCGGCGGGAGAAAACTCCTTTCCGCTCTCGGCAATGAAGCCTGTCGCTCAGCCTTTCCCTGACCTTCAGGCTTAAAGGAATAACTTTTTCCTGCCCGCTGGATCTATCCTCGCTCATGCGAAGCTACGATCGTCTCTGCCCTAGTCGGAGGAAAACCTCCAACTTGGAGCATGGCTCGGACTTTTGGTCCTTTAAGAAATCTTCTCAAGACCCTTTACGACAGGCTTCGGATTGTATTCCGCCTTGGGTCTCCTGCTCACTCTGGCCACGGCCAGTGTGTAAGCAATCTTCTTGGTCTCTTACGACTCCCCCCTTTCTAAGGAAGAGGGGAAGGCAACATTCAGGTTCGCTCCTGAGTTGTTGGCTAGACTCAGAATCTGGGGGTCCCGGCCCTTCGGTCCAATTCATTCAAGATTTCGAGTCTCCATTCTGTATCTGATGTCCCAAGACCTTCTCTTTCTTGCCAGTAAAGGAATCGAGAGGTTAGCGCTGGGAACAGCTGCAGTTTGTCTTCAGTTGCAGCCGATTTGGGAGCACAAGGAGGACACGGGGGAGAGTCACCAGTATACCTCTTCAGCCCGGACTCAAGGACATTCATCTCGACCTGTCTCCAGACCCTCCCCCGGCTCGTCGCCCTACAGCACGATGTTGGATACATCGCAACGTCCCTCGCCTTCGAGTAATACTACTCTGTGACGCAGGTGCTACAAGCTGGAGTCTGGAAGCGTCTAATGACCTTCGCAGCCCGCTTCCTGCAGGGCGTGACCCACAGGAGTCTCGATACGTTTTCTATCGCTCTGTGGTGGCTACACAACAGCTGGTCTAACCTCAGGCTCCTTTTTGGACAGGTAGCAGAAGGTTGAGGGCATTGTTATCAGGTTTTAGTCTGCATGAACGAAAGAAGTATGTCTGGCTCTTATTTCTTTCTTCATCATCCCCTCTACGGGGAAGCAGCATCCTGGTCTCTGCATAGCTGACCTCGAACCTCTGCAGGTAAACCATGCTTCCTTGTGTTCCGAGTATTGAGTCAATACTGTCGCGTCCCCCATACCCTGACGAGGTGGTATTGGGAACGTCCTAACCCAGAGTTCCTTCTGGAACTCCATGTCAACTGCCTAGGATGGGTCACACTTCTTCCTTCACACACAAGCTTACGTAGGCCACATGGTTCCTTGCGGAGCAAGGAACTTGTGAGGTGCAGGGACTCCTTTTCTCGAGTGCGACTCACTCGGATTCTGAGTCCCCGGGTAAAGCCAAAGCCAGTATGGCTGGGGACTTTCCACCCTACCTAAGGGGTAAGTCACCCTCTGTAAATAGCGTGGTTTGTATTTCGGTTACGGAACAAATGACAAATTCGAAGATAATTTGTATTTTTCCTAACCATACAAACCTTAGCTATTTACACATATTTGCCCGCCAGCCCTGTCCCCCAAGACAAGTCCTACCTCTAAGTGAAAGTGAGCATTCATCTGTGTGTGAGGGGGGGGGGAGGGGTAGCTAGCTACCACTCCCCTACCCCCCCGCTAACTAGCGCTGGGGTAATACAACCTCGTTAGATTCTAATGGCTCGCCATTTCAGCTGCGCTAAAAGGTAACCCTCTGTAAATAGCTAAGGTTTGTATGGTTAGGAAAAATACAAATTATCTTCGAATTTGTCATTTTTCGCTCGTTTTAATAAAACCCCTCATTAATTCTGGTTAAGTATTTTAAGTGAGGATAATCTTTAGATGGTATTATATTACAGTACTATATTACTTCAGCATTTTTATAATTATGAAGCAGTTTGATAAGACTCATTATTGGACTTGTGTGGTTCTCTTTAAGCATTTCTTCTTTAATGCAGAAAAATTGGAGGCAGTTGAAATGAAGAGAGTTGCTTGAAAGAGAAGAGATCAATAGGAATAGGTGAATGATAAAAGACAGAAAGTAATACAGCTGGGAATAAGAGTATACAGAGGGTCCTCAACTTACAAACCTAAGTGGTTTCAGGTAGCTGTTTGTTAATCGAATTTTGTTAAATTTTGGCCTAGGGTAGTCTTAACCTTACCTGAATCCCTTGCTTATGATTTCCAGATACAGAAGTACACAAATAGTTGGATGTCATATGAAATAGATATCAGGTTATTACAAATGTCATTTTGCTTACTGTATTAGATACATTCATACATATACCAAGGCACTTCCCCCAATTTTGGGGGGTAGCCGACATCAAACAAATGAAACAGAAAAGGGGACCTCTCCTCTCTACGTTCCTCCCAGCCTGACAAGGGACTCAACCGAGTTTGGCTGGTACTGCTAAGGGTGCCACAGCCCACCCTCCCCCGTTATCCACCACAGATGAAGCTTCATAACACTGAATCCCCTACTGCTTCTACCTCCGCGGTCATCCAAGGCACCGGAGGAAGCAGCAGGACCTACCGGAACTGCGTCACAATCGCTCGCCATTCATTCCTATTTCTAGCACGCTCTCTTGCCTCTCTCACATCTATCCTCCTATCACCCAGAGCTTCCTTCACTCCATCCATCCACCCAAACCTTGGCCTTCCTCTTGTACTTCTCCCACCAACTCTTGCATTCATCACCTTCTTTAGCAGACAGCCATTTTCCATTCTCTCAACATGGCCAAACCACCTCAACACATTCATATCCACTCTAGCTGCTAACTCATTTCTTACACCCATTCTCACCCTCACTACTTCGTTCCTAACTCTTTCTACTCGAGATACACCAGCCATACTCCTGCATTTCTTTGTCTTGTCTTTGTTATTTTGAGTTGGATTTGTGTCTGTATCTGAATGTTTGTAAATTGTTGACCTTCCGTACTGCCAAGAACTTATCCTACTGTCTGCGTTGTGTTGCGTAAGGCATACTCTACCCAGAAAAAAAAGAGTAGATTTCTTAAAATCTCACCAAAATAAAGTTGAATATCTCAGAAGTGTAAATTTATGAAACCATATATCTTTTTCTTTTCAGTATGTTATAAAGGCAGCTAAAGATGGTGTTGTGGAGAAAATTCTTTTCAAGCCTGGAGACAACGTTGCCAAGAATACATCTCTCGTTAAGATGAAGGAATCAGAAGACAGTTAATTTAAGGTGTTTTTCTATAAGGTAACTATTTAGGTTTTTCTTTGTCTTTGTCAGCAGGGTTCTTTGAACACGGAAGTGACGGAAATCGATGGGAATAGAAACTTGATATAAATGGTCGTGTATGTTAATTTACCTTAAAATGAAAAATACATTCTTGGTTTCTGGTGTGATTATACAGTATTTTTATGAGTAGATATGATTTATTTTTATTTGATATATACTTACAGTGCTTGAAATAGTCTTATGTTATCTTATAAAACTGCCAAATAGTAATGTTTTTATTAAATGGCTTAAATGAACTAATTTAGAATTTAGAAAGTTACTGTATTTACAATTCCATAGATGTATTTAGCTGTATAAAGTTATTTTCTTCAGGGATAAAATGTAAAAAAAGATGTATCATTAGATAGGCATTTTTGTGATAACACAGTAGTTTTTTAACTGGCAGTTTTTATTATCCTTTTCTTGAAAGTTATTCTAATAATGTGTTCTAAGGAAGAACATCCATTTATGTTTGCAGCAATTTGCCATATAGTTTGAAAGTTCTCGTTTTTTAATTTTAGAAAAGTGGAAATAAAAAGTGCACCATATAAAGATGTGTCAAAATTTTGTACAATGAAAGTCAGAACCAATTTCTATTGAAACTTCAGGTGTTAAGAAAATAAATGAAATATGACACAAACTAAATTAGGATTACTAGAAAGTTAAATCTTTTGAGAAATGAGGAGAAAAACACAGAAGATTGCATTGAAGGCTGTCCATCTGTAGGACGATACTTAACCTCGTTAATGAGAAAGGTAAAAAAAAAAAAAAATTTCAGTAACAGCTCCATTGTGCATCATTTTTCATGATGTGTGCATCTCCCCAATATCTAATCAAGCCACTACTGCTATTATTGTCCTTCTTCCAAACAAGCAGCCATAATGCAAAACCCTTTTGTGCTATTGCCTAGGAAAGGTCTAGAAGACCAGTTGTTATCACGAAGAACCCTTTGGTGCTATTGCCTAGGAAAGGTCTAGAAGAACAGTTGTTATCACGAAGAACCCTTTGGTGCTATTGCCTAGGAAAGGTCTAGAAGACCAGTTGTTATCACGAAGAACCCTTTGGTGCTATTGCCTAGGAAAGGTCTAGAAGACCAGTTGTTATCACGAAGAACCCTTTGGTGCTATTGCCTAGGAAAGGTCTAGAAGACCAGTTGTTATCACGAAGAACCCTTTGGTGCTATTGCCTAGGAAAGGTCTAGAAGAACAGTTGTTATCACGAAGAACCCTTTGGTGCTATTGCGTAGGAAAGGTCTAGAAGACCAGTTGTTATCACGAAGAACCCTTTGGTGCTATTGCCTAGGAAAGGTCTAGAAGAACAGTTGTTATCACGAAGAACCCTTTGGTGCTATTGCGTAGGAAAGGTCTAGAAGACCAGTTGTTATCACGAAGAACCCTTTGGTGCTATTGCCTAGGAAAGGTCTAGAAGACCAGTTGTTATCACGAAGAACCCTTTGGTGCTATTGCGTAGGAAAGGTCTAGAAGACCAGTTGTTATCACGAAGAACCCTTTGGTGCTATTGCCTAGGAAAGGTCTAGAAGACCAGTTGTTATCACGAAGAACCCTTTGGTGCTATTGCCTAGGAAAGGTCTAGAAGACCAGTTGTTATCACGAAGAACCCTTTGGTGCTATTGCCTAGGAAAGGTCTAGAAGACCAGTTGTTATCACGAAGAACCCTTTGGTGCTATTGCCTAGGAAAGGTCTAGAAGAACAGTTGTTATCACGAAGAACCCTTTGGTGCTATTGCCTAGGAAAGGTCTAGAAGACCAGTTGTTATCACGAAGAACCCTTTGGTGCTATTGCGTAGGAAAGGTCTAGAAGACCAGTTGTTATCACGAAGAACCCTTTGGTGCTATTGCCTAGGAAAGGTCTAGAAGACCAGTTGTTATCACGAAGAACCCTTTGGTGCTATTGCCTAGGAAAGGTCTAGAAGACCAGTTGTTATCACGAGATATGTATTGACCTTTTAGTTGACTGCACTTTCTTCAGGAGGTTCTGTTAAGACAAATTTGTAATCTTTACTTGTCGTGGCCCATGTGGTAACGTCCCTGGCTGGTGATCACCAGACTGGGGTTCGAGTCCCACTCAAACTTTAGTGTTTGCAACCTCACCATCCTTGTGAGCTAAGGATGCTTGGTTTTTGGCGAGTCTATAGGTCTATCTACTGAATCATCAGCAGCCATCACTTAGCCCTCCTTGGTCCTAGCTTGGGTAGAGAGTGGCTTGGGCACTAATCATATGTATATGATCAGACTCTAGGGCATTGTCCTGCTTGATAGGGCAATGTCACTGTCCCTTGCCTCTGCTGTTCATGAGCAGCTTTTAAATCTTTAAACACATTCCCAACCTATTGAGCAAGGAAGGCCCTATTATTTTGATTAATGTTCCAAGATGCAATGGAGCTTCATTTGGGTAATTGAAGCTTACTTGTGTAGTAATGTGGCGTTCATTGCAATGTAAGGTATACCCATTTTATTCCTAAGCCAAAACTTTGCAACCAAATACTGTTTATCGTAATGTCCAACTAAGAACACAGAATAGAAACCGACTTTATCAAAGAACACCAAGAAAAGTTGCTGAATCTTGCCTGCGACCTGTAAGAACCAAGAGAAAGTATCACAACAATGGACTCAGAGATGCAACAGTAAATGCGAATTCCACACCAAACAAAATCCCAAAGAAAGTGAAGATCAGATGTGCAGCTTTCATGGAGGAAGAGAGGGCAACATTCATAACAGTGGAGGGAAGAATGTTAGCAGACAGATCCAGGGGATTACAGCAGCCCTGAGTCCACATTGCACTGGACACCCTAAACATATGACAGAGGATTGGACCAAGATAGCACAAAACAGTGATGGATTAAGATGGCTTGATGGGGATAAACCTGTTGACTGTACTAGAAAAACAAATCAATGCCAAGAGAAAAAACTTATTATAGCATCATGTTTTTTTACAGTTGTTTTAAAATTTGAAATACAGTGATGCCTCAGGATACAAAATTAATCCGTTCAGGATGCGGTTTCGTATCCTGATATTTTTGTATCCTGAATCGCGTTTTACATGTAAATAGCCTAATCCGTTCCAAGCCTTATAAAAAGTCACCTTTTCTTTCATAAACACGCTAAACTGTAGTAATAAACATGCAATGCAGCCATTTCTATCATTCAATAATTAACACAACCGTTAAAAACAGCCTAATCCATTCCAGAAACCACTATGAGATTATTCAATAATGTAGTTATAGCCAAGTTATCCCCCCCAAGCCCAAAGAAAACGGTCCGTTTTCTTTACTACTGTATAAAAGTTACGGTACTGTATGTACGTAAAGCATTTAGATCAGTGAAGGTGTATTGTTACCTGTACGTACACCTAAATTAAGGATTGATACCTGTACACTCTGAAAAAAAGGTTACAGTTAATTAGTGTAACAAAAAAGTTGAAACTTACCTTTTGATTGAGACGATGTCCGATAGCGAAGTCGCGGCAGAGGAGGATGGCATAAGGCAGAAAACGTAACAAGTGACAGACTACGTACAGTAATTTACACACTTAACACATTAACACTTAAACTTTACGAAATAAAAAAATGGCAGAAATAATTAACACTTAACATTACGTATGGAAAACTATAAAATGAAAGAAAAAATTACTGTAACACTTAACGGTAACATAAAACTTAAAATTGAATTTTTTTTTTTTTTGCATTTTTATAACTTTACGTTTTTCTTTTTTTCTAAATCTCTTCTACTTCTTCATCACTTTCTTTTTTCTGTTTCTTTTCCTTACTTTCACCTTCTAATTCTTCATCCCTTCCTCTTTTCTGTTTCTTTTCTTCACTTTCACCTTCGTCTTGGCCTACTAATACCGCTGGCCTCTTTAATAAGAAACTATCCATTGAAGCTTGTTTCTGCCTACTTTTCAACACATTTCTAAAATGCGTTAGGCAAACGTCATTGCAGTGTTGAAGCGCACGGTTGGTATAAACTTTTTCTGGATGTTCCTTTTCGACGTAGTCTGCCATTTTATGGAAACATGCAAGAATTTCCTTGATGTCTGCAGTTTTCAAAGGTGCAACATCCTCCTCATCACCGCTAGAGAACTGCTCTTGAACATCACTCACTTGCATCGTCTCCAACTCCTTCAAGTCGTCCGTCGTCAACTCCTCGTGGTGCTCCTCGATAAGTTCATCTATATCTTCCGCGCTAACTTCCAGCCCCATGGACGTACCAAGATGTACGATGTCAGCCACCTCAGACTGCTGAATTGGTTCAGGATCGTCAACGATCTCGGCTTCTCCTCCAGGCTTCCCGAACCCCTCGAAGTCTCGTGCAGAGACAGCATCAGGCCACAGCTTCCTCCAAGATGAGTTTAGGGTACGCCTCGAAACTTCCTGCCAAGCGAGATCGATGAGTTTGAGGCATATCACGATGTTGAAGTGATCTTTCCAAAATTCACGCAGAGTGAGGTTTGTACTCTCTGTGACTTGGAAACATCTCTTGAAGAGATGCTTCGTGTACAATTTTTTAAAATTAGAAATAACTTGCTGGTCCATGGGCTGGAGGAGAGGGGTGGTGTTAGGCGGTAGATACAGGACCTTTATGAAGGAATACTCGGACAGAAGATATTCCTCGAGGCCAGGAGGGTGAGCTGGAGCATTGTCCAACACCAGCAGACATTTCATAGGGAGGCGCTTTTCTTCCAAATATTTTCGGACATTCGGACCGAAGCAGACATTCACCCAATCAATGAACAGTTGCCTCGTTACCCAGGCTTTTGCATTCGCCTTCCACATCACGGGAAGGTTCTCCTTAATGACTTTGTGGGCTTTGAAGGCTCGGGGATTTTCTGAATGGTACACCAGCAGGGGCTTTATCTTGCAGTCCCCACTGGCGTTTGCACAAAAAGCAAGGGTAAGCCTGTCCTTCATAGGCTTATGTCCGGGTAGCCTCTTCTCCGCCGTGATGAACGTCCGACGAGGCATTTTCTTCCAGAAAAGCCCAGTTTCGTCGCAATTGAAAACTTGCTGCGAACTATAGCCTTCCTGCAGAGTCAACTCGTCGAACGTTTTAACAAAGGCTTTGGCGGCCTTCGTGTCCGAGCTGGCTGCCTCCCCATGCCGTACCACTGAATGGATGCCAGTCCTTTTCTTGAACTTCTCGAACCACCCACGAGAAGCCTTGAACTCTGGGGGTTCCTGCTGGGATGTTCCTTCTCCTGCTCCTTCTTCGGCCTGAGCACGCACGAGATCACCGAAAATGGCGGAGGCCTTCTGGCAAATTGTAGTCTCAGTGATGGTGTCTCCTGAGATCTCTTTGTCCTTGATCCACACAAGAAGCAGCCTCTCCATCTCGTCATGCACGTGCGTTCACTTGTTGGAGAAAATAGTGACGCCCTTAAAAGGTGTTGCTGCTTTGATGGCCGCCTTCTGCTTCAGGATGGTGCCTATCGTAGACGGATTCCGGCTATACTCCTTGGCGATCGCACTTAAACGCATGCCAGACTCGTACTTTTTAACGATTTCAAGTTTCGTCTCCATCGAGAGCATCATCGTCTTCTTCTTTCCTTCGGCAACATTCTTGGGACTCGTGGCTACAGTAATACGTAATATAATACACTACGTAACGTTATATACAGTCTATGTATAGTAAACACTAATACAGTACAGTGCACAGTAACGAATGTTTATTAACGATAACACGTGGCGTACGAATGTACTGTATATTAACACTAAGTCAAACAAGCGAAAGCACACAATGTCTGTTAACGATACCGCGGTCGGAACGAAAAGAGAGAGAGAGAGATGAATGCCCGTGCGTAGGCAAGCTGGGATAGTTGCCGACCAATAGGAAAGCAGGATCTTATGGCGTCAGCTAGCGTCTGAGTAGGGAGATAACCAATGGGTGAGCGGGAGGCTGTAAGTGAGTCTACCCAATTTCAAAGTCAGGCGGCGCGCGCTTTTTAAAATTACTCTCGGCGAAGAGTTGGGATCTCGTAAGGTTTTCGTATCCTGAAATTTTATCCGTATCCTGGGGCATAAAAATCTTCGAATCACTTTTCGCATCCTGAATTTTTCGTAAGCAGAAACTTTCGTATCCAGAGGTATCACTGTATAGAAATAATACCGTAGGCATAGAAAAAATAATCACATTTTGAAAAATGCAAGGAACAAGAAAATTTCCTATAAATCATGTAGTTTCTCTACATTTATTAAAGTGTAGAGGATATTTGATCATCGAAAAGAATATGGAAGAACTAAGTGTCAGATCTGTACATTTGTACACTTCAATTGAATTAGCCCTTAGTGAAAATAACTATCTTAAGATGATATAATAATTTTCATCATAAAAATGTACGTGTTACAGCAACAATATAATCACCTTTGGCTAAAGAATTTATTTCTCGAAGAATGACTTGATTCAACCACTTTCACTTATGGAGTTAGTTTTGTCAGCTCACCTCACTCAATGCACTTCAGGTTCTTTCCAGGGTCCCTTCAAACCCACATTTTGGCCTATGTTAGCTCTGTTTGTTCATCCTTTCTTTCATCTTGCTGTCCAATCTTTTAACTTTTACTAAATAGAAAAACTACAGTTTTCCCTCGGTTGCACTATGGCACACTGAATAACCTTTGGAGTCTCAGTGCCAGCCTATATAACCCAAATTCTATGGGAGAAATTGCAAAATGTGAAAGCCCAGCATTGCAAATGACAACATACCTGTTCTTCTGACCATTTGATTATGTTGAATAATGGGAGAAAAAACTAGTCTGTTTTCAGCTCACATAGTAAATACTGTACATACATCTTAAGATTCTATAAGACCTTTACAGGCTTTGTCTGTATGTGTATGTGTGTAGATATGTGGGAGAGAAGATTTTGGTCAAGGAAATGGTACTGATACAGAAAGAACAGAGGAATAGAAAATTTATTCAAAAGATGAGGGGATTTGAGAAATTCTTAAAAATTTCAATTACTACTATACTGTAAGTACCACAATCAATAGAATGAAATATATGAAGCAACTGAAATATCCTGAAAAACTTAGACACAGTATTTGAGATTTGAACAAAGATATGTAAACTTGGGTCAATGTCCATGTCGTAAGCTAGTCTGGGCTTTAATTTGTAATCGAGTGGATGCAAATCTAGTGATAACATTCCTAAAACTTGGATTGCAGGCGCCATGCCTTCCAAATGGGAGGAACATGTACGATAAAGCCTCTTTCACACGAGGGGGCAAATTTAGGGTGGGTACTCAGATTTGCCCTTAATTCTCTCGCTTTGAATCAGCATTACCAGATGAAACTGTTCAAGACAGGCTATCAGCACAGACAGGCGAACATGTGATTTGGACCAGACGCCAGGCAGATGGCAGATTCAGGCAACATGGTCCCTAGTCAAGTGCCCATCCAATGCCTCTACATCGGGCACGGGCACTTCGATGCTTTGCCAGTCGTTTCCTCGTTTATGACGTCATCCGCAATAGTGATTGTCACTCACAGCACAAAATTGGTAGCATTGTCTGCCCGCCGTACATTTACCTCTGGTTTAGGAGGGGATTTTAATCCCTTACAAATGAATGAGATTCGTTTTAAAACAATCTTTGAAAGTTGAAAAAATTTCCACCTCTTAATCTGCATCGTTTAAATTTGTCTGGTTTTACTAACAAAATTGAGCTATCATACGTGTGATAAGAGAATTCCTACAACAATTGAGCTATCATACGTGTGATAAAAGAATTCCTACAACAATTTTGGCATAAAATACTTTTTAAAGGAGCTAAAATATTAATATACTGTATACAATAGCACAAATGGGTCTTACATAAGTTCATAAGTCATGTTCATATAAAAAAAGACTTGCTTTACATTGAACTTTTTTAATCGGTAAGCATTTCTCCTACCATCAGACTGCTCTTAACAAACTGTATAGAGTACATCAATTAGTTTTCATTTTTAATCAAATGTTGGTGATAAATTAAAAGCAAATACAGTACTTACATTAGTAAACTTACCAGGTTAAAAAATACGTACTGTACTGTAGATGAACTTATACAAACCATACCAGACACACACTCTCTCTCTCTCTCTCTCTCTCTCTCTCTCTCTCTCTCTCTCTCTCTCTCTCTCTCTCTCTCTCTCTCTCTCTCTCTCTCTTTAAACCACAAAGGTAAATTAGTATCAATGCATATTTTCCAAGTGAAGGCAATGATTAAAATGCCATTCACCAATTATTCTGAAATACAATCTAGTATAAATGTTCTTTCAGACGGTCTCCCAAATGCATGGCCGGGCAAAGGGTGGTTCCAAAACATCCAAGACTGCACTGTCCCTTTCATCAAATGCCATGAAATAATTCACAGCATCAGTGACTTAAAATCTACACGTATGTGTATATAATATAAAAAGTATTTGGTCAAGAACATTAATTTGTGAGTTATGGAATTTGGGTGATAATCAGCACAGCTGGAACTCTCTCTAACACATGTACATAATGGAGCATATGTTCATGGTAGTAAAACTCGCAGAACTTTACACAAGCTGTCTACAAGAAGACATTTATCATTATACTAATTCAGAAAATGGAATCCACTAAAAATTCTGTGAAATTAATGTCCGATAAGTTTACTCTCCGTAATATATTAGATATTTACAAAGATTGTCTTAGGCCGAATAGAAACACCCCTAAAATTTTAATCAACCAAAAAAGCAGACAGATTTTAGGAGTTAGTATTCAACAACTGAACATATGCATGCGATGAACCAGCTACTGTAATAGAAAAATCAAGAAACTATGGTAACCCCCTATGCATGGCATTTATAGACAATGGGAAAGCTTTTGATTCTGTTAGAACTTCAACACTGATAAAAGCCCTTTGAAGACAAGAAACTGTTGAATCTTATGTTAGAACTCTTGAAGATATCTATACAGGAAGTACAGGAATCCTAAAACTACATAGAGATAGTGAGAAAATTACAATTGAGAAAGGAG